>NC_136269.1:3610829-3925360 GCF_964187855.1 Myxine glutinosa
GGCTTGTTGGCGTGAATTAACACGAGGCAGGCCTGGCAAATCGAGGCAAGACCGAATGAGGGCGGCGGAGAAGCTGACGGTAAGCGCGAGCCACCAATCAGGGCTCGAAGGGAGTGGCTGCAGCACTGCGTCACAGGGTGTGGTTGGAACATTCAAGAGGGCTAAAGGCGTGGCAATAAAACCCATTGCGCGAAGCCCCCACCAGCAGTTCGGTGAGTTATGAGCAGTTCTGCGAAGGGGTGAGCTTGCAAGTTATTAAAGTCCTGTGAGAGTTATGAGCTCGGGGTGTTGAGCTGGAGTAGCGATGGGAGAGGCGCTTGATGAGAGTTATGAGTTCTGAGAGGAGACGCGCATAAACCCAGCTATAAGCGCTCGTACCAAATTGGATGCTCGGTTGAACTTGAGGCCGAGCCTCTATTGGGTTACGCGAGTGATAGCGCACCTTTAACTAAACGTGCTGTGGAAAACCGCCCAGCCGCGCTGAGAGACGCGTACAGTTCCCTCCTGCCTCATCTGCCCGTTGTTCGAGAGACACGCTACAAGGATCCCTTCCACCACCTGCTTGCCTTCATCGCAAGACATGCTGTGACCATGGAGAGCCACGCCAGGTGAAGCCGTTCTTGGACGACCAAGGCAGCACGTGACCATTCTACCTGCATTTCCCCTTTGTGCGTGTGATCTGGCCCGTGTCTGGGATAACATAACACTGCTTAAGGCTGCTATGTGTCTCTCCGCTTTCTACCGACTTGTACATACTTGTGTAAATAATAATTAAATATTGTTCTTCCTTTATTCGACCATCTCGTGTTTTCCATCATTGACGAAGCGTGGTATGAAGAGAACCGCTCGAATCGGGTCCCAATACTAACGGTAACTGCACGGACCACGTGGTGCGCAATCCGCTCGGTGTACACAAATTACACGTGGCTCAGGCGAGGCTTGATTCACCGCTTCCGCGGCGGTGCAGGTATTTAGGTACGTGCGAGACTTGTCCCGAAATACTACCTTGTGTTTGCCCGGGAGGGGCGTTTCAAGTCTCGGTTACGCCGGCCCAGAAAGAACAAAGGGCTTAATCTCCCCTTGGTAAGGTTAGGAAGGGCGGCGGAAAACCGTAACAATATATATTATATATATATATATGTATGTATATATATATATATATATATATATATATATATATATATATATATATATATATATATATATATATACATATATATATATATTGTTACCGATCGCGGATTAGATGTTATTTACCGAGCGGTGGTATTGCCGCGACCTAACAGTTCCCCCGATTCTTCCCCAACTCACCCGATTCCACCCGACGTTGACCAAATCGCGCTATGCTAAATCAATGATTGGAAAGGACACAACGACTGGGATAGATGAAACGACGCAAGGGGTACAGTTCTCAAGACCTCCGGAGGAGGATATAATTAGTGGTGGAGAAAAGGGGTAGATTACAAGGTAATGAGGTAAAGACACAGAAGAGATAGGCACTTAGACACAATCTTATCTCTCCCAGACAGACCACAGACAAACGGAACAAGACTGACTTACACAGGGATTGATGGCAGGGAAGGACAGGCAGTCGATAGCACAAGGTGCACCTTGGCTCAGGGACAGGATAAAGCATGGTCCAGTCCAAAGATGCGGGGAGGTGTCACAGCGCTCGGAGGTGGCGTCCTTCTCTCTCCAAGCTCAGGGCGCATCTGACGTCACCTCCCTCTTCCTGCGCATGCCCAGCGGGGAGTCACACGCCCTCTGCTCGTTGGCTCTGCCCCAGATGGGATCGGTCCGCCGCTTCTATTGGGTGCGGGGGGTTACCGGGCTCCGCCCTTGACGAGGAGCTGACAGCGAGCCCCTACTTGGTAACCCCGTCGAGCACATGCTCGATGGCGGCTCGTTGGAAAGGCATGGTGCACTCCCAACACCCCCTACCAACCAAGCCGGAGTGAGGACGCACACTCCCCACGCCGCCGCCGTTGTTGTTGTTGTTGTTGTTGCTGAACCATGAGGAAGAGCTGCGGGGAGGTATTGGGAGGTCCTAAACTTCCTAACGGTGCCATACAATCACATTCTGGTGCAACGAAGAGTCAGAATCAATGGAAACGAGTCCTTAACTGACATAGACTAAGAATAACAAGCAAGATGTCCTATAGTTGTCTACGTGAGATGCGGTGGACCTGGATGCGACATTTAATGGGGGAAATAGGGGGAGGTCGGGTCTACAGAGTGTTGTTTTCAGAAAATGGGACTAGGGAATAGGGGATTGGGGATAGTTGAGAAGTATTGAGGAAATAGGGGAATATTTACAAGCGGATATGGATGGATGCAAATCCCATATCCGCAACATTGCACCCTTCTCTACCTCGGGGCGGCCCGACCCGATACATTTTTACCTACGTTAGTGTGGCACTCAGATGTAGTTCCCTCTACTATTAACTCAACCCTGAGTGCGACAGTTTTACAGATGTTCACAAATGAGTAAATATGTCCCCCTGCGACGTTGCACCCTTCTCCTCACAGAAACACACCCACAGGATAACCGAATCGCGGAAAGAATCCTCAAACTAAACATACAGCCGGTAGGGAGCATCATTTACACAAGACTACACTGATATTTACACTACGATCCAGGACCTGTTCTTTGAGGAACACATGCAGATGTTATGCATAGAGAGAGCACGCATGCCAGCATCGATACACCAACCCACGAGTGCCCTGTGGCCCTACGGCCTTTAATAATGTGCAGAGCACCCCGTCCAAGCACCAAAAGCACCACCCCATTATGTACAGTCAGCACCATCCGGTGCACCAATAAAGTGTTCATAGTCACCGGTGGTGTCGCAGCCGGCCGATGTTCTGCCGCTGCTCTTGCCTTCATGGAGTGCACTTGGCCTTCTGGCTTCTTTAGAAATAAAGAAAGGCGCCAACCGCATCCATTTCTAAATTGAGGCCGTCAGGGGGGCCAACTAAAAGTGGTTCACCTGTATGGCATAGGTGCCACGTTGACCCAGAGGTCCATCCACGGGTGGTGCTTGCCCACAAAAGAACTGCGGTCCATTGTGGGCGGCCACCAAAATTGCGGTCCATATGGTGTATCGATCCAGGCAGCAAGCAGCAGAAGTGCAGGCCTACAACTGCAGAGCCAGCACCTCTCTCTCCTCTCTCTCTGCCCCAAAGCCAGATCCTCGGAGGTGGGAGACAAAATAAGACAAGTGAGCAAGGTGGTAAGTGCGCAAAAGTGCACGCAATACAAGGTAATGCACACTGGGGGCACATGGGAACCAGGTGAGACAGGTACGTTCCTACCGTACGCCCCCCCCCCCAACCAGGTAACCTACATTGCCCCTCCCTTACCCCTTACTGTATCCACAAAACACAACACTACCCATAAACATCTACTTTACACATCAACAAACGTCCCTACTGTCTTCCCCGTTCCTCCCATAAACCAAATTCGTCTTCTCTCCCTCCTAACCAATCAAATTTGCCATTTCCAACTCTCATCAAAATTTGCCATCTCCAACTCAACATCAAAATTTGCCATCACCAATTCATCATCAGTCACTCCTAAGGAGGGAGAGATGGAATCACCCCAATGTCTCATCCACGTCGTGATGCTTCTCACAAATCCACACAGCAATTCTCCTTCCTGCAACATAGAACAAAGGAACACAGGTGTGGAGTCATCATCATCACCTCAGGTAAGTGGCTGCGTATGGTGCGACAGGTTCATCAATCCTAACTATTTCCTAAATGACTTTAACAACTTTACATTACCCGGGGTCTTTCCCTGCCAATCCATTGGCCAACTTACACTATGGGTTCTAAAAACCAATTCCCATTGACCAAACTGTGGTGCTTCTCAAGTTGGGGTCTCACTCCCCCGATTCATCACTCGGTGCCCCCGCACAATTTCGGTGGCTGGGTCGTGTGACGCTCCCAGCTGGTCCGCCCACCTGCACACCTCCACCACTGTTGTTGCCTACCGAGCTCACCTGCTCCTCACCCTAACCTAACTAACTGGGGAAGGCCCTCTCGCACTCTCACCCCCTCAGTGCCCTCTCTGGCACGGGCTGCCCGATCCACACCCGGGATCCTCAGGCACCCACTGACACTAACGGCTCCCAGAGCCCACCTGCAGCCTCACCTGGCCGACATCCTCACAGTGGTGGAGTGCCCAAACCAACTACACACACTAACAGGCTACACGCCCAGCCAATTTCACCACACCAATGCACCCATCCACAATACCATTCTGCAACCGCACCACAAATGCCAATATCCAACCACAATTTACCTATACCTTCTAACTATTCTTTAAACTACCCTCCCCGGGTACTCGTGAAAAGGGGTCCACTCTTCCCCCATCCACACCTTCGCACCATGCACACCACTCCGTACCACTTACTCCAACTCTCTCCACACCACTCATTCCAATACTCCATGTATTCCACACACCTGTACTTGCACACCTGTGCTCTCATACTTGGTGCCGCCTGCACCCTTCTCTCCCCCAAGCGCATTCGCGCTGATCCACAACACTCACTACTCACTCACTGCTCCACACACCTGTCCAGTTCTCACACAGCATCATCTACTCTGTGTACTTCCTTCTAAAATTCGCGCTCCTCCGTCTTCCCTTACACTCAGCGCTCCCATGTCATTATCAAACACTAAGCTACTACATCCCCACTACAGGTATCAGTCACTATCTAAACCTTCACGTTACCTAATGTCATCTTCTAGGGCCCTACACACAATATCCTAACCCACCCGGGCTAGTTTTCACTGCCATACACCCCATAATCTATAGCGCATTTGCCCCCCTTTTGTGAGGGATGACAGAGTTGCCATCCCACCACATCGGGCATCTCCCACTACCAATTTTGCACATCAAATTTCAACAAATCAAAAATTTGCCAATCACTACCCATCATCTGCCAATCATTACTGCCAATCCTTTGCCAATCATCACATTTTGTTTTTCTAATTTCGGGGCCAAAACACTATCCTCGTCATTACAGTCTACTTACTAATGCCTCTCGGTGCGCCAATTCACTTCTAAAGCTCGGCTTCGTACAGCCAAGCCATGAATGCGGGTTGTTTGGTGCCAGCGGCTGGATACGTCCCGCATTCGGTGCAGGGAAGGAGGTTTACCCGGGCCGAGGTCCCACGCACCATCTCGGCACGGAGCCATCCCATGGCCCGATCTCGACCTGCCGGAATGCCTCAACAAAAAGTGGTCGCCATGACGACCCTTCCTATCGGGCTGCCCGCTCCGCCTAGTGGAGCCCGGACGCGGCCGTTCCAAGCGAGGCACAGCGTGGATCGCGTACGGCGGTCCTTTCGAACCCGCCGTGGCTCGGATCCCCGCTGGTTCTCGCGGCACGCGAAGCCCGGCATGCACCGAGGGCCCGATTCGGCTAAAAGTCGCTCTAACCGCTAACCCAGTTACCGTCGATGCCTCACCTGCATGCTTACATGCATACGCTACCCCTTTCTTGCTCATACCTCCAGCTGTTCCCATGCTCCTCATACCTTTCCTTACACACCTGGGTACACTCATTCCACTCACAGCCTTGGTCACACACCTGACCACCGAACACTTTGGCACACATTCGTTGGTCGCACACCTCACCAAGACACCTCTTCGCGCCCCTTCCTCGGTCACCTCCTCTGTGACAATCACAGGTGTGCTTTCACTCGCACACCCAACCACGTGCCTCACTACCAATTCCAGCGTGCATTCCCACACACGCTCTACCATTCCAGGTGTGCTTCCTTTCTCACCTGTCACAACCAACTCACGCTCCGTGTCACTCTTACTACTCTCACCTCCACTCTTGACAGCGCACTCACCCTTACTCTCGACAGCGCACTCTTTCCTCATGCACCCGTCCGTTACACACCTTTCTCGCGCACACTCTCCCATTACACCCTCTGTAACACTCACCACAGGTGTACACTCTTCCTTACTTTTGACAGCACACTCTTTCCCCATGCACCTGTCCGTCACACATCTTTCTCGCACACACTCTCCCGTTACACCCTCTGTAACACTCACCACAGGTGTACACTCTTCCTTACTTTTGACAGCGCACTCTTTCCCCATGCACCCCAGAGTCGGACTTTCTCGCACACCTCCTTTTTCGCACAACAGACCTGTCGCACACTTCACCAACGGCCTCTCACGAACACCCGGGTCCATCTCGACCCCCAAGCTTATTAAATCACCTGGCGCATCATACGCACGACCATATTGGTCACCACTTACACCGGGTCCTCTTTCTCTTCGCTTCTCCTCCATCACCTGCGAATCCCTCATCCAGTTAATGAGCACATCATCACGATCCGAACACAGACTTTGGACCAATTCTTTTACTTCCTCCTTTATCTCTTTCTTATCCTCTCTCCGTCGCTTCTTAATTTCGCTCACCCCTTCTGCCACTTCTTCTAATTTCTGCTTCACCTCCTTCATCTCCTCGTGCGCCCCCTTAAGTTCTTCCTCTAACTCCACCTTATTTTTTTCTATGTGCTCCCGCACCTCCCGCTCTTTAACCTCCATCACCTCTACCACCTTGTTCATTTTCCTCATCAGGTCCTCATGTACAGTCTGACACTCTTTTTTAATTACCCCTACGTCCTTTTTCATCTCCTTCTGTGTCGATTTTAAACCCTCTATTACCGCTGTGTTCTTCTTTACCTGGTCCCCCAACTCCTTTTGTCCCACTGTCAGTTGTTCTACTCCCAGCGTCAACTCCTCTATACCACCTTGCAATTTTACAGTCCCCTTTCTCACCTCCTTCTCCATGCGCTCCTTACAGTGCCTCACCTCCTCGCGCACTCCTCCGACCTCCTCACTCACACCTCTTCTGATCTCCTCTCCCATCACTTGCATCTCCTGCCCAGATGCCACCCTCATCTGCTCCATTTCCTCCCTGTGAGCATCCAATTTAGTTTCTACCCCCATTCTGACCCCCTCTATCTGCTGCCCCATTTTTTAAACTTCCCTTTCCGCTTGGTCCCTCATGTCCCTCAATTTGCCTTCCATACTGTTTTCTAACCCCTCTAACCCCTTTTGCATCCCTTCCATTTGATTCTCTTGAGCGGCCATTCTGTTTTCTACCCCCATTAACCCCTCCTGTATTTCCCCTAATCTATTGTCTAATCCCTCTATTCTACTCCGTAACCCTCCGATCTGGGCCCCCATCCTTTGTTCTAACCCCTCACCGGTACTCCTCGCTTCGTCCCTCATTACCCCCATTTGGCCCTCCAATCGCTCACCCAATCGCTCACTATCAGCCCTCATTTGCTCACTAATAGCCCTCATATCGTCCTTCTGCAGGTTGAGGGACGCCTCCATTTGTACCATAAATTGCTCCATGAGGGCCTGCATTTGGGCCATCCCTCCCACTTGTACAGCAGGTGCGGCCGCCGTAGCCATGTGCGAGGCGCCATTTTGCACGCCCGCAACCTCGTGCGCGAGGACGCCATTTTGCGAAACTGCCGCCCTCACTGCTTCGCTCTCCTCCTGTCCCTCAAATTGGTCCTGGATCGACCCTGCCTCACTCTCCTCTACCAGAACCCAGCCGTCTTGATCCGCCATAGCGCGACTTTCAAAATTCGGGTTTTTATTTTAAAACAAAACAAATTTCGGTTACTTGTAATTTTGAGCGCGTTAAGCGCGCTTCGGGTCCGATCTCACTCCTCGACACCAATTGTTACGGATCGCGGATTAGATGTTATTTACCGAGCGGTGGTATTGCCGCGACCTAACAGTTCCCCCGAATCTTCCCCAACTCACCCGATTCCACCCGACGTTGACCAAATCGCGCTATGCTAAATCAATGATTGGAAAGGACACAACGACTGGGATAGATGAAACGACGCAAGGGGTACAGTTCTCAAGACCTCCGGAGGAGGATATAATTAGTGGTGGAGAAAAGGGGTAGATTACAAGGTAATGAGGTAAAGACACAGAAGAGATAGGCACTTAGACACAATCTTATCTCTCCCAGACAGACCACAGACAAACGGAACAAGACTGACTTACACAGGGATTGATGGCAGGGAAGGACAGGCAGTCGATAGCACAAGGTGCACCTTGGCTCAGGGACAGGATAAAGCACGGTCCAGTCCAAAGATGCGGGGAGGTGTCACAGCGCTCGGAGGTGGCGTCCTTCTCTCTCCAAGCTCAGGGCGCATCTGACGTCACCTCCCTGTTCCTGCGCATGCCCAGCGGGGAGTCACACGCCCTCTGCTCGTTGGCTTCGCCCCAGATGGGATCGGTCCGCCGCTTCTATTGGGTGCGGGGGTTACCGGGGTCCGCCCTTGACGAGGAGCTGACAGCGAGCCCCTACTTGGTAACCCCGTCGAGCACATGCTCGATGGCGGCTCGTTGGAAAGGCATGGTGCACTCCCAACACCCCCTACCAACCAAGCCGGAGTGAGGACGCACACTCCCCGCGCCGCCGCCATTGTTGTTGTTGTTGTTGTTGTTGCTGAACCGTGAGGAAGAGCTGCGGGGAGGTATTGGGAGGTCCTAAACTTCCTAACGGTGCCATACAATCACATTCTGGTGCAACGAAGAGTCAGAATCTATATAAACGAGTCCTTAACTGACATAGACTAAGAATAACTAGCAAGATGTCCTATAGTTGTCTACGTGAGATGCGGTGGACCTGGATGCGACATTTAATGGGGGAAATAGGGGGAGGTCGGGTCTACAGAGTGTTGTTTACAGAAAATGGGACTAGGGAATGGGGGTATTGGGGATAGTTGGGAAGTATTGAGGAAATAGGGGAATATTTACAAGCGGATATGGATGGATGCAAATCCCATATCCGCAACAATATATATATATATATATATATATATATATATATATATATATATATATATATATATATATATATATATATGTATATATATATATATATATATATATATATATATATATATATATATACAGACTTGGCATTTAATATGGAATTTTTTTTTCTTGACTTGGGTTTACTTTCTGAACTCAGTATATCAATCTGGTGAGTTTATTTTACCCTTCGGTGATGTCTTTGTTGAAAGAACCATGTCACTGATTGTCTTTCGCAGCAAGAAGTCAATAACAGGATTATATCACAGGTGGCATGACAAAATGTAAGGACAGGTACATTTGACGATTGGCTTCACAATCGGGTATAAGGGTTGTTGCATTCTGTATTAGTTGAAAACAACTGCTGCACATCTACAAAAGTTATTGCGGCTTCCTCTGGAGATGGTTCTTCAAATTGACAATGCTGTTTGTCATGGAGTGGTGGCTTTACGAAATTCTGGCATGAAACAGCGTGCTATTGCTTGGCAGTATGGCATCACTCAAGGTCAGGTGTCAAAGATCCTGAAACGAAATGCTCAGAGGGGTGTCCCTACTCCAATACCGAGGCCAGGACGTCCACGCAGAACCAGAAGGAGAGATGATTGCCAGCTGCACCGGTTAGACTGCAATGGCTGTACCAAGTCAGCTAATCGGCTTAGGGCTGAGTGGCAGCGACTGACAAATGTGCCTGTATCCAGAAGGCTAGTCAACCAACGACTGGTTCAAGCAGGCTATCGTGCCAGGCGTCCACTGAGAAAGCCACGCCTGACCAGATAATACCGCCAGCGCCGATTGCAGTGGGCCAGAGAGCACCATCAATGGCAGCCAGGACACTGGAATCACGTGACCTTCAGTGACGAGTCTAGATTTCTGGTCTATCGTCAAGATGGCCGCGTCCGAGTGCACAGACAAGTGCATGATGCCCACAACGAAGATTGTATAGTGCCAAGAGTTCAAGCTGGAGGTGGTGGGGTAAGCGTTTGGGCTGCTTTTCCTGCAGGGGGCAAAACTGACCTGGTTGTTCTGAATGGAAACCTGAACCACTTCAAGTACAGGGTCATTCTGGAAGAAACATTGCTTCCATTTGCTCGAGCAGCCTTTCGAGGAAACCTTGTCTTCCAAGATGACAATGCACGGCCTCATCATGCTCGCATGATCCAACACTTTCTTGCTGACCGTGGTGTAGCACATATGGAGTGGCCTGCCATGTCCCCGGATATGAATCCGAGAGAGAACTTGTGGGCAGAATTAACGCGTCAAATCGACCACTTGGACCAGCAGCCGACCTCTGTGCGTGAATTGCAGCAGACTATTGTCACTGCATGGCCAGCGATTCCTGTCCAAACCTTGGCAAATCTCGTGAACAGCATGCCTCGACGTGTACGTGCTCTCCTGAATGCTCGTGGTGGTTACACGAAGTACTGAACTGTAATTTTACTGTCCATAATACCAGTCATAATTTAGCTTTTGTTTTTGTTGAAAAAAAAATTGGCTAATGTGCAAAATAAAGAGATACTTCTGGAAAACGTACAGAAGTTTAACACAGTACTGTCCGTGAATTGAGTTCGATATCAGCTTACATCACTTTCAAGGATCAATTTATTTGCTTTGAAATGTGAAATGTGGTTTTTCTTTCTTTTAAAGGTCACATTAACAAAATCTAGAATAATTTCAACATAATTCCAATGAACTTTTGGTTCTAAGTTATCTTGAAAAGTAAGTTCACCCCACAAAAAGAATATTCCATATTAAATGCCAAGTCTGTATATATATATATATATATATATATATATATATATATATATATATATATATATATATATATATATATATATTGTTACGGACACGACTTAGATGTTGCTTGACCGAGCGGAATGGCCGCCGTGTTCGCACAGTTCACCCGATTACACTCGAACGTTGGCCGAATCGCGCTATGCTAAATCAATGAAGGAAAGGACACAACGGCTGGGATTAAGGCAACGACACAAGGGGTACAGTTCTCAAGACCTCTGGAGGAGGATATAATATTGGTTATGCAGAACGGTTAGATTACACGGCAAGAGGTAAAGCACAGCAAGATGGGCACTTATACACAGTCTTATCTTATTCCCGACAGACCACAGACAAACGGGACAAGACTGACATACACGGGGATTGATGGCAGGGAAGGGCAGGCAGTCGATAGCTCAAGGTGCACCTTGGCTCAGGGGCAGAATCGACACGGTCCGGTCCAGAGAGGCGGGGAGGTATTTCTCAGCGCTAGGAGGTGGCGTCCTTTCTTCTCCAAGCTGAGGCGCATCTGACGTCACCTCCCTCTTCCTGCGCATGTCCAGCGGGGAGTGACACGCCCTCGGCTCGTTAGCTCCGCCCCAGATGGAATCGGTCCGCCGCTTCTTATTGGGTGCGGGGGGTTACCGGGCTCCGCCCTTGATGAGGAGCTGACAGTGAGCCCCTGCGTGGTAACCCCGTCGGAGCACATGTTCAATGGCGGCTAACCAAGCCGGAGTGAGGACGCACACTCCCCGCGCCGCCGCCGTGCCGCCGCCGCTGTTGTTGTTGTTGGTGTTGTTGTTCCATGAGGAAGAGATGCGGGGAGGTATTGGGAGGTTCTAAACTTACTAATGGTGCCATACAATCACATTCTGGTGCAACGAAGAGTCAGAATTAATGGAAACGAGTCCTTAACTGACATAGACTAAGAATAACTAGCAAGATGTCCTATAGTTGTCTACGTGAGATGCGGTGGACCTGGGCACGACATTTAATGGGGGAAAAAGGGGGAGGTCGGGGCTACAGAGTGTTGTTTACAGACAATGGGACTAGGGAATGGGGGATTGGGGATAATTGGGGAGTATTGGGGAAATAGGGGAATATTTACAAGTGGATATGGATGGAGGCCAAATCCCATATCCGCAACATTGCACCCTTCTCTACCTCGGGGCGTCCCGACCCGATAAATCTTTACCTACGTTAGTGTGGCACTCAGATGTAGTTCCCTCTACTATTAACTCAACCCTGAGTGCGACAGTTTTACAGATGTTCACAAATGAGTAAATATGTCCCCCTGCGACGTTGCACCCTTCTCCTCACAGAAACACACCCACAGGATAACCGAATCGCGGAAAGAATCCTCAAACTAAACATACAGCCGGTAGGGAGCATCATTTATACAAGACTACACTGATATTTACACTACGATCCAGGACCTGTTTTTGGAGGAACACATGCAGATGTTATGCATAGAGAGAGCACGCATGCCAGCATCGATACACCAACCCACGAGTGCCCTGTGGCCTTACGGCCTTTAATAATGTGCAGAGCACCCCATCCAAGCACCAAAAGCACCACCCCATCATGTACAGTCAGCACCATCCGGTGCACCAATAAAGTGTTCAACGTCACCGGTGGTGTCGCAGCCGGCCGATGTTCTGCCGCTGGTCTTGCCTTCCTGAAGTGCACTTGGCCTTCTGGCTTCTTTCAAAAATAAAGAAAGGCGCCAACCGCGTCCATTTCTGTATTGTGGTGTCAGGGGGCCAACTAAAAGTGGTTCACCTGTATGGCATAGGTGCCACGTTGACCCATAGGTCCATCACGGGTGGTGCTTGCCCGCAAGAGAACTGCGGTCCATGGTGGGCGGCCACCAAAATTGCGGTCCATATGGTGTATCGATCCAGGCAGCAAGCAGCGAAAGTACAGGCCCACAACTGCGGAGCCAGAACCTCTCTCTCCTCTCTATCTGCCCCAAAGCCAGATCCTCGGAGGTGGGAGACAAAAAAAAGAAGACAAGTGAGTAAGGTGGTAAGGGCGCAAAAGTGCATGCAATATAAGGTAATGCACACTGGGGGCACATGGGAACCAGGTGAGACAGGTACGTTCCTACCGTATGCCCCACCCCCCCACCAGGTAACCTACATTGCCCCTCCCTTACCCCTTACTGTATCCACAAAACACAACACTACCCATAAACATCTACTTTACAAATCAACAAACGTCCCTACTGTCTTCCCCGTTCCTCCCATGAACCAAATTCGTCTTCTCTCCCTCCTAACCAATCAAATTTGCCATTTCCAACTCTCATCAAAATTTGCCATCTCCAATTCAACATCAAAATTTGCCATCACCAATTCATCATCAGTCCCTCCTAAGGAGGGAGGGATGGAATCACCCCAATGTCTCATCCACGTCGTGATGCGTCTCACAAATCCAACAGCAATTCTCCTTTCCTGCACACAGAACAAAGAAAACACAGGTGTGGAGTCATCATCATCACCTCAGGTAAGTGGCTGCGTATGGTGCGACAGGTTCATCAATCCAAACTATTTCCTAAATGACTTTAACAACTTTACATTACCCGGGGTCTTTCCCTGCCAATCCATTGGCCAACTTACACTATGGGTTCTAAAAACCAATTCCCATTGACCAAACTGTGGTGCCTCTCAATTTGGGGTCTCACTCCCCCGATTCATCTCCCGGTGCCTTTGCACAATTTCTGGGCTGTGACGTGTAGCTCTCCCAGCAGGTCTACCCACCTGCACACCTCCACCACTGCAGTTGCCACCTGAGCTTACCTAGCTCCTCACCCTAACCTAACTAACTGGGGAAGGCCCTCTCCTGGCTCTGTCACCCCTTGGTACCCTCTGGCACTGGGCTACCCGGGTCCGTCCTCCGGATCCTCGGGCCCCATCCACAACTACCGGCTCCCAGAGCCCACCTGCGGCCTCACCTGGCCGACATCCTCACAGTGGTGGAGTGCCCAAACCAACTACACACACTAACAGGCTACACGCCCAGCCATTTCCACAACACTAATGCACCCATCCACAATACCATTCTGCAACCGCACCACAAATGCCAATATCCAACCACAATTTACCTATACCCTCTACCTAACACTTACACTACCCGCCCCGGGTATCCGTGACAAGGGGGTCCACTCTTCCCCCATCCACACCTTCGCACCATGCACACCACTCCGTACCACTTACTCCAACTCTCTCCACACCACTCATTCCTATACTCCATATATTCCACACACCTGTACTTGCACACCTGTGCTCTCACACCTGGTGCCACCTGCACCCTTCTCTCCCCAAGCGCATTCGCGCTGATCCACAACACTCACTACTCATACACTGCTCCACACACCTGTCCAGTTCTCACACAGCATCATCTCATCTAACTACTCCCCTCTGAAACTTGCGCTTCCCAGTCGTCCCTTTAAACTATTGCGCTCCCTCGTCATTATCATCCACTCTAATCTACCTGCGTCCCCACTACAGGTATCAGTCACTAACTAACCTTAACGTTACCTAATGTCATCTTCTAGGGCCCTACACACGATATCCTAACCCACCCGGGCTAGTTTTCACTGCCATCAACCCCATAAACTATAGCGCATTTGCCCCACATGGGAAGGGTGGCAGGGATGCCACCCTTACCCACCAGGCCCATCGCTCATCAATCCCCCAGTCCTCTGGCACTAATAAGCCCCCCTTATTCAGAGGTACTGGGTCCCGCCTCGGCATCTAAAGCCGAGGCAATCCACGGGGGCGCCTGCTCGCCGGTGTAAGGCCTTATCCGGTCGGCGTGGACGATCCGAGGGAGGGCTCGTGGCCCCATTTTGATTTTTACTACCACGTCACAGACTTGCGACAGGACGACCCCCGGGCCTTGCCAGGGAGAGGTGAGTTTCGGGCACCTACCCTTCCTCCTCCGGGGATTGAAGAACCAAATCTTCATCCCCGGAGTGTACTGACTCCCCTGGCTCCGGTGGTCGTACCTGCGCTTCATCTTTTCCCCCGCCAGATGGAGTTGGCGGCGGGCGAAGGCATGGACTAGCTCCATGCCTTCCTCTAGGTGACGTGCGTACCCCTCCCTCGGCGGGTTAACCACTGTGTCTGGCACGGGACCGCATAGCAAGTCGGCGGGAGCCCGTAACTCCCGCCCATACATAAGCAACGCTGGACTGCATGCGGTGGCCCCGTGCTGGCTGGTTCGGTAGGCCATGAGCAAATAAGGGAGATGTTCGTCCCAGTCATCCTGACGGGTGGCGGTGAACAGTGCCAGTTGTTGGATTAAAGTTCGGTTGAATCTTTCCACCATCCCGTCAGATTGAGGTCTTAAAGGCGTTGTTCTGGTTTTCCAAATTGACAGGAGACTGCACACATCTTTTAGCAATTTGCTCTCAAAATTTCGTCCCTGGTCGGTGTGCTACTCCTGTGGAATCCCATGCCGGCACACAAATCCTTCCACGAAGTCCTGCGCTACCACCCCTGCTTCTTGGTTGGGGAGGGCGTAGGCCTCCGGCCACTTGGTGAAGTAGTCCATCACAACGAGGATGTACTTATTACCTAGGCGGGTGCGGGGTAGTGGGCCTAGGATATCCATGGCCACCCGCTCTAGGGGGGCCCCCACCTGGTGTAATTGAAGGGGGGCCCTCATCCTCCGTGCTGGTCCCTTTTTGGCAGTACAGGCGTCGCATCTCTGACACCAGTCCTGTATGTCGCGCCCCATATTCACCCAATAAAACCTCCGGCGTACCTGCGATGTCGTCTTTGTCCTGCCCAAATGGCCGCCGGGCGGGTACCATGCACCTGTTGCAATATATCGGTCTTAAATTTATTTGGGACTACCACCAGCCAGGAAGTTTTATCAGAGGGAACCTCCACCCACTTGCGATACAAGATGTTATCCTTCAATTCCAGGGTTTTCCACTGAGCCCAATACGCCTTGGTCTGTGCCCCGAGGGGGGTGACCTCTTCCCCATTAGGTCTTTGCCCCAATTTGACCCAATTGAACACTGGCCCCAGGACAGGATCCTCCTGCTGGGCCGTGCTCCATGCCAAAGTTCCGAATTCCTCATCTGCGGTTAGTGGCAAAATTGGCCCTCTCACCCGGGTTGCCCGGACAACGAGGGTCGGGTCCAAATCGCCCAATTGTTCCCTCTCCTCGTGTCTCGCACAAAATTTGCAGTTTTCCCCCAGACAAGGACGCCGAGAGAGTGCGTCCGCATTACCATGGGCCTTCCCGGCCCTATGGGCCACATCAAAATCGTACTGCTGCAACTTTTCCAACCACCTTGCAATTTGGCCCTCTGGTTCCTTGAACCGAAGGAGCCATTGCAAGGAGGAATGGTCAGTTCTAACCAAAAATTTCCGCCCGTACAAGTATGGGTGGAAATGGTTCATGGCAGCCAGCATAGCCAATAACTCTTTGCGAGTGACACAATAATTTCGCTCGGGCCTACTTAAGGCCCGACTATAATAACCAATCACTCTCTCCACGTCCTCCTGTGTCTGAGACAAAACTGCGCCCAATCCTTCCTGGCTCGCATCCGTGTCCAGGGTAAATGCCCCGTTGCTAGTGGGGTAAGCTAGAAGGGGTGCGGATGTTAGACACCCCTTCAATTTTTGGAAGGCCTCGTGGCACTCCCGTGTCCAATTAAATCGCGTCCCCTTCTCCGTAAGCCGGTGGAGGGGACGGGCCAACTCCGCAAATTTCGCCACAAAGCGCCGGTAGTAGGAGCAGAGTCCCAAAAATCCCCGCACCTCTTTGATGGTACGTGGTGCGGGCCACTCCTCTACCGCTTTAATTTTGTCTGGGTCCGTTTTTACCCCCTCGCAACCGATGACGTGGCCTAAATAGGCCACCTCCTTGGCAAACAAGGTGCACTTACTCGGGTTCAGCTTCAACCCTGCCTGTCTGAGGCACCCGAACACCTGGTCCAAATTAGCTACTGCCTGGGGGAACGTTTTGGCATGTACTAGGACGTCATCCAGGTACACCAGACATGATTGCCATGGCATGCCGCCTAGTACATGCTCCATCAATCTTTCAAAGGTGGCGGGGGCGTTACACAAACCAAACGGCATCACAGTAAACCGATACAGTCCCTTACCTGTGGAAAATGCCGTTTTCTCCTTCCCTGCCCTATCCATCTCCACCTGCCAATACCCACTCTTGAGGTCCAAAGTTGAAAACCAATTTGAGCCCGCAACGGCATCGAGGGTGTCATCAATCCTTGGCAGGGGATATGAGTCCTTGAGTGTCACGTTGTTTAGCTGGCGATAGTCCACGCAGAACCGCGTGGTCCCATCCTTCTTTTTGACCAGCACAACAGGTGACATCCAAGGACTTCCCGAGGGCTCGATCACGCCTGCGTCAAGCATTTTTTCAACCTGCTCGTCAGCTTCCGCCCTCTTGCTCCAAGAGAGCCGTCGGGCGGCCTGATGAATAGGCCGGGCCTCACCGGTGTGGATCTGATGTTTCACCAGGCCCGTACGTCCAATATCCTCGGTGGACAGGGAGAAGAGGTCCAAATGGGACCCAACCAGTTTGTGTAAGGCCTCCCTCTGGGTACCTCCCAACTCTACGCTACTACGATTTACCATCTCGCAAATGGGATCGGGCCAATTCCTACTTCTTATTGAAGGCTCCCCCCGGGGCCGGCTCGGCTGGACGTTCTCGCCCCTCACTGTCGCGACTTCCTCAACTGGGGTGCAGCCAGCTACCCTCGTGCCCCTTACTATAGTGCGTGGTTCTCTACTTATATTTATTACTCGGATGGCCACTACCGGTCCATCCGTTTTTACAAGGGTGCGGCCCACGATTAAACCCGGTATGGACTGCGCTGCCACCAGTTCGACCAGGCCGCAGGACTCCTGCCATGTTGGGCGAGCTGCCCACCGGGCCGGCACTATCGCCTCGGCCCTTGGGGGGATGGTCACGGCCTCGGAAGCCTCCAGCTCCGCTCTCTCGGCCGTGCTCACTCCCCCTAACGGCAGCTCTTCTACTCCCACCTGCAGGATCCCCCGGCACAAGTCGATTTTACAACCGCTGGCAGTCAATAAATCCAACCCTATTAAACATGGGTCGCACACCTCCGCCACCCAAACATCTATCTCCCTCCTTACCGACCCTAACTTGAGGGTCACAGAACCACGCCCTATGATCGGGGCCGTTACCCCGGTAGCAAGTTGCAAACTATAATTTTGCAGGCGCTGGATCTTATCCCAGCCCCCTGCGCTCGAATCAAGGACCACAGGGCTGATGATCGTGGCGCTAGCTCCTGTGTCCACTACGGCGTCTACCCCCATGCCGGCAATTTTGCATCTGATTGTCAGGCTACCGGTTCCAATTTGGCCACAATAAATGACCTGTCGCGTCAATGAGGGCTCTCCTCCATCCTCTTCTGCCGAACACCGCCCTACGTGCCCGACACCTTCTAGTTTCCCGGGGTCTGGCGGGGGGGTGTCTGGGGTCGGCTAACCCGCTCCCCCCTGGGCGGAGTTGAGGACCTCAACCGCCGGGGATCATCCCGGCGCGTGGCTCGACAGTGCCGCACCAGGTGACCCAGACGGTTGCAAGTATAGCACCTCACCTGATAAGGTGCTTGTCTCCGGAATTCCAAATTTCCCCCCCTGTAGGTCCGAATTGGATTACCCGCTCGTGGTCCACCGCGGGCCACCTCCGGGGCCGCCTGCCATGGTCCAGGTCCCGCCAGGCGCTGGTCCACCAGCCTCCGGACTATGCCCACCAGGTCAGGACTCACATCGGGAGCGGGCCCCCTAAGGGGTCCGCCCTCCATCGGGGGTCCCACCTGGCGGACCGCCATTGCGTGACGCTCGCCCCCCCGGGCCAGGGGCCTCGCTGCTTCCCAACGGGCCGCAGCGTCAGCCGCCTGGCTCAGAGTCTGCGGGCGCCACATGGCGAGCTGTTGCCAGAGCTCAATATCCGGGAGGGCCTGGATAAAATGGTCCAGCGCCAGGCTTTCCCGGGAATCCGCTGCCATGCTAGCATGTGCGATCCCCACTGCGCGGCGAATGTCGTGGGCAAGTTCCCCGATGGCTTCCTGGGGCTTGCGTTTTCGCAGCGCGAGCTGAGCTTTAACAAGCTCGCTCTGCTGTTCAATGCCGAATCGATTAATTAGAGCGTCGCGGAGGGCTGGCAGGGTGAGAGCACCCGATGGTAATGCCGTCAGCACCTCCGCCGCCGCGCCGCGCAATGCGGCCACCAGGTGTACTCCACCTTCGTCCTCACCCCAACCGTTGCCCTTATACACACAGTCAAACTGCGCCAGGTACACGCGTAGATCACTCTTGCCGTCATACGGCGCGAGTGGGACCTTGTGGGACCACCTCGTATGCGAGTCGTTGCCCGCCTGCCGGACCCCGTGCGTCGCCCCTTGCGGGGTCAGCGCGGGGCCGAACCGGCCGGGCCCCCACAGTACATTACCCCCAAGGGGCTCTCGTGCCTCCCCTGTCCCTCTAACAACTACCCCTGTTGGTGTCGATGCGTGGGTCACACTTCCGCAACCCGCTACCCATTCCATACCACCACAACCTTGCTCACCCACACCTCGCACCTCTCGTTCCATACCCTCCGGACCAGCCATACACCTCACTCTTGGCCTCTCACGAACATCCGGGTCTATCTCGACCCCCAAGCTTATTAAATCACCTGGCGCATCATACGTACGACCATATTGGTCACCACTTACACCGGGTCCTCTTTCTCTTCGCTTCTCCTCCATCACCTGCGAATCCCTCATCCGGTTAATGAGCACATCATCACGATCCGAACACAGACTTTGGACCAATTCTTTTACTTCCTCCTTTATCTCTTTCTTATCCTCTCTCCGTCGCTTCTTAATTTCGCTCACCCCTTCTTCCACTTCTTCTAATTTCTGCTTCACCTCCTTCATCTCCTCGTGCGCCCCTTTAAGTTCTTCCTCTAACTCCACTTAATTTTTTTCTATGTGCTCCCACACCTCCCGCTCTTTAACCTCCATCACCTCTACCACCTTGTCCATTTTCCTCGTCAGGTCCTCATGTACCGTCTGACACTCTTTTTTAATTACCCCTACGTCCTTTTTCATCTCCTTCTGTGTCGATTTTAAACCCTCTATTACCGCTGTGTTCTTCTTTACCTGGCCCCCAACTCCTTTTGTCCCACTGTCAGTTGTTCTACTCCCAGCGTCAACTCCTCTATACCACCTTGCAATTTTACAGTCCCCTTTCTCACCTCCTTCTCCATGCGCTCCTTACAGTGCCTCACCTCCTCGCGCACTCCTCCGACCTCCTCACTCACCCCTCTTCTGATCTCCTCTCCCATCACTTGCATCTCCTGCCCAGATGCCACCCTCATCTGCTCCATTTCCTCCCTGTGAGCATCCAGTTTAGTTTCTACCCCCATTCTGACCCCCTCTATCTGCTGCCCCATTTGTTTAACTTCCCTATCCGCTTGGTCCCTCATGTCCCTCAATTTGCCTTCCATACTGTTTTCTAACCCCTCTAACCCCTTTTGCATCCCTTCCATTTGATTCTCTTGAGCGGCCATTCTGTTTTCTACCCCCATTAACCCATTCTTTACCTCTTTTATCCCATTGTCTAACCCCTCACCGGTACCCCTCGCTTCGTCCCTCATTACCCCCATTTGGCCCTCCAATCGCTCACCCTGAGCATCCATCCGGTTCCCCATTACCCCCATTTGGTTTCCCATTACCCCCAATTGCTCACTCTGCAGTTTGAGGGACGCCTGCATTTGCGCCATAAATTGCTCCATGAGGGCCTGCATTTGGGCCATCCCTCCCACTTGTGCAGCGGGTGCGGCCGCCGTAGCTATGTGTGAGGCGCCATTTTGCGCGCCCGCAACCTCGTGCGCGAGGACGCCATTTTGCGACCCTGCTACCCTCACTGCTTCGCTCTCCTCATGTCCCTCAATTTGGTCCTGGATCGACCCTGCCTCACTCTCCTCTACCGGAACCCAGCCGTCTTGATCTGCCATAGCGCGACTTTCAAAATTCGGGTTCTTATTTTTGTAAAACAAAATCAAATTTCACCGTTAATAATTTTGAGCGCGTGAAGCGCGCTTCAGGTCCAATCCCACTTCCCGACACCAATTGTTATGGACACGACTTAGATGTTGCTTGACCGAGCGGAATGGCCGCCGTGTTCGCACAGTTTACCCGATTACACTCGAACGTTGGCCGAATCGCGCTATGCTAAATCAATGAAGGAAAGGACACAACGGCTGGGATTAAGGCAACGACACAAGGGGTACAGTTCTCAAGACCTCCAGAGGAGGATATAATATTGGTTATGCAGAACGGTTAGATTACACGGCAAGAGGTAAAGCACAGCAAGATGGGCACTTAGACACAGTCTTATCTTATTCCCGACAGACCACAGACAAACGGGACAAGACTGACTTACACGGGGATTGATGGCAGGGAAGGGCAGGCAGACGATAGCTCAAGGTGCACCTTGGCTCAGGGGCAGAATCGACCCGGTCCGGTCCAGAGAGGCGGGGAGGTATTTCTCAGCGCTAGGAGGTGGCATCCTTTCTTCTCCAAGCTGAGGCGCATCTGATGTCACCTCCCTCTTCCTGCGCATGTCCAGTGGGGAGTGACACGCCCTCGGCTCGTTAGCTCCGCCCCAGATGGAATCGGTCCGCCGCTTCTTGTTGGGTGCGGGGGGTTACCGGGCTCCGCCCTTGACGAGGAGCTGACAGTGAGCCCCTGTGTGGTAACCCCATCGGAGCACATGTTCAATGGCGGCTAACCAAGCCGGAGTGAGGACCCACACTCCCCGCGCCGCCACCGCGCCGCCGTCGCTGTTGTTGTTGTTGGTGTTGTTGTTCCATGAGGAAGAGATGCGGGGAGGTATTGGGAGGTCCTAAACTTACTAATGGTGCCATACAATCACATTCTGGTGCAACGAAGAGTCAGAATTAATGGAAACGAGTCCTTAACTGACATAGACTAAGAATAACTAGCAAGATGTCCTATAGTTGTCTACGTGAGATGCGGTGGACCTGGGCACGACATTTAATGGGGGAAAAAGGGGAAGGTCGGGGCTACAGAGTGTTGTTTACAGACAATGGGACTAGGGAATGGGGGATTGGGGATAGTTGGGGAGTATTGGGGAAATAGGGGAATATTTACAAGCGGATATGGATGGAGGCCAAATCCCATATCCGCAACAATATATATATATAGATATATATATATATATATATATATATATATATATATATATATATATATATATATATATACATACATATATATATATATATATATATATATATATATATATATATATATATATATATATATATATATATACAAAGTCGAGGCTCATGGAAGAGCTAGAACACTGAACGGATCAGAACTGAACAGAACAAAATAAACACCAGAGAGAAGGGGAAAACACAACCAGCAGAGTTGAAGGACAAAATAGAGGGAGGCTTGGAAAAATAATGGGTATATGGAGGAATGAGAGGTAGAGGAGGATGCATGGGGTGGATAAGATGGATACATGAAGAAACTCTCAGGAAGGAAGAACTGAAATTTTGTAATGAGGTGGGCTTTGAGAAATTGTAAAGAGGGGGGCTTTGAGAAATTGTAAAGAGGTGGACTTTGAGAAATTGTAAAGAGGTGGGCGCTTTGAGAAATTGTAATGAGGTGGACTTTGAGAAATTGTAAAGAGGTGGGCGCTTTGAGAAATTGTAAAGAGGTGGGCGCTTTGAGAAATTGTAAAGAGGAAAGAGAGTTATACCATTACCTCCGATGCCGAATAATTTATCCTTGACGATGAGAATATCTTTTTTTGTGAACAAATTACTGAATGTTGTGGAAGAATCATTTTTGTCTATAACCCAATTTCCAAGTTCACAAAACTTGTGGAGTTTGTGCGAACTTCATGTCAATGATGTTGCTTCCTTTGTCGCTCAGGACCAGATCAGCTTGGTTGTTTGTGAACGTCGAAGTGAATCTGGATGGTACATATTTCGTTTCAAACCCAGAATACACTTTGTAATATCTTACTCTTCATCTCCTCCTTTCAATTATTTTTTTCAGTGGCAATGGCTTGTGGAGGAACTAGTATATGTGTCATGTGCAGGAAAAGGATAATAGTAGACATTGGCACACGTTTACATGAAGCAAAAGAACATTGGCGTACAATGCACCAATCAACACAATATATGGGACGTCAACCTGGGATCCCAAAATCGTCAGTGAGTGCTCTTGTGAAACACCAAGCAAACCAATCCCAAATCTGAGAGATTTTTTTTTAAGGCCAATGAAACAAATTTTATTATCCAAGATCTAGAGGACAATAGAAAACTAGATATCTTCGATCACAATGCAATTGCCAAGGGTAAGCCTACCACCCGTGATCCAAAAAAAAAAAAAAACCACCTTTAGAGGCCATTTTTCCCCACAAGCGGGGGTTGGCCTTTTTCGGGAACCGTGGTTGTTGTTGTTTTTTCGGTCCCCTTTTTGAAGCAATGATTTACGGCCGGATGCCCTTCCTGACGCCAACCCTTTTTGCCGCCTTTAACGACAAACAGGGAATTACCAGTGAACTGGTCCTCAATTAGCCGACCTCGGAAGGATGACAGGCTGAGTCAACCCCCCTGGCGTTAATTCAGCGATCGACCGGGATTCGAACCCAGGATCCTAAGCCGGCACCCTAGCCGCTAGCCCAACACCAGGGTTACCCGTGATCCAATGATGGCAATATTTCCATAATTCATATGACCTTGACCTCCAGCGTTTGGGGATAGATTGTAAATTAATAAAACGTGTCCCCATCCACAATCTGTCCATAAAACCTAAGGTCATAAAAATTGGAGGAAAATTATCAAAGTTATGATCGAAAAGGTGTTTTTTATTAAGTAGGTCACAATGTGACAAAAGCATTACAGGGACACGAAACAAATATCAGCTGGACAACTTCAGTACAGGTACACTATTGTGGTACAAGAACAGCTTGGAAGGCCAAGAAGCCTTTTTGAGATTCCATATTGGCAAATTGAGTGATTACAAAAATTGCGTTTTTTTCAGACCGCAATTTGACCTTGACCTTTAATTCAGAGGGGTATGAGGTAAAATTAGTGCAAATGTCCCGTGCTCTAGGGCCTAGGCTATCTAGGGATGGAAATTTCGTTGTAACTGACACAATTTAGTCGAGTTATGGTGAAAAATGTTAAATTGTCTATAATTAAGTCATGACCAAAAAATAATGTCAACCGTGTATATTTTTTATTACCATTATTTATGCAGAAATATATTCCGAAAGTCCAAGATAAAGACATTGGCAGAAAAAAAGGAACGAAACCCCCGAAAAAACGTGGATGTTGGCTTCGTTCTCCTCCGAGTCTAAGAAACTCTGAGGTACCATTAAATTTGGGGCACTAATTGTAGAAACAAACCAGATATTTGTTAAAGGGAGGCTTAAAAATCACGTGTGCTATAATTCGCTAATTCCTTTATAAATACCTGATGGCATAACAAATACAGGTGCAGTACATACTACTTTGGAACTACTCTAGAACTTCCTCGTCATGAGACTGTAGTAATATGGATCATGGTGAAAATCCATACCAATAAATTAATGGCTATAAAATATACGTTGCGTTCATCTTTTAGTCTCTGTTACGTGGTCCTCCCGGTAACTACCTGGTCTTGGTGACCCCCGGACCGTGGGAGGGACCCCGCCAGAAAGATATATGGTTTATACGCTTTCGTAACGCAATCAATATGAATTCCGGTCAAGAAGAAACCCCACACCAAGGATCCGGAATAATCAATAATATATTCCCTGAGCAATCCACAACCATCAACAATGCACAATCAATATTACAAAGATGTAAACTCATCTACACTAACTCTAAGATGGCCATCTTATATATTCCTCACGTGAGCCCCCCTCCTGACTCCCTCCGTGGTCAATGTCTCTCACAATGTCTCTCGTCTCCGCACACGGGCGGTTGAACGAACCCCGGGCGGACGTGCTCCAAACGTGCCGCCTCGTACCGGGGACAGCTGCTGCAGCGCACCTCCTTGCCAAGCAACGGGGCAAAACCCAGCGCGCTTCCAACGCGCGCGAGGCCCCGAAGTGCGACCCGTACGCGTCCTTGTAGACGGGGCAAAACCAAGCGCGGTTTGCACCGCGTGCGAGGTTCAACGTGCGACCCGTACGCGTCCTTGTAGACGGGGCAAAACCAAGCGCGGTTTACACCGCATGCGAGGTTCAACGTGCGACCCGTACGCGTCCTTGTAGACGGGGCAACAACCCAGCGCGGTTTGCAACGCGCGCGCGGCCCAACGTGCGACCGCTTGGTTCCGTGCACGAACTCACGGGGACTTCACGTGTCAAAAGGTAGTTACGCGTCCAGGTAACTCCTCTCGCCAAACGGGTTTCGGAACGCCTCTGTTTTCCGCGCAGCGCAAGGTCGATTCCACCTTCTGTCGTCGTGGGGCGAGGAAGAAGAATCACCGTCCTTTTCTCTCCTCGTGTTTTTTCTTCTTCCGCTTCCGGCCACTTCCGTTTCCGGCCACTTGTTCCGAAGGGCTCCTGACCCTCCCATCACAACAACCCTTAATATAATACACACGGATAAGCAACCTGAATGGTAATTCACATACATTCACATAAATATGTAACAGTCTCCTTGTTTGATTACAGGTAAGTATTGAGTCGTGGCATGACATTGGAGATTTAAGACATCAACAGACATAGACTGTCACATCTAGCCCATGGCAGGTTAGAATTAATAAAATCCTTAAAATATCTACATTTCCATGTTCCAACTAAATTCGTCACTAAGTAATTATCGACACGCAAAATTGGACAACCTGTTAAAATGTGCTGGAAATTACCTTGATAGCATTCTAGTAACGGAAAATTTCCTTCAATTCAATTTACTGTCTATGTTATTCTTTCAATGTAAATAACTGAAACTCCAAAAAGAAAAGAAACCCCGAAAACTGCTGTACTTTAGTTATGGTGAAATATCAACTTTGGTTACATGAAGAAACATGGACCTTGGCTCTGGAGGAACATGGACTTGGATTATGGAGGAACATGGAATTGGGTTATGGAAGAACTTACTTATGGAAGAACATGGACTTGGGTTATGGAGAAACATGGACTTGGGTTATGGAGAAACATGGATTTGGGTAATGGAGGAACATGGACTTTGGTTATGGAGGAACATGGACTTGGGTTATGGAGGAACATGGACATCGGTTATGGAGGAACATGGACATCGGTTATGGAAGAACATGGACTTGGTTTATGGAGGAACATGGAGACTTGGGATTTGAAGGATCATGGACTTGGGTTATGGAGGAACATGGATTTGGGTGATGGAGGAACAATTGTTTTATCATTTATCTCCTATACTAGCAAAGTTACTTGGCCTTTCCGGGCAACACAGTGTTGCTTAGTGATAGGAATATTCAGAGAGGGGGAAAGAGAAAGCGGACGGAGTGAAGGGGAGGAGAAGGGTGAAG
Organism: Myxine glutinosa; assembly: GCF_964187855.1. Taxonomy (NCBI): domain Eukaryota; kingdom Metazoa; phylum Chordata; class Myxini; order Myxiniformes; family Myxinidae; genus Myxine; species Myxine glutinosa. The sequence continues at coordinate 3,637,013 of NC_136269.1, forward strand.
AAGGATGATGGGGTATGTAGCGGAAGAGGAGTGGAGGGGAATGGGAGTAGGGAGGTGAGAGTGAGGACAGGGGAAGGGAGAGTAGAAGGGGGAAGGAAGAGGTGAAGGGGAAGGGGAGTGGAAAAGGGAGGGGAAAGGGGACAGGGAGGAGAGTGGAAGGGAAGGAAGAGCGAGGAGAAGGGGAGATGGAGGAGGAGGGGAAAGGGATGGGGGAAGAGAGAGGGGTGGGAGAGAGAGGCGGATGGGGAAGAGACAGGCAGTAGTGAGGGAAGGGGAGAAGGGAGGGGAGAGCAAGTGAGGAGAGGAGAGGGGAGATGGGAAGGGGGAGAGAGATGAGAGGGAGGGGAGGGAGAAGAAGCATAAGAAGGAGAAGAAGGGATAATGCTTTGTTCACACTGTTTCTCTGGAAGAAGAAGAATTATCATGGCTGAGTTTCTTTGTAATGCTTTCCAAGTTTGAAGTATAAGAAGAATTATTCAGAAGTAGATTGTTTCTCTGTAATGTCTTCTAAGTTTGAATAAATAGTTTCTCGTGAGTTTGAATAAAATCTGGTTGGTGTATGTTGCCAAAAACAGAGGGAATAACAAAATTATGTTGTTTTTATGTTCATGTTTTGGCAATCTCATGAGTTGCTGAGATTCTTCATCATGCTTTGAAAAAACAAGAGGAATCGACGTATATATAATGGAGCAAGTGTTTGTATGTATGTATGTATGTATGTATGTATGTATGTCCACTCTTCACCCATTGGTTGGACAGCTGACCTGACTCCACCCACAAATGTAACCTGAAATACTTCACCTAAAGTACCCAGAGGACCCAAAAGACACTCTCCCTTCCCCCTCAACACCGCAAGGACCTACAAGACCGAGATAACCATGAGGACCCAAAAGAACCAAAGGACCCAAAATATGCCAAAGACCCAAAATACCACAAAAGACCATGAGGACCCAAAATACCCCAAATAAATAAACGACTGAAAAAACCCCAAAGACCTAATGGACCCCAAAGACACAAAAGACCCCAAATACATAAAAGACTGAAAAGACCCAATGGACCCCAAAGACCCAAAACACTCTGAAGACCTAAAATACCCCAAAGACAGAAAATATTCCATAGACCCTGAATGACACAGCAGACCCCAAAGACCCCAAATACCCAAAATAACCAAAAGACCCTGAAGACCCCAAATACCCCAAAGACCCTTAAATACCCAAAATACACAGAGGACCCAAAATACCCTGAAGACCTTTAAAGACCCAAAGGGTCTAAAAGACCAAAAAACCCAAATGCCCTGAAGACCCAAAAGATCCCAAAGACCCTGAAGACCAAAAAGAACCCAAAGACCCAAAAGACCCCAACGATCCTTAAAGTCCCAAAAAACTCCAAAGAATGAAGAGACCCCAAATAATGACAAGACCCCAAAAACTGAAAAGACCCCAAATACCGAAAGACCATGAAAACCCAAAAGACCATCAAGACTCAAAAGATTGAAAAGACCCTGAAGACCCAAAATACCCTTAAAGGGGAAACCAAACGCAATTTTTTTTTTCTGAAAACCATTGGCAATCATTAATCACGGTCTAATTTGAAAATAATTTATTTTGATTTGCCAATGACAAAGTGCCAAAAAACCCTACACTGTCGATTTTCGAAATTGCCAGTGACGTCACATTGTGAATTCACCATGATCCTGCCGGGAGTGACGGTACATAGAGAAACGGTGCATTGCGAGCTCGGATTCCGATACTGATTGGGGATGATGAAGGGGGTGGGGGTGTAGGGTGGTCGTGGGTATTGTTAGCTCGGGTGACGGTTGATGGGGAATTGTGAGGGGATGGTGGCATGGGGTGAGGGGTGTGGGGTGTTCATGGGTATTGTTAGCTAGGGTGATGATGCTTGACGGGGGAATGTGAGGGGTGGTGGAGTGGGGTGAGGGGTGTGGGTTGTTTCCAATTCAAATAATGGAATTATGACAAATGGGAATAAAGTTGAAGTATTTTGCAACGTAAAAAAAACAGCCTATCCTATGGAGGTGTTAATTAAGACGACAATGCAGAAGGAGGGACACAATGTTGCTTAGTGACAGGAATATTTAGAGAGGGGAAAAGAGAAAGAGGTGGGAGTGGAGGGGACGAGAAGGGGGAAGAGGGTGAATCACCCTGACTTAAGCCTTGCTTACATAAATAAATACACTTAATTATAAGAATTGCTAATGTTGTTAAACTCTTCAGATTTCACTCCAGATTTCGATACTTATTTAGTCTGCAGGACCCGGTCATCAAATCAGAATCCAGATTTTGATTATGAGTACACCCGCTTACTACTGGAGTGGTAGGGGGTCATGTTATTATCTTTAGTTATTATTATTGCCAATTATTAGGTTTACTCTCCATGAAATAGAGAGTAAACCTATTATTACTGCTAGAGTTTTTCTTATTATTATTCTTCCACCCTATTTTGCACCTCCGAAAAATTCATAATTAATGTTCTCAGCAACCTTTGGTCGGATTGACAGGAAATTTTCATCAAATGATCGTCTCGGCTCGTATAATTTTTGAATGCTAATTTCTACATCATAGGTCATGTGGTATGGGCGCCATCTTGTGAAACACCTTCAAATTTGCCCCACCGTATCTCCGAAACAGCTCAATGGAAAAATTTGAGGAATGGCTCATTCTAAAGAACTCGGCAATGGGAACAAAAAATATGTGTATCAAATATATTTAAAATGCTAACGTTAAGAGGTTAGAATTCGTCAAACCAAAAAATTTTCTCCCCTGAAAATGAGATTTTTTTTCCAGATGCGTAATTAAAGAACACTCAGAATGCAACACATTTCGAAGTCATACGTCACATGGTTCGGCCGCCATCTTGTTTTTCGTGAAAAACCACGAAAACCCCCTTTGTCTCTGCAACGCATGAACGGATCGAGCCCAAACTTGGCATGCATATTCACATACCCATGACGAACAACAAAGCCTCCGAGCACGACGTCATCCGACACATGGTTTCAGAGTTATGATGTTTTTAAGCACAAACTAGAAATGGTATCACCTCCATAATTTGTTAAGATATCGAGTGAAACTTTACACAAATGTTCCTCATGGGGGGATGTTTCAACTTTACTTGAGACATTTTGATAAGTCACATGGTTTGGCCGCAATAAATAATGGAAAGAATTTTTTTAAAGCTTCTAACTCTTGAACCACTGCATGTATCGACTTGAAGTTTTAAGGCAATGTAGCTCTCATCAAGCAGAACAAGTGTGCAAAATTTCCAAAATGATTGGATGTATGGTCTCGAAGCTATGTCTTTATTGTTGAAAGAAGAAGAAGCGCACAATTTTGTCCCTCCAGGACGTGATCACGATCACACGACCTCTCGCGGTCATTTTAACCTCAAATAAAATTATAATTGAAGATTTGTCAACAGCTGAGGTATATTAACAAACGAATAAAACAGATTTGGTCAAATTCTGACTTTTTTTTTAACTCGATCGCATTTGACACAGAGTTGTGAGATGCTCAAGAAGAAGAAATAATGTGGCTTCTCAGATAAAATAAATAATTCTGGCTCTGCAATTTCATGTTTATTTTATTTTTAAAATCGCTTTTTCTGCAAGCATTGCATGGATTGACATGAAATTTTCACCACAGGTGCGCCATAGGATGTGTTTGTGTGTGTGTGTGTGTGTGTGTGTGTGTGTGCATGTATGTGGATGTCTGTGTGTGTGGGTGTGGGGGGGGTGGATATGTGTGTGTGTGTGGGGGGGGGGGGTTGGGGTGTGCGTGTGGAGGGGGGGGCTGATGTTTGTGTGTGTGTGTGTGTGTGGAGGTGGGGGGTGTGTGTGTGTGTATGTGTGGAGGGGTGTGCATGTGGGGGGAGGGTGTGGGGGTGTTTGTGTGTGGGTGTGTGTGTGTGTGGGTGGGGGTAAGGGGGATGTGTGTGGTTGCGTGTGTGTGCGTTGGGGGTGGGGGGATGTGTGCATGTGTTTGTGCGTGTGTGTGTGTGTGTGTGTGTGTGTGTGTGTGTGTGTGTGTATGTGTGGATGTGCGTGTGTGTGGATGTGTGTGTGGGTGTGGGGGGGGAGGGTGTGTGTGTGTGTGTGTGTGTGTGTGGGTGGGTGGGGTTAGGGGGGATGTGTGTGTGTGTGTGTGTGGGGGGGGGGGGGTGGGAGGGGTGGGGGTAAGGGGGATGTGTGTGGTTGTGTGTGTGTGCGTTGGGGGTGGGGGGATGTGTGCATGTGTTTGTGTGTGTGTGTGTGTGTGTGTGTGTATGTGTGGATGTGCATGTGTGTCTGAAAGGATCGAAACCTCGAGGAAGAACGGTGCCCAGCTGATGTTCCATGCAGTCGGGAAACCAGTCAACAGGCAATTGCTTACAGGTTAAGGTTCTTGCTTTTGGTAGAAGAACTATGTTTGAGGTTTACAATTGAAATAAAGTTGAATATGGGATGTTGTGAAATTAACATCATTTGCAACAATCCTTTAAATTATTTATATTTAAGTTTAGGAACAACCGATACTGTACAATTAATTAAGTGTGTGTGTGTGTGTGTGTGTGTGTGTGTGTGTGTGTGTGTGTGTGTGTGTGTGTGTGTGTGTGTGTGTGTGTGTGTGTGTGTGTGTGAAAGAGAGAGATAGAATTTTGAGGAACAGAAATGAAAAAACGAGATGTGTGTGTGTGTGTATCGGGGTTATATCCAAGGGGGTTGTGTCAAAGCATGTCCAATGAAAGTGGGGTTGTATGAAAAGTGGGGTTGTATCAAAAGTGGGGTTGTATGAAAAGTGGGGTTGTATCAAAAGTGGGGTTGTATGAAAAGTGGGGTTGTATCAAAAGTGGGGTTGTATGAAAAGTGGGGTTGTATCAAAAGTGGGGTTGTATGAAAAGTGGGGTTGTATCAAAAGTGGGTGCGAGTAAAGCGGTCATCACTGCCAGCAGTTTTAAAGTGGCAGTTCTAGTTATTATTATTTGTATTAGACCAGGTCATTGAAAAGATCAGACCATGCCTCATCATTCGGAATTCCCGATAATAAAATTTACTTATGTGAGGGTGTTGGAGGTGGGGGCATAGGGAGATGGGAGAGCAACATCGCAAGCCACAAAACCCTTTTGAGGGTCGTGATATTGTTTCGTAATATCATTAATATTATGCTATTATCATGTGTTGTTATTACTTTTGTAATGAGAAGTGGCTTTGGAAAAACGCCATGAAAAACTCCTTGGAAGAACTCCACAGAAGCGGCAGGAATGGTCGTGTTATTAACCTCGTGGGGTATATCGACTGCAGTATATCTTTGATCAGGTGCGTTCGTCAACGTGATAAGCATAGTCTGATGGCCAGGTTTCTTTCAGGTCTAAATTTATTTCAGGTTCGTGTCAAACTGCAATAGTGACTGCTAAAAAAGGTAATCATATGTTTGTGGTCTATAAATTCTGGTCAGTGCCGCTCCCACGAAAACGGCACAATAAGTCATTTATACATGTTAATATGGAGTTTGTTCAAGGAGTAAACACCCCATGGGGAGGTGGGATATTATTGGTTCAAGAGTTATGAAGTGACCAATATATTCGTTATGTGTGTGCGTCTGTCTGTGTGTGTGTCTGTCTGTCTGTCCGCAGCATAACTACCCGATGATATCATCCGATCTTGATGAAACTTGGGTGGGAGGTTGATATCATGATCTAGTTGTGTCCTGCCTAGAGTGGGCATATTGCGCCCAATGTGGGCGGAGCCACGCCCGAAAAAGATGTCTTTTAAGGGGGTAATCGAGTTGAAACTACATCTTGGTTAGGCCAATGTCATGTATCTAGCCCCACAGAGCTCGATTTTTCATTTTCGCCCCAAGGTCAAGGTCACAAGGTCACGGAATTTAGAAAAGTCGATTTTTGATGGTTTTATTACATTGTTCGCTTCCTGATTGGGTGAAATGTCGGACATGATCTTATATTATCACATACATAATGAAATACAAGTTTTCCAACAAATTTCGGAATCCTCGACCTTTGACCTTTGAAGGTCACAAAGGTCAAAGTTTCAAAGTTGTCGGAATCGAACCGAATTTTCGGTATTGTGTAGCTAACTAACCTCATAACTGATTATACATTATTTTCTATCTAATTTCAAGGTCAGTAACCTTCGTTTTGACATTTCAAGGTCACAAAGCCTTGTGAGTCACAAAGTCAGTACCCCAACGCTTCCTGCATTTCTTTCACAATAAAATTCAGTCAATAAGAAACGATCTTGACAAGTAGTCACTCCTTTCCTTCGATGAAGCTGAACACTGCTTTCGCGGACGACCTCTTAGTTCGTTTACTCCTGTTACTGAGGAAATTGTCAAATGTACAATCCTCAAGTCAAACACAAAAACATGTGATCTCGACCCCCCTCCCACCGATTTGTTTATTGAGTGTTCGGATACCCTCCTCCCATTTATTACTGCAGTTATCAATGATTCTCTGACTACGGGTTCATTTCCGCCTCTCTTTAAGCAAGCTCTTGCTAAACCACTTCTTAAGAAGCCCACCCTTGACCTTAACGACATGAAAAATTAACGTCCTATCTGCAACCTGTCTTTCCTGTCAAAGATCACAGAAAGAATTGTGCTTTCACATATGAATGACCATCTAGTTTCAAATAATCTTTTCGATTCTCGCCAGTCAGCATATAGACCAGGCCAGAGCACCGAGACCGCTCTCCTAACAATAAGCAATGATCTTTTTTTTTTTTTTTTTTTTTTTGTATACAAGATCGAGGCTCGTGAAAGAGCTAACATTAATCACTCAAAAAGACAAACCGACACACAAAACACAAAAAACAAGGGGAGCGGCAGACAAGATGGGGAGAGAGGGGGAAGGACACAAAAGAGAGGGGGAAGAGGGGGAAGGACACAAACACAACATTTGAGAGCAGGGACATCGGGAGGACTTGGGGGGAGGTGGGAGAGGAATAAAACATATGAACCCTGCAAGGACTCTGGGGTGGATCTTCTGGGGATCTTTGGGGATCTCCTGACCTGTCTTGACTGTGGTAAGGTTTCCGTTCTTGCTCTTTTGGACTTGTCTGCCGCCTTTGACACGATTGACCATAGTGTCTTAATTCGTCGTCTTGAAATCACATTTGGTATAACTGGTACTCCCCTTTCTTGGCTGATGTCCTATCTTACTGATAGAGTGCAAACAGTTGTTGTCAATGGCCAGAAATCAGCCCCTTCTCCGCTTTCCTTTGGCGTTCCCCAGGGCTCAGTCCTGGGACCTATCCTCTTTCTTTTGTCCACTCGGCCTCTATTTCATCTTGTTGCCAGACATTCAGTTGATCACCACGCCTTTGCGGACGACAATCGGCTGTACAAAGGAAGCACGTTTCAACAAATCGTGCCCACTGTTGAAGTGTTAGAAGGCTGTATTGCCGACGTGAAGGCGTGGATGACCCAAAACAAACTTCAGCTGAACGATGCTAAAACAGAGTCTCTGATTGTAAGATCGCACAGATGTCCTCTACAATGTTCACTTCCTACCACTATTCATGTTGGTGAAACCGATGTAAACTTTGCTTCGTCGGCCAAGAACCTTGGTGTGGTTTTCGACTGTAACATGACATTTTCCAAGCAAGTACTTCAAGCTTGCAAATCAGCATACTTTCAGCTGCGAAAGATCGCATCCATTCGCCACTTTCTTACTCCTCAAGCTGCTCTAACTCTGGTCTGTGCCCTTGTCCTCTCAAGGCTAGACTATTGTCATTCTTTGTATGCTGGCCCATGAGGGACGATGATGAGTGCAGTTTCTCTTTGATAAGTTACAAAAGGTTCAAAACTCTGCCGCTCGTCTTGTCTGTAAGGCGAAGAAGTCTGACCATGTTACTCCGCTTCTTGAATCTTTACACCGGCTGCCTGTCTCCACTCGTGTGCAATACAAAATTTGCACACTATGTTATAAATCATTGTGTGGAACGGGACCTCACTATCTCTCCGATTTGCTCACTCTCTATGAATCTCGGCGACGGCTTCGTTCAAGCGACGACTCCATGACCTTAGAGCTGCCGCGCACCAGCACCAAGTCGTTTGGCGAGAAATCATTTTCCTTTGCTGCACCTCTGCTCTGGAATGACTTGCCTTCCTCTGTTCGACATGTTGACTCTCTTCCTGCCTTTAAAACCTCCCTCAAAACCTATCTGTTTCACAAGTCTTTCAAAGTCTAAGTTGTAGCGGTTACCGCTGGATGTACATAATCGCCTTGCACCGGCCAGAACACGGCCAGACGCGCCTCTCCCGGGCATGCCCAGACTCACTGTTCCCGGGCACGCCCGAACCTCCCGGGCACGCCCGGTCTCGTCTTTCCCGGGCATGCCCGCTCTCGCCTTTCCAGGGCTCGCCCAGAGCGTCCGGGCATGCCCGCTATCACCTTTCCAGGGCTCGCCCAGAGCGTCCAGGCATGCCCGCTATCGCCTTTCCAGGGCACGCCCAGAGCGTCCAGGCATGCCCGCTATCGCCTTTCCAGGGCTCGCCCAGAGCGTCCGGGCATGCCCGCTATCGCCTTTCCAGTGCTCGCCCAGAGCGCCAGGGCACGCCCAGCCTCGACTTGCCAGGCCGCAGCCAAACACGCCCGGGCAGGTCCAGACTCGCCTTTCCAAGGCTCGCCCTTGATACCCGGGCATGCCCGGTATAGCTTTTGCCAGGCAAACTTCCCGACATAAATGTGTATATATATTGTTGCCCGAAAAACGGGCTTGTCAGAATACCTGAGCTGTTTTGTTTCAACTAGGGCGTGCCCGTACGTGAGTGCAAAAAAACATGCGTGCAAACAACAACAACAAAAAAAAACTTTGAAACCACGTGGCAGTAACGACCACAGAACCCTCCCCTCTATTTACATGAAATGGTTTGGTCCATTCGCAAAGCCAAAGCGAACGGCTTGCGAGTACGGTAGAACCCCCCCCCCCCCCCCTCTATTTACATGAAATGGTTTGGTCCATTCGCAAAGCCAAAGCGAACGGCTTGCGTTACTTTTACTAATAGCTCGGTAACTACTTCTCCGATTAATATGAAACCTTGAAAAGGCACATCCTCAGCTCCCCAGCAATATACCTGGCAAGTTTAAAGTATATCGGACCCGTGGTTGTCGAGAAACAGCGGTCACAGACAAACACACAGACAAACACACAGACATACAGAGATTACTGGAATTATAGATAGACTAGGGCATGCCCGTACTATATATATATCTAAAATTATATCCCCCCCCCCCCTCTATTTACATGAAATGGTTTGGTCCATTCGCAAAGCCAAAGCGAACGGCTTGCGAGTACGGTGGCAATCCCCCCCCCCCCCCCTCTATTTACATGAAATGGTTTGGTCCATTCGCAAAGCCAAAGCGAACGGCTTGCGAGTACGGTGACAACCCCCCCCCTCTATTTACATGAAATGGTTTGGTCCAAAGCGAACGGCTTGCGAGTACGGTGACAATCCCCCCCCCCCCTCTATTTACATGAAATGGTTTGGTCCAAAGCGAACGGCTTGCGGAGTTTGGTAAAGAAATCGCCATAGCTCGGTAACTACTTCTCCGATTAATATGAAACCTTGAAAAGGCACATCCTCGGGTCCCCAGCAATATACCTGGCAAGTTTCAAGTATATCGGACCCGTGGTTGTCGAGAAACAGCGGTCACAGACAAACAAACACACAGACACACAGACACACAGACACACAGACACACACACACACAGAGATTACTGGAATTATAGATAGACGAGGACGTGCCCGTATGTGGGTGCCCGTTCCTTGCCAAAAAAAAAAAAAAAAATTTGTGTAGGGGTGTGTGTGTGTAAACATCCTAGGGCGTGCCCGTACGTGGGTGCAAAAAAACATGCGTGCAAACAACAACAACAAAAAAAAACTTTGAAACCACGTGGCAGTAACGACCACAGAACCCCCCCCCCCCTCTATTTACATGAAATGGTTTGGTCCAAAGCGAACGGCTTGCGGAGTTTGGTAAAGAAATCGCCATAGCTCGGTAACTACTTGTCCGATTAATATGAAACCTCGAAAAGGCACATCCTCGGGTCCCCAGCAATATACCTGGCAAGTTTAAAGTATATCGGACCCGTGGTTGTCGAGAAACAGCGGTCACAGACAAACACACAAACACACAAACACACAAACACACAAACACACAGACACACAGACACACAGAGATTACTGGAATTATAGATAGATAAAGCAACTCGGACGAATTCCGTCTTTGGTCGCGTCAATTATTTCGACTCGCGTTGGAGCGCAGTTCCTTCATTGGTGACCTACCGACATGGATACGGCAGTGACGCTTAAACTGCCTACCTTCTGGGAGACTCACGCAGCTGTTTGGTTCGCCCAGGCGGACTCCCAGTTCACCCTGCGAGGCATCACCGCGGACGACACCCGCTTCCACCATGTTGTGGCGGCGCTCGGTTCCACCACCGTGGCCCGCGCCTTGAGCCTCCTCCAGCACCCGCCGGCTGCTGACAAATACGACGCGCTGAAGACGCTCCTCCTCGGTGCTTTCGCCCTCTCACCGGCAGCATGCGCACGGCGCCTGCTTGACCTGCCCGAGCTCGGCGACACACGCCCGTCCGAGTGCATGGACTATATGCTCTCGTTGCTCGGCGAGCACTCTCCGGCATTCCTGTTCCAGGAGCTGTTCCTCCGTCAGCTGCCTAACCCGGTACGCCTCGCCCTGGCTGGCACATTGATCACGGATTCCCGCGCCCTCGCCAGGGAAGCGGATAAGATCTCCTTGGCGGGCCAGCACATCGGCGCGGTTACCTGGAGCCCGCCGCCATCCGAGGCGACGCCCACGACACCCGAGCGCCCTGCGCGGTTGGAGGCCGAACTGCCGGTGCAACTGGCGGCCTCCACGCCGCACCGCCCGCTTCCGACACGACGGCCGGGGCCTCCACCTGACCGGGCGTGGTGTTATTACCACGCCAGGTTCGGACACAAGGCTCGGACGTGCCGGCCCCCGTGCACTTTCGGCAGGTCGGGAAACGGCCGGGCCGGCGTTCATTCCCAGCCATGAGCGCCGGCCACTCAGGCAACTTGCTGTTTATTCGGGATAAAGCGTATGGACGGCGTTTCCTGTGTGACACCGGCGCCCAACTGAGCGTCATACCTGCCTCCGAGCAGGACAGGCTGGACGCAGTTTGCGGCCCCTCTTTGGTCGCTGCTAATGGCTCGGCCATACGCACTTTCGGCCCACGCGTCGTCACCCTCTGCTTCGGCAGCCAGCGCTTTCAATGGACTTTTGTTACCGCCAGCGTCCCCGTGGCTTTGCTGGGCGCCGACTTCCTCTGCGCGCACGGGCTGCTGGTCGACGTCAAACGACGTCGCCTTGTCCACGCCGAGACCTTCAGCTCCCTGGCGTGCACAATGAGCAGCTCCGCGCCGACCGAACTGGCGTGCGCCCTCCCGGCAACGAACGAGTTCGCTTGCCTGCTCGTGGAATTCCCGGCCCTCATGCGGCCGACGTTTTCGGCCGTCGCGGTGCGGCATGGGATCGAGCACCACATACCCACTACGGGCCCGCCGGTCTACGCCAGGGCCCGCCGCCTCGACCCAGCCAAGCTCGCCGTGGCAAAGGCCGAATTCGACGCGTTGGAGCACCTCGGCATCGTGCGGCGCTCCGATAGTGCGTGGGCCTCGCCACTGCACATCGTGCCAAAGCCGGGGGGTGGATGGCGCCCGTGTGGCGACTACCGCCGTCTCAATGACGCTACCACCCCCGACAGGTACCCGATCCCGCATATTCAGGACTTTTCCGCCCGTTTGGCGGGACGGGTCATCTTTTCGAAAATTGACCTGATACGGGGCTACCACCAGGTACCTGTCCGGGCGGCCGACGTCCCGAAGACGGCCGTCATCACGCCGTTCGGCCTGTTCGAATTTTTGCGGATGCCGTTTGGCCTCAAGAACGCGGCCCAGGCGTTCCAGCGCTTGATGGACGGCATGCTGCGCGACCTGCCGTTTCTTTTCGTCTATCTGGACGACATCCTCGTTGCCAGCACGTCCCGCGCTGAGCACCTCCTCCACCTCCGAACACTGTTCGGTCGCCTCAGCGAGCACAGCTTAATTGTCAACCCGGTCAAATGCCACTTCGGCGCGACGACCGTTGACTTTTTGGGCCACCGCATCACCAAGACCGGGGCCGTGCCGCTGCCGACCAAGGTCGAGGCCATCACCACGTTCCCGCGTCCCCGTTCCATCAAGGCCCTCCAAGAGTTCCTCGGCATGGTGAATTTTTATCACCGATTCGTGCCCCGCGCTGCTCAGCTCATGCGGCCCCTTTACGAGGCCCTCCGGGGCAAGCCGGCCAAGCATGACATTGTTTGGTCCGCGGCCATGGACGCGGCCTTCGCCAGTGCCAAACGGGCCCTCGCCGACGCAACGCTGCTGGCTCACCCGGTGCTCCACGCGCCCATCGCCCTCACTACGGACGCCTCCAACTACGTGGTGGGCGCCGTCCATGAGCAATGGGTGGACGGGGTTTGGCAGCCACTCGCTTTTTTCAGCCGGCAACTCCGGGCGAACTAGTTAAACTACAGCACGTCCGACCGTGAGCTGCTCGGGCTATTCCTGGCCGTTCGCCATTTCCGACACCTCCTGGAGGGCCGCCCGTTCACGGCTTTCGTCGACCACAAGCCATTGGTCTACGCAATGGCTAAGGTCACGGAGCCGTGGTCGGCCCGCCAGCAGCGCCACCTCTCCGCCGTGTCGGAGTTCACCACGGACATCCAGCATGTCGCCGGCAAAGACAACGCCATGGCCGACTGCCTTTCGCGGGCCAGCGCGAACGCGGTCCACCTCGGCGTGGACTTCACGCTCATGGCGGCCGACCAGACCACCGACGCCTCGGTGCAGGCACTCCGCGTGGCGGACACGGGCCTCCGCCTGGCCGACATCCCCTTCGCGGGCACCGTCCTGCTCTGCGACGTCTCCCAGGGCCAGCCTCGCCCCATCGTGCCCGTTTCCTGGCAGCGCCGCATCTTCGCCTCCATCCACGGCCTTTCTCACCCGGGCCGGAAAGCTTCTCAGAAGCTGGTGTCGGCGCGTTTCGTCTGGCACGGCCTTCGACGAAACATCCGCGACTGGGCCAACGCCTGCACGGCCTGCCAGCGAGCCAAGGTCCACCGCCACACCCAGGCCCCGCTGGCACCTTTCGCCGTGCCTGAACGGCGTTTCGACCACGTCCACGTGGACCTGGTGAGTCCCCTGCCCCCCTCGCGGGGGTTCACCCACCTGCTCACCATGGTGGACAGGACCACCAGGTGGCCGGAGGCCGTGCCCCTCACCTCCACCACCACCGCCGACGTGGCGCAGGCGTTCATCGCCACCTGGGTCGCGCGCTTCGGCGCACCAGCGGACATCTCATCCGACCGCGGCCCACAGTTCACGTCTGAGCTTTGGGGCGCGGTCGCCCGTTCGTTGGGGGTCATGCTGCACCGCACCACGGCCTACCACCCCCAAGCCAATGGGTTGTGCGAGCGGTTTCACCGCTCCATGAAGGCCGCACTCATGGCCGGCCTTCAGGACGACGGTTGGGGCGACCGGCTGCCGTGGGTCCTTTTGGGCCTTCGCACGGCCCCCAAGGAAGACCTCCAGGCGTCTGCCGCCGAGCTCGTCTACGGCCAGCCACTCCGCGTCCCGGGCGAATTCGTGCCTGACGCTACCAGTCCCTGGTCCGCCGCTCGCCAGCGCTCGGACCTCCAGGAGGCCGCCCGACGATTTGCCCCCGTGCCGACGTCCCGCCACGGTGGCCCCCAGTCCTACGTCCCCCCGGCGCTTCGCACAGCGGAGTACGTCTTTGTGCGTCATGACGCGCACCGGGGGCCACTCCGGCCGCCGTACGACGGGCCCTTCCGGGTCCTGCGATGGGGCGACAAGTCTTTCATCATCGACTTCGGCGGCCGGCCGGACCGGATTTCTGTGGACCGCCTCAAACCGGCGCACATGGACGTCGACCGACCACCACGGTTGGCCCTTCCTCCGCGGCGAGGCCGCCCCCCGTCCACAGTTCCCCCCGCTCGACCACCCACCACCACGTCAGACCCCTCCCCACGACCCTCCAGGGGTCGCTTCGGCCGGGTCATCCGGACCCCCTTAAATTGACCCTGCCGGTGCAGGTCGATTCTGGAGGGGCGTGTGTAGCGGTTACCGCTGGATGTACATAATCGCCTTGCACCGGCCAGAACACGGCCAGACGCGCCTCTCCCGGGCATGCCCGGACTCACTGTTCCCGGGCACGCCCGAACCTCCCGGTCTCGTCTTTCCCGGGCATGCCCGCTCTCGCCTTTCCAGGGCTCGCCCAGAGCGTCCGGGCATGCCCACTATCGCCTTTCCAGGGCTCGCCCAGAGCGTCCGGGCATGCCCGCTATCGCCTTTCCAGGGCACGCCCAGAGCGTCCGGGCATGCCCGCTATCACCTTTCCAGGGCTCGCCCAGAGCGTCCGGGCATGCCCGCTATCGCCTTCCCAGGGCTCGCCCAGAGCGTCCGGGCATGCCCGCTATCGCCTTTCCAGGGCTCGCCCAGAGCGTCCGGGCATGCCCGCTATCACCTTTCCAGTGCTCGCCCAGAGCGCCCGGGCACGCCCAGCCTCGACTTGCCAGGCCGCAGCCAAACATGCCCGGGCAGGTCCAGACTCGCCTTTCCAAGGCTCGCCCTTGATACCCGGGCATGCCCGGTATAGCTTTTGCCGGGCAAACTTCCCGACATAAATGTGTATATATATTGCTGCCCGATAAACGGGCTTGTCAGAATACCTGAGCTGTTTTGTTTCAATAAAGCAACTCGGACGAATTCCGTCTTTGGTCGCGTCAATTCTTTCGACTCGCGTTGGAGCGCAGTTCCTTCAAAGTCCTGTTTCCCTTTGGTTTGAGGTGGGACAGAGATCGAGAGTATGTCTGTGTACATGTGCGGGGGAGGGAGGGGAGGAGGAGGGGGAGTACACATCTGTGGGTTTTGAATGGGAGGGAGAGGAATAGGGCAAGAGTGAAGGTGTGTCTGTGTGTGTGTATGTTTGTGTGTGTGTGCGGTGTGTGTGTGTGTGTGTGCGGTGTGTGTGCGTTCGCATGATAATGTAAAGCGCCATGAGGGTCGTTTACTCTGCTTGATGGGGCTATATAAGACTCCTTTATTATTATTATTATTATTATTATTAAAGGTCAAATTTTCAAAGTTGTCGGAATCAAACCGAATTTTCGGTATTGTGTAGCTAACTTGCTTCATAACAGATAATACATTCCTATTTATATATTTTCAATGTCGGTTTTCACCTTTGTGAATACCGCTTGCTCATTAACCATCGTTGTCTCCTGAATTGTAAGTATTAATATTGTTTTGTAATAACATTAATATTATGCTGTCATCATTAGCGTTATTAGAAGCATTCTTGGAAAAACGCCATGCTAGAGCTATCTTGGCATATATATACACCTCAACACGAAATCCCATTGGCAGGGAAAAACCCCCTTGGGAAGAAGGAAAATTAATTCGATACAATCTTCATTGTGTGATCCTTAGTCCTCCTGATCAAGTTTGGTTGAGATTGGATAAGTAACTAGAGCGCCACTCAGTAGAGCGCATACTCCCGCCGTGGGTTCAGTTGGAATAATACGTTTTGTTTAACATCCCCTCTCCCCAAAACAATAAATGAAAAAGAAAGTAGGCCCGAACTGTCAGAGAATTTATTTTGATATATCTCGGAATTGGAGGAGAAAAACATCATTTAAGAATAAGAATAAAAGCTTTAATGCAGAAAAACAGAAAAAAATCTTTCCCAAAAAAATTTCCAAAAATAATTCCTGGATCCGGAATAATTTCCTGAGCTTCACCAAAAACTAATCAATTCTTCCTTATCCCAAGGGCATTCATCCCACCAACTTTCATCCAAATCCGTTCAGAACTTTTCCAGATATCTTGTTCACAAACACACGAACACACACACACACACACGAACACACACACACACACACACACACACACACACACACACACACACACACGCATACACACAGACACGAGTAAATGCATTATTCCCTGGCGGGAGTAACGAACAAATACATAGAAGCGGGAGTTCTCCCTGGCGGGAGTTCTCCTCACCACATACAAGGCTTTCATCCGCAGCTCAATGGAGTACTGATCTCCCCTCTGGGCTGGTGCTCCTGCCTCACACCTAGCTCGCCTTCACGCTGTTGAATCCAAAGCTTTCAGAATCCTTGGAATCTCCTGCGATGAAGCTAACTCCGAGGGCCTTTCACTCACTCACCGCAGGCAGGTTGGTGGTCTTTCCGCCTTCTACCGACTCCTCTCTGGCCTTGCTCCCCCAGCTCTCTCTGGGCTCTGTCCCCCAAATATTCCTACAGGTCGCACAAGATCTGCCTGCAACCCTCTTATGGTCAAACTGCCAAAATCAAGACTCTCTGCTCACCTTCACTCCTTCATTCCTCTTTTCTCCCGCCTCTGGGACAAACTCCCCCACTCCCTTCAATCCCACTCCACCCTCCAGGTCTTTAAAACGGCTGTTCACCACCATCCCTTATCTTCCCCCATCCAAAACCTTGATCTTTTCTACCCCCACTAATTTCACCCCAAATCCAGTTTTTTGAAATACCAACTTCTGTCCTGGAAGTCCTTGGTGTCCTTGTGTTTTATACCTATCCTGCCTCCCCCCAAGCCCTCTCCCTCCCACACATCTCCCGATGTCCCTGCTCTCAAATGTTGTGTTTGTGTGCTTCCCCTTCTCTCCCCATCTGGTCTACCGCTCCCTCTTTTTATATATTTTGTCTGGTTGATTTGTTTGTTTGATAAATGTTAGCTCTTTCACGAGCCTCGATTCTGTATCCAAAAAAAAAAAAAAAAAAGCATTGTGGTCAAAATCGTCAGACAGACAGCAAATTGTGTATTTTAGTACTGTGAAATGGGGTGAATAGGGGCTCAGATGGAGGGCAGTAAGGTGAATAGGGGCTCAGATGGAGGGTAGTAAGGTGAATAGGGGCTCAGATGGAGGGTAGTAAGGTGAATAGGGGCTCAGATGGAGGGTAGTAAGGTGAATAGGGGCTCAGATGGAGGGTAGTAAGGTGAATAGGGGCTCAGATGGAGGGTAGTAAGGTGAATAGGGGCTCAGATGGAGGGTAGTAAGGTGAATAGGGGCTCAGATGGAGGGCAGTAAGGTGAATAGGGGCTCAGATGGAGGGTAGTAAGGTGAATAGGGGCTCAGATGGAGGGTAGTAAGGTGAATAGGGGCTCAGATGGAGGGTAGTAAGGTGAATAGGGGCTCAGATGGAGGGTAGTAAGGTGAATAGGGGCTCAGATGGAGGGCAGTAAGGTGAATAGGGGCTCAGATGGAGGGCAGTAAGGTGAATAGGGGCTCAGATGGAGGGTAGTAAGGTGAATAGGGGCTCAGATGGAGGGTAGTAAGGTGAATAGGGGCTCAGATGGAGGGTAGTAAGGTGAATAGGGGCTCAGATGGAGGGTAGTAACATGAATAGGGGCTCAGATGGAGGGTAGTAAGGTGAATAGGGGCTCAGATGGAGGGTAGTAAGGTGAATAGGGGCTCAGATGGAGGGTAGTAAGGTGAATAGGGGCTCAGATGGAGGGTAGTAAGGTGAATAGGGGCTCAGATGGAGGGTAGTAAGGTGAATAGGGGCTCAGATGGAGGGCAGTAAGGTGAATAGGGGCTCAGATGGAGGGTAGTAAGGTGAATAGGGGCTCAGATGGAGGGTAGTAAGGTGAATAGGGGCTCAGATGGAGGGCAGTAAGGTGAATAGGGGCTCAGATGGAGGGCAGTAAGGTGAATAGGGGCTCAGATGGAGGGTAGTAAGGTGAATAGGGGCTCAGATGGAGGGTAGTAAGGTGAATAGGGGCTCAGATGGAGGGTAGTAAGGTGAATAGGGGCTCAGATGGAGGGTAGTAACATGAATAGGGGCTCAGATGGAGGGTAGTAAGGTGAATAGGGGCTCAGATGGAGGGTAGTAAGGTGAATAGGGGCTCAGATGGAGGGTAGTAAGGTGAATAGGGGCTCAGATGGAGGGTAGTAAGGTGAATAGGGGCTCAGATGGAGGGTAGTAAGGTGAATAGGGGCTCAGATGGAGGGCAGTAAGGTGAATAGGGGCTCAGATGGAGGGTAGTAAGGTGAATAGGGGCTCAGATGGAGGGTAGTAAGGTGAATAGGGGCTCAGATGGAGGGTAGTAACATGAATAGGGGCTCAGATGGAGGGTAGTAAGGTGAATAGGGGCTCAGATGGAGGGTAGTAAGGTGAATAGGGGCTCAGATGGAGGGTAGTAAGGTGAATAGGGGCTCAGATGGAGGGTAG
Source organism: Myxine glutinosa (assembly GCF_964187855.1). Lineage (NCBI taxonomy): Eukaryota > Metazoa > Chordata > Myxini > Myxiniformes > Myxinidae > Myxine > Myxine glutinosa. Next base: position 3,655,353 of record NC_136269.1, read on the forward strand.
TAAGGTGAATAGGGGCTCAGATGGAGGGTAGTAAGGTGAATAGGGGCTCGGATGGAGGGCAGTAAGGTGAATAGGGGCTCAGATGGAGGGTAGTAAGGTGAATAGGGGCTCAGATGGAGGGTAGTAAGGTGAATAGGGGCTCAGATGGAGGGTAGTAAGGTGAATAGGGGCTCAGATGGAGGGTAGTAAGGTGAATAGGGGCTCAGATGGAGGGTAGTAAGGTGAATAGGGGCTCAGATGGAGGGCAGTAAGGTGAATAGGGGCTCAGATGGAGGGTAGTAAGGTGAATAGGGGCTCAGATGGAGGGTAGTAAGGTGAATAGGGGCTCAGATGGAGGGTAGTAACATGAATAGGGGCTCAGATGGAGGGTAGTAAGGTGAATAGGGGCTCAGATGGAGGGTAGTAAGGTGAATAGGGGCTCAGATGGAGGGTAGTAAGGTGAATAGGGGCTCAGATGGAGGGTAGTAAGGTGAATAGGGGCTCAGATGGAGGGTAGTAAGGTGAATAGGGGCTCAGATGGAGGGCAGCAAGGTGAATAGGGGCTCAGATGGAGGGCAGTAAGGTGAATAGGGGCTCAGATGGAGGGTAGTAAGGTGAATAGGGGCTCAGATGGAGGGTAGTAAGGTGAATAGGGGCTCAGATGGAGGGCAGCAAGGTGAATAGGGGCTCAGATGGAGGGTAGTAAGGTGAATAGGGGCTCAGATGGAGGGTAGTAAGGTGAATAGGGGCTCAGATGGAGGGTAGTAAGGTGAATAGGGGCTCAGATGGAGGGCAGCAAGGTGAATAGGGGCTCAGATGGAGGGCAGTAAGGTGAATAGGGGCTCAGATGGAGGGCAGCAAGGTGAATAGGGGCTCAGATGGAGGGCAGTAAGGTGAATAGGGGCTCAGATGGAGGGCAGTAAGGTGAATAGGGGCTCAGATGGAGGGCAGCAAGGTGAATAGGGGCTCAGATGGAGGGCAGTAAGGTGAATAGGGGCTCAGATGGAGGGCAGCAAGGTGAATAGGGACACAAACTGAAAAAAAAGTTCGGAAACTTTTTTCGCTGAAAATTGATAACCATACTGATGTGTTGATATTTGGGTTGAAAGTGTTGTTTGTTTTTTGTTGTTTTTGTTTTAAGTTTCTCTTGTTTTTTGTTTTTACTCTTGTTTGTTTTACTCTTGTTTTACTCTTGTTTTTTTAAAAAGCAACTTTTTTGGCTGAAAATTGATAACGTCCCTATTAACCCCATATATGGGGTAAATAGGAATAAATAGGATTTTTATGGCTGACCCTATTCACCCCGTTTTACGGGTGAGTATGGGCAGTCACTAATACAAAAAAATTATAGTCAAGAAACAATCCTGAGTTTGCAAGTTATTGCTAAATTGATAGCTCGGATGGATGCACATAATACGCACCCATAATGTAAACCACGGTGCCAATGAAAAAAAATATGGGATAAAAAGTTTCTCCAAACTGGCCCGATTTCTTGATTTTTTTTTTTGTATTAGTGACTGTCCCTGTTCACAAATACACATTGTGTTTTATATGGTACATGACCTTCAATATCGCTGTGTACTAAAAGCTATATTGCATAGGTTTGAGTCAAGAAAATACAATTCTATTTGATACATCGACAAAACTGCAACTGAAAATTTGTCGATGTATTCTCGTTAGCGTGTTTTTCCTATCGATACATGTACGAGGTGTACACGGTGATTGAACACGTGTTATCCTCGTGCACACCATGTTACGTTCAAGAGGAATCCTGTCGGTAAGAGACTCGGAGTAATACAGACTTCAGCATGTTTACTCTTACCAAAGGAGGAGGGTATTGCATTGGAGTCCGTTTGTTACTTTGCAAAAAATGTTTTTTGGACAAGTATGTTGATCACTTCGGTGTGTGTGTGTGTGTGTGTGTGTGTGTGTGTGTGTGTGTGTGTGTGTTTGCTTGTCTGTCCGCTCACTTATACTTGCCTTCAGGTCACAATTTTAAACCGATCTTCACGAAACTTCACCAAATGGTAGGGTTCTTGGTCCGACAAAATTATATATATTTTTGAGGTCAAAAGGTCAAAACGTCAACATAGGCCAAATGTCAACCACTTTTTTCAAATTTCTAAAATCCTTAATTTTCATCCGATTGACTTGAAATTTGAATGGGATATTCATATCAGCGAAATGACTTCAACCATAAACTATTTTGAGATCAACATAAGCCAAAAGGTCAACATAGGCCAAAGGCCAACCACGTTTTCCCAAATTTCTAAAATCCTCAATTTTCATTCGATTGACCTTAAATCTCAATATGATTTGCATATCAGTTTACTGAAACCAACCCTCAACTATTTTTGAGGTCTACATAGGCCAAAAGGTCAAGATAGGCCAAATTTCTAAAATTGATAATTTTCATCCGAATAACTTAATTTGAATAAGATTTGCATATCAGGTCACATAATTCAATCACAAGTTATTGATAAGGTCAAAGGCATGCTCTACCTAGTGCCATTCTACTTTGTTCTCTTTTGCCAAGTGTCGCCCTATGAGCGATTTTTTTTATTTGTCTCTTTGTTTGTGACTTGGCAAAAAAAATTCTTTTTGAAAAGTAGGTTGATCACTCCGGTTTGTGTTTGTTACCTCCGCTACCAAAGGTGGATGGAGGTTATGTTTTCACCTGTCTTTGTTACTTGGCAAAACATTTTTTTTTTGCTAGTATGTTGCTCACTCCGGTTTGTGTGTTTGTGTGTGTGTGTGTGTTTGTATGTCTGTCCGCTCACTTATACTCGCCTACAGGACACAATTTTAAACCGATCTTCACGAAACATTACCAAATGGTAGGGTTCTTGGTCCGACAAAATCCTATATATTTTGGGGTCAAAATGTCAACATAGGCCAAAGGTCAACCACTTTTTTCAAATTTCGAAAATCCTCAAATTTCATCCGATTGACTTGAAATTTGAATGGGATATACATATCGGCAAACTAAATTCAACCACCAACTATTTTTGAGGTTAAAATGATGCTCTACTGAGTGCAATTCCACTTTGTTCTGTTTTTCCAATTGTTGCTCGATGAGTGATTTTTCATTTGTGTGTTTGTCTGTCCGCTCACTTATACTTGCCTACAGGTCACAATTTTAAACCGATCTTCACGAAACTTTAACAAATGGTAGTGTTCGTGGTCCGACAAAATCCTATATATTTTTGGGGTCAAAAGGTCAACATAAGCCAAAGGTCAACCACTTTATTTTTATTTCTAAAATCCTCAATTTTCATCCGATTGACATGAAATTTGAAGAGGATATCCACATCGGCGAAGTGAATTCAACCACTAACTATTTTTGAGATCAACATAGGCCAAAAGAGCAACATAGGCCAACGGTCAACAACAATTTCAAATTTCTAAAATCCTCAATTTTCATCCGATTCACTTGAAATTTGAATGGGATTTACATATCAGTGAACTGAATTCAAACACCAACTATTTTTGAGATCGGCATCGGCCAAAAGGTCAACCTAAGCCAGAGGTCAACCACGTTTTTCAAATTTCTAAAAGCCTCAATTTTCATTCGATTAACTTGAAATTTGAATTGGATTTTCATGTCAGCTAACTGAATTCAACCACCAATTATTTAAGAGGTCAAAAGGATACTCTACTGACTGCCATTGTAGTACAGCGGATAACAACAACAATTGTCCATTTTATGAGAAGAGCATGAAATTTCTAACATAGTTAGTGCATACCATAAGGTTTATTTTCAGATGTGGAGGGAAGTCAGATTTGACCTCTGAGGACCGTGAGAGGTCAAATCCAAAATGGCCGCCAGTCAACCAGTCTAATGTTCAAACGCGCTTCATTTTGGAACCAAATAGTGTAGAAAAACATTATAGGTGTGTCATTTCCAACTAAATTGGGGATGCCCATTCATTTGGTGATATTTTTGAGATCCCCATATCTGAATATAAACCTTAGATGTAAAACGTGGTGGTTGGTGCTAACATTGTGTTTTGCAGAGGAAAGAAGACTGCCTGGGAAACTTGGAAGTCTTTCCCAGAGGTGAATGATGCTTTCAATGAACTCCTCGGCATGCCAAGTGAGGTGAGTGAAGGCTCAATGTTACTGCTAGAGCGATTTGTGATGCTGATGTACGACCGAACCAGTGAGAGCACGGAAGTGAATGATGCCAGGAAACAGCTCTTCACACAGAAGTGTAGAACTCCAGAGAACATTCCTCCAACCCAGTCAGCACTCAAGCAGCACATCAAGCGCACTTGCTACCAGGCCAACTGTTGGAACCAAGCATTGGTCATGGATCCAGAGATGCCAGACCCACCTGACTGGGGCTGGACAAAGGAGACAACTGGGTGGCAGCCTCTTTGGACCACTCTCCCTGAAGCATCAAAATCGTGCCATGAATTGATCGACTGTGGCTGCAAGAAAGGGTGCACTGGATGCTGCAAGTGTGCCAAAGCTGCACTCAAGTGCACTGCACTGTGCTTCTGTTCTGGAGACTGTTAGATTTTGATCATTACCAATTTTCATCATTGCACTTGATTTAATGTAAGCTTTGGTGGATATACTTGGTTAACTACAGTTATTTTTTCAGAGGTTATTGCATCATTCCTTGCAGTGTAAACACTTTTTTTTCATCATTTCTGGTCTTTGGGTGTTCTGTACCTATCTCTGTACCTGAAAACATAAAGTTTTAAAAGTTAAAATGAACTTTTTCCAATAGCAGTTCCAACTGCAGTATAATAAAAATAGATATTCTAACGTAATTTGAACTTGACCTTGACCTAAATGCATGTCATTGAGTTCTGGCGATCTCAAAGGTATCAAAAAATGAATGGGCATCCCCAATTTAGTTGGAAATGACACCTATAATGTTTTTCTACACTATTTGGTTCCAAAATGAAGCGCATTTGAACATTAGACCCGGTGGACTGGCGGCCATTTTGGAGTTGACCTCTCACGGTCCTCAGAGGTCAAATCTAACTTCCCTCCACATCTGAAAATAAACCCTATGGTATGCACTAACTATGTTAGAAATTTCATGCTTTTCTCATAAAATGCACAATTGTTATAATATGAGAGCTTTTCCGCCGTACTATTGTGCCGTTAGTCAGGTGCAGTATGTCCAGATTTAAAGTTTCGTTGGATTTTTTGGGGGATTTGGAAAACTACATATTTTTGGAAAATATATTGTATAGTCAGTCAGAAAACCAATGTTGCTATTTGCACAGACTCCTGTATGGCGGCCATCTTGAATTTTCTAAATTGCTGCCGTAGAACTAATTTTTCTCAATATCTCAGCTTCTAAATAACATAGAGCTTTGATTCTAACGGCTAAACATACATTTTCAAGGGCCCCGAATCCAATGGTAACAAGTTCGATAAGCTAGACATGACCATAGAGCTCCTATGTGGCGGCCATCTTGGATTTTTCAAACTGGCCGCTGTAAAATTGATGTTTCTCAATATCTCATCTTCTAAATAAGACGGAGCTTTGATTTTTCTAAATCCCAAAAACAATCCAACGAAATCTAAAATCTGGACATGCTGAACCTGACTGTGTTGACTGTAATGAGAAATACTATTCTACTGCGAGTGTTTTGCCCTTTGTGGGCCTTTGTGGCATGCTGCCAAATAACACACAGATACTCCTAATGTTCATGAGAACTTAAAATCTGTTTACGGGTGGACAAGCTACTAAAGTAATAAGTTTGATCCCCAGGGTACAGCTGAGGAAAATAATTAGTTTACAGCGTGTGTTTTCGTATTATTTATATACTGAGCAATATACCTGATATTGTGGTGATGGTGGTAGTGTATTTGTAGCCTATTATACATCAATATGTCTGTGGTGGTGGTTGTATATATCGGTGACGGTTCCCTTTGCTTTGCTGTCTTTGCAGGTTCTACATGTCACATTATGAGTGAGATGCAACAAGATGGTGAAGGGGCGGGGCAATCCCAGGAGTCCACGAACTGTAAGCAGTGCATTTTATGCAAGGCTGATGATGTCAAGAAAGAATCCTTGGTGTTAAACCCCAGAATAGATTCCTACCAACATTTATTGAAGACAATAGAAGAAAGGGCCAGTTTGCATGATGGCATCTACGTTCAAGTCCAAAACGACTCCAAAACAGCACAAAAGAAACACTCTCTACAGAGAAGGCAGTTTGGCATCGCAGTTGTTACTCCAGTGCAACTAACAAGAGCGAGATACAACGTGCCAGAGACCGCCATGCGCATGCAGTAACAACTGGACACTATACTGCAAAAAAACGCGGACAGAAGAGAGGAAGCACAGAAATGGGCGAGCCAGGCTCATCAACATCTGATGCAACATCCCCGTTCACACGCTCGTGTACAGTGCCACTGGATAAAGAGCAGTGTTTCTTCTGCCAAAAAGATGATGGCCAACTACTCTACCAGGTTAGGACTGAAAATGCTGGTCAAGAGCTTGGAGAGGCTGTAGAGAAGTCCCAAGATGCATTATTGAAAACACGATTCAACACATGTATCTCACCAGGTGATGCACATGCAATTGACCTTCGGTACCACAAATCTTGTTGGAGAAGACATGTGTTCCATGTAGTACGAGACAGACCTAGCGCAAACAGAAGCAGCGCAGACAAAGAACTATTGCTGCAACGGGCAAGTCTGATTGAGATGATCAACCTGATAGATGTCAAAACACAAAACCAAGCTTATCTCTCCATGGATGACATTGAAACCACTTATGTCAATATGATTGGCGCAGAACACTTGGAAAAGCATGTACCTACATTCAATAGAAAGTGGCTGAAAGAAAGAATCGTCATTGAGTTGCCAAGCGTGACATCTGTTCTCCAAAAAGACCGAAGAAAATCGGCCATCCTCTACTGTCCAGATGCATGTGAGGAAAGCATGGTTCATTCTGCTATCATAAGTGATGGCGATGACGAGAACAACATGAAGACAATCTATAAAGCAGCACAAGTGATACAGAAGAGCATCGCAGAATTCATTAAGAAGGACCAGGAAGCAAATACCATACAGGTGTCCAGCGATATCAACGATGTTCTGGCTGAACTATACACCATGATCCGCTGGGTAATGGTAGGGCCTGTCGACAAGCTGGAAACTGAGAAGAGGACCAGTGTTGTTGACAGATCAACACTCACTGTGAGTCAGAACATCATGTATGGATTCAAATCCAACAGACAGGTGAAGTACAAACCAAGCAGCGAATCCGCAACATTCAGGCCACCCCATTCAAGAGAAAACCCCCAAGTCCTGGGATTGGCTCTGACTGTCCATCATGACACACGCAACAAAAAGCTGATGGGACTTCTCAATGCACATGGCTACTGTGTTTCGATTGTCCGCGCCCTCCTCATGGAAACTGCTCTTGCCAATGCTGTCGTAGAAAACACCAGGCAGTTTGAAGGTCTGTACGTGCCACCATTCCTGAAAAGGGGAGCCTTTGTGTTCTTTGCTGGAGACAACACGGACTTTGCCGAGGATACTCCTGACGGGAAAGGAACCACTCACGCAACGATTACTGCAGTGTACCAGAAGTCAGATGTCCCTGGAGAACCAGTTGCGCAGCCTCTGATCATCGGTGATGCACAGAGTCTATCGGTCACTCCATACCATGTAGATGTGCTGCACTGTGACAAGCCGAAACCACAGCTTACGAAGAGAACAGAGGAGTTTGTCATCAACAAGGGGGTCTCCAGATCCTATCAACTGACACAACTGGGATGGGTTGTTGCTTCTGCTCTATCCAGGATGAAAGCGAGGGAACACTCCAGCAAGATTCCAGGTTGGGCAGGATACAACTCGCTCTTGTCTGAACGCCAGTCCATGACTCCGGTTGGTGCCTTGCCACTACTTACAGAGGTGGCGCATGAGTGGCCAACCCTACTGACCGTGATCATGCAAGCCAGTCAGCTAAGGATGTTGGCAGTTGGTGAAGATCATCCCACTGTAATTTCATTTGACATGGCCCTCTACGAGAAGGTGGTGCAACTGCTGGATGCAAGACCTGACTTGAAACGCACAGTCGTCCCCAGACTGGGTGAGCTGCATGTTGTCATGGCGGCTCTCCGAGCCCTCGGAGCCTCCATGGAGAACTCAGGCATTGATGATGCTTGGGTAGAAGCTGATGTCTATGGTCCAGCCACGACGCGGCAAATCCTGAAATGTACACACTACAAACGGTCTCTCCGTGCCCATATATATTCATATGTAGCACTTTATGAAATGGTTCTGGAGGAGTTCTTGAAGGACAACCCACAAGTAAAGGATGTGTGTTTCGAGGCAACAGAGGGAGTAGAAGCTGCCTGTGCTGAGACGAACAAGTGCATGAAAGCTGAATCTGTAAAACAAGCAAACACCAAACTCCTTCAAGTCTTGACATCTGATGGGGTGGTGACGGCACTCGGGGAGTGGGAAGCACGGAGATCCAAGAATCCAATGTTCAAGTCAATGATGAACTATCTACATTGGGTGGAGACAATCCTGTTATTCGTGGCAGCATCACGGAGTGCTGACCTGGTGCTTCACCTCCAAGCTGGAGAAGAACTGAGCAAGTTATTCTTTGCCATGGACCAGATCAAATACAAGCGGCTCTTGCCCCGATACATCGCAGACATGTATGACCTAAGAACCAATCACCCTAGGACCTGGGAAGAACTAGGAGCTGGCAATCTATCAGTAACCAAGAATGACATCCCGTTTGTATCCATGTCTGGCTTATCATGTCATGTCTAGCTTATCGAACTTGTTACCATTGGATTCGGGGCCCTTGAAAATGTATGTTTAGCAGTTAGAATCAAAGCTTTATGTTGTTCAGAAGCTGAGATATTGAGAAACATCAAGTTTACGGCGGCCAGTTTGAAAAATCCAAGATGGCCGCCACATAGGAGCTCTATGGTCATGTCTAACTTATCGAACTTGTTACCATTGGATTCGGGGCCCTTGAAAATGTATGTTTAGCCGTTAGAATCAAAGCTTTATGTTGTTTAGAAGCTGAGATATTGAGAAACATCAAGTTTACGGCGGCCAGTTTGAAAAATCCAAGATGGCCGCCACATAGGAGCTCTATGGTCATGTCTAACTTATCGAACTTGTTACCATTGAATTCGGGGCCCTTGAAAATGTATGTTTAGCCGTTAGAATCAAAGCTTTATGTTGTTTAGAAGCTGTGATATTGAGAAAAATTAGTTCTACGGCGGCAATTTTGAAAATCCAAGATGAGTAGGTGATAAATGTTGCTTCTGGGACACCTCCGTTTAACATGGGAAATCCCTATCTAATGTCATTTACCCCCCTGTTTTTAAAAAAATCATAAACACCTCTATTTCTCCCTCTATGAACCTATAATCCTTCTCACCTTATGAACCTATAATCCTTCTCGCCTTATGAACCTATAATCTTTCTCACCTTATGAACCTATGATCCTTCTCGCCTTATGAACCTATGATTTTCTTCCTTTATGAACCTATAATCCTGCTAGCCTTATGAACCTATGATCATTCTCACTTCCATGTAATTTTTACCCTATTCCCCCCACTAGCCCCTTAATGTAGTTCCTTAGACCACTCTACTAATGAGCCTATAAATATATTATCTCTTTCTAACTTTTTTAAGAGTTCCATTCTCCTATAGAACTCATCCCCATCAAGTATATTTATAAAGTATACAGGTTCCTTAACCTTTTGTTGTGAAAGTATAAAGTGGTATGTTTCACGGAGGGTTCTTGTTTGACCTCCTCCTCTCCCACATACCATTTTAAAATTATAATATTTATTATCCGATTGATAACCATTAAAGTTCTCACTCCACTCTAATATATTTTTCTTCCCGCCCTCCATTACCCCACTTAACAAATGAATACGTTTATCCGTCTTGAGAACCTTCTGACCAGTGATTCTCTCAACCTCTTGAATCTGATATTTTTCACATTCGTTATGTTTTCCATTTATATACCAAGGTTGATTACACCTCCACTCTTTAGTCTGGTTGATACTTGGTTCTATCATTTATATAATAGTAAAAAAGGTGGCGGTAGCCCGTTAAAATCCCTAACCCCCCTTTTTAACTTATCACTTATATATATATATATCTTATCACTTATATATATATCTTATCACTTATATATCTTATCACATATATCTTATCACTTATATCTTATCACTTATATATCTTATCACTTATATATCTTATCACTTATATACTTATATAACCATAAGGGAGACTTTCAATTCCATTTTCTAAAATAAACCTCTTATCATCAAAAGCCCCCAATGCTTTCTTATGTGTGGGCGGGGTCTGTGTGGGTGTGGTCTGTGTGGGTGTGGTCTGTGTGGGTGTGGTCTGTGTGGGTGGGGTCTGTGTGGGTGGGGTTTGTGGGTGGGGTCTGTGTGGGTGTGGCTTATGATTTTTATTTATTTATTTAATTTTTTTTATTACTACTAATTAAATTAGCTAATCTGGGTGGATGAAAGTATGGATGGTTGTTGTTTAATGAATTATCAGTTTTGTTTTTTGTAATTCTTGTGAGTAAAATGAACCCAAGATTTCTTCCCAATTCATATCATATAATTTGTAAGTCCAAGGCATAGTATCCATTACATCAACGATTTTGAATAATTCATTAGTCCATCTCTTTGTATAACCTTTCTCAAAATGACTTTTCCATCTGTATATTCTTACAATATCACCAACTTTGAACTTGGGCTTTCTCAAATTAATCTCCTTTTCATATTCTAATTTTGTAAATGTTTCTGATGGTTTTGATTTTGTTGATGAATGAACTGTATTATTGTAATTATCTACAATATCCTGAATAAAATACACCCATTTTTGGGAACCGAGTTGTGTGAATTTTTTATATAATTTCTCTTTTAAAGTACGATTAAAACGCTCAATAACAACTGCTTTTCCTTCATTAAAGGTGCTGTATAATTTAATACCCTCCCCCTTAAGAAATTTCATAAATATTTTGTTATAGAACTCTGTTCCCTCATCGGTCCACAGTTTCTTTGGTTTTCTTTTACTTTTATTAAATATCTGTTGGAAGGCTAACATCAGAGTATAACCTCTCTTGTTTTTCAAAGGAACAACCCAAGCAAATCTACTCCTCAAATCAATAACGGTTAAAGCATACTTGTATCCCTTATCATTTTTTAGTTCGATTAAATCAGCGGACCATATGTGGTCGGTGTATTTAGAATAAACTTTCCTTCTTTTAAACTTTGTGATTATAGGTTTATGTAATTCATCAGCCAAAAGCTCCTCAGTCTTGATGACATCATGAGAGCCTAATAGTTTTTTGAGGGTGAATAACCAAGGCCAAGTTTCAATTTAGCATTTATCAAATTTCTCACAATAAACCTATCAACTTTCTCTCTCAACGTTGGATTTTGTATCAAAGACAAATTATACAACATTTCTCTGTCGGCTTTATGTTTTTCAGTCAATGTAGTGGTTTTCCCATAAGCAATATCATGCTTCATACACACTTCATCAACCCTATTTGTAGGTTTAGACCAAGGTTTAGGATTGTCAGCCTCATCTAATCTTTTATCCAAGTTTGTTCCTGGGCCACAGAAAGAATACCCTGGAAGGTGTAATTCCCCTGGAATTCCAGTTGTTGTAAATTTGCTACCTGACAAAAACTTTTGTATGTCTCCTCCACTTTTAGGAGAGATGAATTGACACTTTTTAGAGCCACACACTTGACATATTCCTTTTTGATAAACTTTATTATTTTTAGCTTTAACATAAGAGATATTTTTAGATTTAGTTTTCTTTTTACATTTGAGACAATAACTCATATTTATTTATGAGAAAAAGTTCTACATAGTGCCAAAACCTTTTTGGTTTTCAACATATACATTTCTATCTTGATTTTTAAAACATAAAGAATCCTTAGAAATGGCTTCACTCTCTCCTCCATTTATTTACAAATAAAACTAACTAAAGTCAATAACACCAACATCATCAACTATATGTTGTATATCTGCGCTCTGAATTCATTATAGCAAATTTAAAAACCAATAAGTTCGGAAGAGTCATTAATTCTTTATTTTCCTCTTCAGTGCGTTGAGATTTATTTATTTGTCGTAATACCTTCAATCTTTCATTAATCTCAGGAATGGTCATATTTTTATATTTTTCCCCCCTCTCTCTTTCCTCCCTCTCCTCCTCCTCCTTTTTCTCCCTTTCCTCCCTCTCCTCCTTCTCCTTTTTCTCCCTTTCATCCTTCTCCTCCTTCTCCTTTTCCTCCCTCTCCTCCTTCTCCCTTTCCCCCTTCTCCTCCTTCTCTCTTTCCTCCTTCTCTTCTTCAACTCCTTCCTCCTTCTCTTCTTCAACTCCTTCCTCATCCCTTGCTACCCTTGAGTTTGAACCCCAAAGAATATTATACATATACTCATCTGGATTTTGAGATATTCTTGTATCTATAATTATTTTTCTCATAATAGGATACCAATAAGATTTGTTGACGATTTCTAAAAGAGTTTTATATTTCATAACTTTGAGAAGTTCATTTTTATTTAATATTTTAAACAAGTCTCTATTTGTGGGTTTAACAATATCAGTATAAGGCCAGTTTTTAATGACAAAATTCCCATGTATATGCTCCAAATCATAAGGTATGTAATACCGAGCACCTTTTCTTGTAGGTATCCTTGAATACAAAAATTATAATTCTCTTGTAGTCTTCTTCCTGCCATTTATGTATCAGAAATATATGTGAGATTAATATTATGACAGGTAATACCACCCCATCTTCCCACTACCAAATCGGTTTGTATTCCTCGGCTTTCTATCCTTATCTCATTACCTTCCTTCTTTGTCATGCGAACCATCGCTATACTATCATATATTTTTCTTTTCTTAAAATCACGTATTTGTTGTTTGCTAATTGTACTTCCACATAAATCCTTATCTTCACCAAGTGGATAATATTCTTCTTTACGAGACTGATTTAAATCATGTAGGTCTTCTATGTTTATTGAAAAAGACCAATTATACCCTAAATCAGGCATATCATACCCCCATTTATTAATTCGCATATTAACTAAATGTCCTTCTTTATAAAATTCAATTGTAAGCAGGTAGTTAAATTCAATGAGGAAAGGTGTATGGTCAGTATAACCAGGTGTTGTGGTTGTAAATTTTACTTGTTTAACAAAACGTGCTGTTTTCTTTAAAAATATATATTGTGATAAATCACTTAATCTAATTAAGTCATTCGCATCTGTAGGGTTTGGATAATTGATTAATTTATAAGTATTCTTCATATTAATATTTTTACTTACACTATATTTTTGTCGTTCAGCCTGTGCCTTTGTATAATAATTTGATAAATCAATATCCTGAGAGGATTTTCCAAAGATAGAACCATCTTTTCCAACATAAGTCATTTATATTAGATTAAAAATGATATCATAAAAATTTTCATTATTGTTGAGTTTAAATAATACATATAAACATAATTGACCACAACATTTAGAATTAATTTCTTGAACTTGAAATGTTTGATAAACACCATTCTGTAAGAATTGTATTACTTCAACAGGTGGTGGCATACCATAACTATCAAAATAATATTTATCCTGACTATTATGAATACAAACCCAATGAGAACCATTCTGTGTGTCTAAATTCATAATAATATTCATTGTATTCTTGGACAACTTTTTTAATTCATCTCTCATACAAATAACCACATTATCAATTTTTAGTGTTTTACAATACTTAGCTAGTTCTATATTTGACGTTGTATTCTTTCCAAATTGTTTAAACCATTTATCCATTTATTTATGAGAAAGATACAATCCATTACCCCGTTTAGTTAGTTTAACACCCGCTTGAGCGATAGAGGAAAGCATATCTCCAACTAACAATCTAGCTTTATCAGGTAGACTTTCAAGTTTTTGAGCAAAATCTACAATTACACCACTTCCACTAATTTGTTTCTCCAACTCCTTGTTATGTCTTTCCAATTCTTTTTGAGCTTTTAGTTGTGCCTTCCTTTCGTTAGCAGTTTTTATCGCTGCTGAAATACCACCAGTCAATGCTCCCGCCGCACTTAAACCAGCAAATAAAGGAATGAGAAATGGGAGAAATCCTCCTCTTGACTCGTCTATTGAATATTTCTTTAACATAGGTTTTGTCATTTTAATTTTAAGTGATCCAGCATCATTTAGTGTTTTCACCTGCTCTCTTGTGAGTAAAACATCAATTCTTACTGCTCCTTTTCTTTGAAATGTATTAACATTAATAATACAAGGCTTTTGATTTTGAATACAAGATGTTAATTTATCAAGATTGATTTGATTAACATATACCCCTACCATTTATTTATGAGAAAAAACCTATGTGATATTAATCATAACACCATTATCTGTATTAATCTGTAATTCTGTTTCCTCCAAAAGCAAACAATAAGCATCAACTTCTTCATTCTCTCCTCTTTCAATGTATAGAGAAGTATCCACTCTATTAGACTTTATAGTTTCCTTTTGAGAACTCAGGTCAATTGCGTAGATTGTATAAAGTTTTTGAAACGCAACCATATCCAAAATAGGTTCATTATTACCATTACTTTCACACACCTTTTGGTAGGACTTGTAGGCTTCCGCATAATCATTTTTTTCCCAATCAATTTCCAATCTATCTCGCGGATAAAATGTTCCATCAAGAGAAACCCGAAGTTGTTTCACCTTAGCATTATCACTCAGCGCATTATTCTTATTAGTACCCTCCTCTCCATCTGGTTTTTAAAAAATGAGCCAGAGGTATCGTGGCTTTCCTTCAAGAACACCCAAATTCCAAGTGTAGGTAGTGTGTTCCAGTTTAACGTGTTGACATCTTCTTTTAAGGTATGATACATTTAGCGGTTTCTTTGAGTTAAGTCTTCTATTTAACATCTCTTCCGTTTTAAGATTAGGAGTATATTCACTGATATACCAACACAAATCATTAATAACAAATTTATTATTTTCTCCAAAAGCATTTTCATCCCCAAAAAGCAACCTATTTACATTATCATTCCTTTGTAGTTGAAATCTAATTTTAAGCCCATACAAAACTTTATCATAATCACAAAATCCAAATATACCTTTCAGAGGTACTGCTACCGTAAAACTATTCTCTGCTTTTGTATCATCATTATACATTGACTTCCTTTGACTATAACCAGGGTCAGCATTTGTTCCCGTTGACATATCAGGAATAAAACCTTCAACAGCTCCCTTACCCATTCTATCACTAAACGAATATAGTGTAAATTTCATCATTTCAGATATAGCAGAGACATAATCAACCGCTTCAACCTCTTGTGTTCCAATATACAGGCGGACACTATCAAACATTTTCCAGAAGAAATCATTTACGAGTGTAGCATTAGTATTATTCGCAGCCTTAGTGAATTTAAATTTACACAGCAAGAAACTATCAGCTATATTCAAGTAAGTTTGTTGATTATTTATTTCAAAACTTTTTGTTCCGTTTGAATTCCAGTCTGTTCCTGTTATAGCATTTACCTTAAAATAGTCTTCCTTTTTAGTAGAGTTTGAAATGATAATCGTATCATCCAAATCATAGATACTATCAATCGCTTCCATACTTGTATTTATATAGCATTAAAATCGTTGAAACCCTGACCCAAGTATTTTAATGATTTTTTGTCGTTCTTGTGAAGATAGTTGAGTTTTACCTTTTTTAATTTCTTTGATTGCTTGTAATTTATGAGACTCCTTTTGAGCATCTTTTATACTCTTTATAGCACCCGCAACTGAGCCCACGGCTGAAGCAGTTGAACCAATTAGGTCTTTATGTTTAAGGATGGTTGAACCAATACCCATTAGAGTATCAATTATCCCATCTCCTTTATTTCTGAATTGATGTCCCACACCCCGTTGTCTCTTTGGTTTATAGTATCCTCTCCCAAGAAACATACCTTCACCCTTATAGTATGGTGAAAGGAACATCCCATCCCCTGTAATTATTTTATATTTTCCCAACTCGTGTTTTCTCACAATAACCATTATTTATTTATTGAAAAACTTCACGTAGGTGAATTCTGATGGATATAATTTCATCATTAAAGGATATCATACGATTATCTTGGTCGGTTATCCTAAAATTTACTCTGTATATGGTTTTTCCTGACACAGGTAAATAGACAAGATTTTTTGGTTCCATATTAAATTTATAACCAATCGGGGTTGAGTATGCGCTGAATGAAAATATTGTATTTGTTCTTATTCCATCGTTATAAGCACCATCAATCAAATCACAATGAATTAATACTGAATTTATACCGGAGGATATTTGAATGACATTATCACTGTAAGACGTCCCGTTAGTTTCAATCTTTTTAGAAGAGAACCCCAATAGCTCTCTGAACGAATTTTCAATCGTGAAATCAACTTTATAATTATTTTTAAGTTTAATAGTTGATTTTGAAGTGTGTTTTTGAATATCTATTACAATATTTTTTGGTTCATCACCTTTTTCTTTCATAAGGCGAGAGACTTCTGAAGATATTTGAGAAATCTCGTAAGCACCGGGTGAAACGGTTATAGTTTTATATCCACTTCCTGGATTATAACTAAACTTGTTGTTTTTCTCTGTGATATTAAAAAGGGTATTGTAAGTCTCCATTGACAACAAAGAAGCCTCATATTCTTTTTTGGGGTCAAGTTGTAGTGGGTAAGGGAATGAAGCTGTGTAATCACTCGTTGTGAAATTAAAACTAAGAATTGTGCTTCTCATCTTATTTAATATCTAATAAAATATCTTTGTATTGACATTTATTAATTATTTTCATATTCATCAACTGATCTAAAATGGCGGATGCTTCATTAAAACAATTGTTGTTTCCAGCCTTCTTACTACCTAACAACAATAATAACCTATTAACTAATTGTGATGGGTCATTTGGAAGAAAACTAACACCCGAACCAAGCTTACTTAAAGCATCAATAATATGTTTCTCCTTCTCATTCTTCTTACTTTTACCAGCAACAGAAACTCCATAATCAAGTGCGTTTAGCAACTCAATATACTCTCTATCTTCCTCTCTTTCCATATCAAGCGGTTCATCAAAATAAGGTGAATTAGAATGTCCATCTTTTGTTAGAAGAAACATTAATCTTGGGGTTAATTCAACATTTGGTTGGTCAGAACTTAAGAACACCAATTTATCATTAAATATCAATAACTTTTCTTTCACAAGATGGAACTGTGCTGGTTCTTCTGTTGGAATGAGACCTGCTCTGGTTTTTGAACCCTTCAAATATTCATTGTTTTGAAGAGCTTCTACAATATAATTGGAAATTTTATTAACCTTCTCAAGATGCCGAAATAATCCTTCATCATCATATTCTAATTCTCCAAGTTCTTGCTCTGTCATTTGACTAAAATCTTTGAGCATTTGAAATTTTTTTGGAGTAAATTCTACCATGGGAACTGTAGGTGAAATCGTTTGTTGAGTTTTTAAAAGTGGTTTAAAAAATTTCTCTTGTTTTCTTTCAAAGGCTTCTTCACCAGTTAGTTTCTGTCTCCTTTTCTTCTTTATGTCTTCCTGTTGCTTTACAACTTTTGAAACCAACTCTTGATGTTCTTTAAACTTTCTTACTCTTTCTTCGGTATTCATTTTCTGTATTTATTTATTGAAAAATATCATTTAGTATCTCATCTTGTTTCACAACAATATATTTATATTTTCCGATCGTGTGTTTCATATTATTTTCAAATTCCTTCTTACTACGTAATGTAGAACAATTATCTCTCCAAAAATTATTTGTATCTATTGAATTTAACTTAAATAAAATAAAAGTATTAGCATTGTTTCTTATTGAGCGCCGAGGGAGTTGAAAATATGACTGACTAAGATAAATACAATTACAAGAAGAATGTCTCCCTCTTGTATAGTAGCTATCCATTACTGTTTGGTTTCTCTCATTAACACAATCATCAAAGATAACGAGGTTCTTTTTTGATTTATCTAAATCTTGAGGTGAAGGTATATCATCCGTATTATCACTGAGAATACAAGTTATGGGTTTTAGTTTTGATTTTGATTTCTGTGTATCACAAAATAATTGTATTATATCATCAATATTATAATCATTTAGTTTGTTTTGAAGTTTAAATAAACCGATAATGTCTTCCTTTTTAAGACCCGCATTAAAACCCTGTGAGAGTAGTTGATACTCAGGTTGAAAACTTGACTTTGTAAAAATTATTAAATTATCATAATCTAAAAAATTAGGACTAAGGAGCATCTTTAAAAGTAAACATGTTTTTCCACATCCGCTTGAACCGACTATTAGACATCTCAATGAATTTGGAAGATTTTTATGGTTATTAAATTTTATCTTATTTTCCCAAACAGGTAAAAAATCATTCATTTATATATTTGGAAAACAAGTCATCTAACTTTTTTTGAGTTTTTTGAGAAACTCTATATTTTATCCTGAGTTCAGGTTTAATTTCAAAATAATCCATTATTTTGTTTATATAGTATCTTGTATTAACATTTCCATTAAAATTATTTTGAATAATAAATATCATTAAACCCTTATACATTTCCTCAATACAAATAGTCTCTTCCCTTGTAAGAAATGGTGTATTATCACCATAATATTTAACATTCATCTCTCTTATTAATCTTGTAAAGTAATTCATTTTTGGTTCTAATTTAAAAGAGTTATATATTTTTCTATATTTTTTATTATCATTAATTAGAAGATAATCACAGAAAATACATTGTTTATATGCTTCTGATTCTGTATTAAGCCCCACTCTACCACAAGCCAGACAATTCTCTAATTTATCATATGGAGAGTCTGGAAATTCTAAATATCCTTCAGAATTTATCATATTTATAAAGTAAAATTATACTTAAAACAAAGTGCCTTTTTTAGAGGCTTTTTTAAAGATGAAACTGTGCTTAAAGTAAACACCTTTGAGCTTTTCAACTCGTTTTATGTATATAACTTTACTTAAAGTAAAATACCTTTGAGCTTTTCAACTCGTTTTATGTATATAACTTTACTTAAAGTAAAACACCTTTGAGCTTTTCAACTCGTTTTATGTATATAACTTTACTTAAAGTAAAACACCTTTGAGCTTTTCAACTCGTTTTATATATATAACTTTACTTAAAGTAAAACACCTTTGAGCTTTTCAACTCGTTTTATGTATATAACTTTACTTAAAGTAAAACACCTTTGAGCTTTTCAACTCGTTTTATGTATATAACTTTACTTAAAGTAAAACACCTTTGAGCTTTTCAACTCGTTTTATGTATATAACTTTACTTAAAGTAAAACACCTTTGAGCTTTTCAACTCGTTTTATGTATATAACTTTACTTAAAGTAAAACACCTTTGAGCTTTTCAACACGTTTTATGTATATAACTTTACTTAAAGTAAACGCAAATTTAATAGCTAATAAATACAATGTTTCAAAACACAAAAGACAAATTTCAATCAATCTCTACTTCGGTGGAAGATATAGAAAAATATGTTAAAGATGTTAAATTGAACAAAGATAAATATGGAAATTTTTGGATTAAACCCATAATGGAGAATAACATGTGTCCTTTTATTAAATTTACGGGACAAGCTATGTTAATTAATAACTCTATTAAAGTAAATTTGGCAAAAGTTTCTCCACTACTACTAACAATTTACTCAAAGCTTGAAAAGGTCATTGATAAAGAAGCTTTGAAAATGAATGATAAGACCATCAACGATTCTAGAGGAAACATTTGTATATTCTTTAATAGACCCAAAGATGTGGGTGAAATTAATAATATGAATATTAGTGGTGAACTATCATTCCGTACTCTGATTATTAGAGATTATTTGAAAATAACATTTAATGTAAAAAATATTGTGGTTATTAGTTCTAATGAAAGAAAATATATAGATATTGATGGAAGTTTAATGGTATGTAAATGAGTGATATTAACAGTCAATACTCTGAGAGTTATTATACTGAGAGTCTAGGATCTGAAGATAGTTATGATACTAATAGTTTGTGTTCAAATGATAGTTATGAGAGTAGCTTTATTGATGACTCAGATAGTGAAATTGAAATTGATGAACTAGAGTATCTAAACTTTCTGGCTAATACATAGACGCTTTACTTTAAGTAAAGTTATATACATAAAACGTGTTGAAAAGCTCAAAGGTGTTTTACTTTAAGTAAAGTTATATACATAAAACGAGTTGAAAAGCTCAAAGGTGTTTTACTTTAAGTAAAGTTATATACATAAAACGAGTTGAAAAGCTCAAAGGTGTTTTACTTTAAGTAAAGTTATATACATAAAACGAGTTGAAAAGCTCAAAGGTGTTTTACTTTAAGTAAAGTTATATACATAAAACGAGTTGAAAAGCTCAAAGGTGTTTTACTTTAAGTAAAGTTATATACATAAAACGAGTTGAAAAGCTCAAAGGTGTTTTACTTTAAGTAAAGTTATATACATAAAACGAGTTGAAAAGCTCAAAGGTGTTTTACTTTAAGTAAAGTTATATACATAAAACGAGTTGAAAAGCTCAAAGGTGTTTTACTTTAAGTAAAGTTATATACATAAAACGAGTTGAAAAGCTCAAAGGTGTTTTACTTTAAGCACAGTTTCATCTTTTAAAAAGCCTCTAAAAAAGGCACTTTGTTTTAAGTATAATTTTACTATATAAATAAATATGATCAAAGCAACGTATTGCGATGTTTGTGAACAAGAATATAAACAATACAAAAGACACCTTAAAACTAACAAACACACATTTAATCTACTTCACCTACTATCTCCTATTCAGAAGGAAACAAAACACTGTTCTGCATGTAATAAAAATATCCTCAAGAAAGGCTTCGAAATACATCTTAAAACAATTCTACATTTATCAAATTTTATCACAACTAAAAACTCTGATGGCGCATTCAAAGAACATATTAAAATAAGAGTCTTTAACTTCAAACCTCCTGAACCAGAGTCTATAGTTGATGCTGTAGAAATAGTTAAACCTGCTGTTCAAACGTTGATTGAAAAAACACTAAAAGAAATGAAACCACTTAAATTTTATATGGGAGTAAAATTAGAAATGACAAAGGACGAAGGAGTTATAGATACACCATACATGAGAACTGAGCCACACTTTATATCTTCATATCAAGATTTTAAAACATCAGGAGTCTATGATGAACTTATTAAACAAGAGCAAGATGTGGATAATTCAATCGTAGGAAGTGGATTCAATATAGGAAAAATTATTTACATAGACATTCATATTCTTAAATCAGATCCTCTAAAAGCTTCTTCCTACATTGATTTACCCAGTGTTATCAAAAATAGAAAAGCAGTTATCAATATCAAAAATAAAGACAATAAATGTTTTCTCTGGTCTATTCTAGCACACTTACATCCTCCACATTTTCATGATGAAAGAGTATCTCATTATAAAAAATATGAGCATACATTAAATACGAAAGATCTAAAGTTTCCGATGGCTTTAAATGATATTCCTAAATTTGAAAAGATAAATAATTTATCAGTTAATGTTTATGGTCTAACAGAAACAAACAGCATTCAGGTTTTAAAGCTTTCTGACAATTGTAAACAAACTCATATTAATCTTCTATATTTTAATTCAGAGGAAAATTCACATTATACATACATTAAAGATATTGCTAAATTAATAAAACCACAAGTATGTAAAAGAACAAATAAAATATATATTTGTTTGCGTTGTCTTAACTTCTTCCATACACAAGAAAGATTAGATAAACATTCAAATTATTGTGGTGAACATAAATCAACGGTAATCAATATGCCTAAAGAAGGCTCAAATATCACATTCAAAGATGAAAAGAAAAAGATCAAACATCCATTTGTTATATATGCTGATTTTGAAAGTATTCTAGAAAAAATAGATACTGCTTCTCCAGATCCAAAAGAATCATACACAAATAAATATCAAAAACATACTCCTTGCGGTTTTTGTTATTATATCAAATCATCCGTTGGTGATAAATATAACAAGTTAGAGGAGTATAGAGGCTCAAATACCCCAGATGAGTTTGTGAAACGACTAGAAAAAGACTGTGTCCGATTAACCAAGATAATGAGAGAAACTAATAAACCAATGTCCTTGACGAGTGAACAGAAAAGGGAATTTAGAAAAAACAATGTTTGTCATATTTGTGAGGAAAAAATTGGTGAAGGTCTAAAGGTTAGAGATCATTGTCATCTCACTGGTAAATATAGAGGTCCAGCTCATCAAAGTTGTAATATTAATTATCAACTCCCCTCTTTCATTCCTGTCTTTCTTCATAACAATACTCATTATGATACGCATCTATTTATTAATGAACTTTCAAAGACATCTGGACACATTTCAGCAATTCCTAACACAGATCAGAAATACATTTCATTCACAAAAACAATTCACACATCTCCTATTACTCATATCAGATTTCTTGATACATTTAAATTCATGGCAAGTCCATTGGCTAACTTGGTTCAAAATCTAAAAGAGTTTCCATGTCTTTCAGAGTATTTTTCAGATAAAGATTTTCTAACACAAAAGGGAATTTACCCCTATGACTATATGGACTCATTTGAGAGATTCAATGAAACACAACTTCCTTTAAAAGAAAATTTCGATAACAAATTAAATAATAGTCATATATCTGATAAAGATTATGTACATGCACAAAATGTTTGGGAAAAATATAACATCAAGAATCTTGGTGAGTATCACGATTTGTATCTCAAAACTGATGTGCTTTTATTGGCCGATGTATTTGAAGCCTTTAGATCTGTTTGTCGCACTGGATATGGATTGGATCCTGCTCACTACTACACAGCACCTGGATTGGCTTGGAGCGCGATGTTGAAAATGACAAAACAAGATTTGGATTTGATAACCGATGTCGATATGCTTTTGATGATTGAAAAGGCAAAAAGAGGTGGAATTTCACAAGTATGCTCGAGCAGCTACGCAAAAGCAAATAACAAATATCTTCCAAATTATGATTCAACGAAAGAGAGTTCTTACTTGATGTACTATGACGCAAACAACTTGTATGGCTGGGCAATGTCTCAAGCTCTTCCTTATGGGAAACTAAGATGGGTAAAGGAAAAAGACTACACAAAGGTTTTACAAGATGTATGTATCTCTACACAAAAACAATTGGATGATTCAAAGGTTGGTTATTATTTTGAGGTCGATTTAAAATATCCTGAAGAACTTCATATCAAACATAAAGATCTTCCATTTGCTTGTGAGAAAGAAAGTCCAAAGAAAGAATGGTTGAGTGATTATCAACGATCGTTTGATATAGGTGAATCAACAGAAAAATTACTTACTACATTATATAACAAGAAAAATTATGTACTACACCAAAGAAATTTGCGACAATATTTATCAAAAGGTCTAAGAGTAGAGAAGATCCACAGGGTTCTAAAGTTCAATCAAAGTCATTGGTTAAAGGGGTACATTGATTTTAATACACAAAGAAGAACAGAGTCAAAAACAGATTTTGAGAAAGACTTTTATAAATTGATGAATAATGCGGTCTTTGGTAAGACCATGGAGAATGTGAGGAAAAGACAAAATATCAGACTAGCAACATCTTGGGAACAAGCATCAAAATTAATTAATAGACCGAGTTTTACTAGAGCTGAGGTCTTTACTGAGAACTTTTGTGCGATCCATTTGGTTAAAGAGAGTATTGAAATGGACAAACCTATTTACATTGGAACATCAATTCTTGACTTGTCAAAGTCATTAATGTATGATTACTTTTATATTAATCTAAAATCAAAGTATAAGGATAATGTGTCATTGTTGTATATGGATACTGATAGTTTTATTTTGAAAATTAATACTGATGATGTTTATTCAGACATGAAAAAGGACATTAATATCTATGATACAAGTAATTACAGTCCAGAGAGTGAGTTGTTCTCTTCTAAAAATAAAAAGGTGATTGGAAAGTTCAAGGATGAATTGGGAGGAAATGTTATGAGTGAATTTGTGGGATTGAGGTCGAAGGCTTATGCTTATAAATACATTGTGAATAACGTTGAAAAGACTGATAAGAAGTTAAAAGGTATAAAGAAAAATGTCATTAAAGCAACAATAAACTTTAAGGATTATTATAACTGTTTAACAACAAAGAAAGAAGAGTTTAGAAAGATTAATGGAATAAGAAGTTATAAACATCAATTATATTCAGAAGAGGTGAATAAGAAAGCATTGGGGGCTTTTGATGATAAGAGGTTTATTTTAGAAAATGGAATTGAAAGTCTCCCTTATGGTTATATAAGTATATAAGTGATAAGATATATAAGTGATAAGATATATAAGTGATAAGATATAAGTGATAAGATATATGTGATAAGATATATAAGTGATAAGATATATATATAAGTGATAAGATATATATATATATAAGTGATAAGTTAAAAAGGGGGGTTAGGGATTTTAACGGGCTACCGCCACCTTTTTTACTATTATATAAATGATAGAACCAAGTATCAACCAGACTAAAGAGTGGAGGTGTAATCAACCTTGGTATATAAATGGAAAACATAACGAATGTGAAAAATATCAGATTCAAGAGGTTGAGAGAATCACTGGTCAGAAGGTTCTCAAGACGGATAAACGTATTCATTTGTTAAGTGGGGTAATGGAGGGCGGGAAGAAAAATATATTAGAGTGGAGTGAGAACTTTAATGGTTATCAATCGGATAATAAATATTATAATTTTAAAATGGTATGTGGGAGAGGAGGAGGTCAAACAAGAACCCTCCGTGAAACATACCACTTTATACTTTCACAACAAAAGGTTAAGGAACCTGTATACTTTATAAATATACTTGATGGGGATGAGTTCTATAGGAGAATGGAACTCTTAAAAAAGTTAGAAAGAGATAATATATTTATAGGCTCATTAGTAGAGTGGTCTAAGGAACTACATTAAGGGGCTAGTGGGGGGAATAGGGTAAAAATTACATGGAAGTGAGAATGATCATAGGTTCATAAGGCTAGCAGGATTATAGGTTCATAAAGGAAGAAAATCATAGGTTCATAAGGCGAGAAGGATCATAGGTTCATAAGGTGAGAAAGATTATAGGTTCATAAGGCGAGAAGGATTATAGGTTCATAAGGTGAGAAGGATTATAGGTTCATAGAGGGAGAAATAGAGGTGTTTATGATTTTTTTAAAAACAGGGGGGTAAATGACATTAGATAGGGATTTCCCATGTTAAACGGAGGTGTCCCAGAAGCAACATTTATCACCTACTAAGATGGCCACCATACAGGAGTCTGTGCAAATAGCAACATTGGTTTTCTGACTGACTATACAATATAGCTTCCAAAAATATATAGTTTTCCAAATCCCCCAAAAATTCCAACGAAATTACATCGTGAACCTGACTATTTGTTCTCTTTTGCCAAGTGTCGCTCTACGAGTGATTTTTCATATTGAATGTTTGTTTGTTTGTCTGTCCGCTCACTTAGACTTGCCTAAAGGTCATAATTTTAAACCGATCTTCACGAAACTTCACCAAATGGTAGAGTACGTGATCCGAAAAAATCCTGTATATTTTTGAGGTCAAAATGTCAACATAGGCCAAAGGTCAACCGGTTTTTTCGAATTTATAAAATCCTCAATTTTCATCCAATTTACTTGAAATTTGAATGGGATTTACATATCGGCTTACTGGATTCAACCAACGACTATTTTTGAGATCAGCATAGGCCAAAAGTTCAATATAGGCTAAAGGTCAACCACTTTTTACAAATTTCTAAAATCCTCAATTTTCATCCGATTGACTTGAAATCTGAATAGGATTTGCATATCAGCTTACTGAAACCAACCACTAACTATTTTTTAAGTCAACATAGGCCAAAAGGTCAACATAGGCCAAATTTCTAAAATTGTCAATTTTCTCAGATTAACTTAAACTTTGAAGACGATTTGCATATCAGGTCACTGAATTCAACCACAAATTCTTTTTGAGGTCAAAAGTATTCTCTACTGAGTGGCATTCTACTTTGTACTGTTTTGCCAAGTGTCACTCCATGAGTGATTTTTACTCCCGCCAGGGAGTAATGCATTCGATCGTGTCCGTGTGTGTGTGCGTGTGTGTGTGTGTGTGTGTTCGTGTGTTTGTGAACAAGATATCTGGAAAAGTTCTGAACGGATTTGGATGAAAGTTGGTGGGATGATTGCACTTGGGATAAGGAAGAATTTATTAGTTTTTGGTGAAGCTCAGGAAATTATTCCAGATCCAGGAAAAAAAATTGGGAATTTTTTCGGGAATTTCTTTTCTGTTTTCCTTTAAAAAACCATTTTCTCCGCAATAATTGAAGCGATTGAGAGAAAATTTTCACCATAGGAGGGACTCGGGCTGTAGAATATTTTAATGGTTATGATGACATCACAGGTCACGTGGTTCGGCCACCATATTATTTAGAGTGTAAAACACTAAAATCCAATTTTCTCCAAAACGCCTGAACATATCGAGGCCAAACTTTGCAGGCAGAATCGCATACCCATGACGAACAAAAAAGTCAGCGAGCATGACGTCATGCATCACATGGTTTCAGAGTTATGACGTTTTTAAGCACAAACATTTAAAACCTATCTCCTCCCTCATTTGTGATCCAATCGAGGGGAAACTTCACAGATCTGTTCAGCATATCAGTCTACTAAAATGTCCTTTTGGAATTTGCGATAGGTCACGTGGTTTGGCAGACCGTTAATTAAACGCAAATAATAAAAACATTTATATCTCTTGAACCACTTCATTGATCGCCATGAAACTTCAGACTCTAGTAGAAGTCATGAAGAGTAACAAGTGTGCGAAATTTGAAGATCATTGGAGGTACGGTCTGGAAGCTAGAAGTTGTTATTGCGTGAAGAAGAAGAGTCTTTCACTGTGGACGATTAATATTATTTATCACATGTACAGACTTGCAAGCATCGTTTGACACAAACTCCCAGGTTAAACTGAACCTCAAATAAAATTACAATTCTAGATTTGTCAATGGCTGAGGTATATTAACAAACGAATAAAACAGATTTGGCAAAATTCCAACTTTTTTTTTAAAGATCGCATATTCACCCAGGGTTGTGAGAGGCTGAAGAAGAAGAAACCTCGCATGGGCTTCCCAGACCAAATAAATAATTCTGGTTCTGGCTCTGCGATTTTCAGGTTTATTACTCCCGCCTGAAGTGACGCATTCGATTGTGTCCGTCCGTGTGTGTGTGTGTGTGTGTGTTCATATGTTCGTGTGTTTGTGAACAAGATATCTGGAAATGTTCTGAACGGATCTGGATGAAAGTTGGTGGGATGATTGGCCCTTGGGATAAGGAAGAATTGATTAGTTTTTGGTGAAGCTCAGAATATTTTTCTGGATCCAGGAATTTTTTTGGAGAATTTTTTTGGGAAAGATTTTTTTCTGTTTTTCTGCATTAAAGCTTTTATTCTTATTCTTAAATGATGTTTTTCTCCTCTAATTCCGAGATATATCAAAATAAATTCTCTGACAGTTCGGGCCTACTTTCTTTTTCACTTATTGTTTTGGGGAGAGGGGATGTTAAACAAAACGTATTATTCCAACTAAACCCACGGCGGGAGTATGCGCTCTACTGAGTGGCGTTCTAATTTTTCATGTGTTTGTTTGTTTGTTTGTCTTTCCGCTCACTTATACTTGCCTACATGTCACAATTTTAAACCGATCTGCACGAAACTTTACCAAATGGTTGAGTTCGTGGTCCCACAAAATCCTATATATTTTTGGGGTCAAAAGGTCAAAAGGTCAACATAGGCCAAAGGCCAACCACTTTTTTTCAAATTTCTAAAATCCTCAATTTTCATCCGATTGAATTGAAATTTGAATAAGATATACATGTCGGCGAATTGAATTCAACCACCAACTATTTTTGAGATTAGCATAGGCCAAAAGGTCAGCATAGGCCAAAGGTCAACAACCATTTCAAATTTCTAAAATCCTCAATTTTCATCCGACTGACTTGAAATTTGAATAGGATTTACATATCGGCTAACTGAATTAAACCACCAACTATTTTTGAGATCAGCAGAGGTAAAAAGGTCAACATAGGCCAAAGGTCAACCGCTTTTTTCGAATTTCTAAAATCCTCAATTTTAATCTGATTGACTTGAAATTTGAAAAGGGTTTACATATCAACTAACTGAATTCAACCACCGGCTATTTTTGAGATCAGCATAGGCCAAAAGGTCAACATAGGCCAAAGGTTAACCACCTTTTTTCAAATGTCTAAAATCCTCAATTTTCATCCGATTGACTTGAAATTTGATTGGGATTTACATATCAGCTAACTGAATTCAACCACCAACTATTTTTGAGATCACCATCGGACAAAAGAGCAACATAGGCCAATGGTCAACAACCATTTCAAATGTCTAAAATCCTCAATTTTAATGTGATTGACTTGAAATTTGAAAAGGGTTTACATATCAGCTAACTGAATTCAACCACCAACTATTTTTGAGATCACCATCGGACAAAAGAGCAACATAGGCCAATGGTCAACAACCATTTCAAATTTCTAAAATCCTCAATTTTCATCCGAATGACTTGAAATTTGAATAGGATTTACATATCAGCACACTGACTTCAATCACCAACTATTTTTGAGATCAGCATAGGCCAAAAGGTCAACATAGGCCAAAGGTCAACAACCATTTAAAGTTTTAAAATCCTCAATTTTCATCGGATTGACTTGAAATTTGAAGACGATTTACAAATCGGCAAACTGAATTCAACTACCAACTATTGATGAGATCAACATAGGCCAAAGGTCAACAACAATTTCAAATTTCTAAAATCCTCAATTTTTATCCGATTCATTTGAAATTTGAATGGGATTTACATATTATCAAACTAAATTCAACCACCAACTATTTTTGGGATCACCATCAGTCAAAGGTCAACAACAATTTCAAATTTCTAAAATCCTCAATTTTCATCCGATTGGCTTGAAATTTAAAAAGGATTTTTTATCTCACCTTACTGAAAGCAACCACCAACAATTTTTGATGTCAACTTAGGCCAAAAGGTCAACATAGGCCGAATTTCTAAGATTGTCAATTTTCATCCGATTAACTTAAACTTTGAAGACGGTTTGCATATCAGGTCACTGAATTCAAAAACTAATTATTTTTTAGGTCAAAAGGATGCCCCACTGAGTGCCATGCAACTTTGTTCTGTTTTGCCAAGTGTCACTCTATGAGTGATTTTTTTTGTGTTTGTTTGTCCACTCACTTATACTTGCCTACAGGTCACAATTTTAAACCGACCTTCACGAAACTTCGTCAAATGGTAGAGTTCGTGGTCCGACAAAATCCTTTAAGTATTTGAGGTCAAAAGGTCAACATAGGCCAAAGGTAAACCACTTTTTCGAATTTCTAAAATCCTCAATTTTCATCCGATTGACTTGAAATTTGAATCAAATTTACCTGTCAGCAATCTGAATTCAACCAGCAACTATTTTTGAGATCAACATAGGCCAAAAGGTCAACATAGGCCAAAGGTCAACCACTTTTTTCGAATTTATAAAATCCACAATTTTCATCCGATTGACTTGAAATTTGAAGAATATTTACATATCGGCTAACTGAATTCAACCACCAACTATTTTGAGATCTGCATAGGCCAAAATGTCAACATAGGCCAAAAGGTCAACAACAATTTCAAATTTTCTAAAATCATACAATTTTCATCCGATTGACTTTGAATTTGAATGGGATTTTCATATCAGCAAACTGAATTCAACCACCAACTATTTGTGAGATCAACATGGGCCCAAAGGTCATCATAGGCTAAAGCTCAACCACTTTTTTCATATTTCTAAAATCCTCCATTTTCTCCCGATTGACTTGATATTTCAATAGAATTTTCATTTCAGCTAACTGAATTCAACCACCAACTATTTTTGAGATCAGCATAAGCCAAAAGGGAAACATAGGCTAAAGGTCAACAACAATTCCAAATATCTAAAATCCTCAATTTTAATCAGATTGACTTGAAATTTGAGCAGGATTTGACACATCGGCTAACAGATTTGAACAACTAACTATTTTGAGATCAGCGTAGGCGAAAAGGTCAACATAGGCCAAAGGTCAACCACTTTTTCACATTTCTAAAATCCTCAATTTTCATTCGATCGATTTGAAATTTGAATATGATTTTCATATCAGCCAACTGAATTCAACCACCAACTCTTTTTGAGGTCAAAAGGATGCTCTACTGAGTACCATTCTACTTTGTTCTGTTTTGCCAAGTGTTGCTCTATGAGTGATTTTTCATCTGCTTGTCTGTTTGTTTGTTTGTTTGTTTGTTTGTTTGTGAACAAAATATCTCAAAAGGTTGTGGACGGATTCGGACGAAATTTGGCAGAGGTAGTGTATGTGACATGAACCAAATGATAATAATTTGGTGAAGATCCGGATTCCGATCCGGCTACTATAATTTTTTAAGTGATTCTTCACCATTGGGAGATAAGGCCAAAAACGATAGATAGCAGGATATCTCAAAAAGTTGTGGACGAATTTTGACGAAACTTGAAGGACCGGTTGGGTGTCTGACAAGGACAAAGAGATTCGATTTTGGTGAAGATCTGAATATGGATTCAGACATGAGAATTATTTTATTTTTTTCGTGATTCTTCACCATTGGGCCAAAAACTATACATTGTGGGATATCTCAAAAGGTTATGGATGGATTTGGACCAAACCTGGTGGACAGGTTGTGTGTGTGACATGGAAGAATCGATTCGGTTTTGGTGAAGATCTGAATATGGATTCGGATATGAGAATTATTTAAAATTTTAAGTGATGTTTTCACCATTGAGTGATATGGCCAACCAGGTGGAGGTATGATGCTTTCTACAGAGTGCCGTTCTAGTTTGTGTGTGTGTTTGTCTGTCCGCTCACTTATACTTGCCTCCAAATCACAATTTTAAACCAATCTTCACAAAACTTCACCAAATGGTGGAGGTCGTGGTCCGACAAAATCCTTTATATTTTTGAGGTCAAAATGTCAAAAGGTCAACATAGGCCAAAGGTCATCCACTTTTTTAATTTTCTAAAATCCTCAATTTTCATCTGATTGACTTGAAATTTGATTATTATTTTCAAATAAGCTTACTGAATTCAACTACCAACTATTTTGGAGATCAAAATAGGCCAAAAGGTCAACATAGGCCAAAAGATCAACCACTTTTTTTCAAATTGCTAAAATCCTCAATTTTCATCCGATTGACTTGAAATCTGAAAAGGATTTGCACATTAGCTTACTGCAACCAACCATTAACTATTTTTGAGGTCAACATAGGCCAAAAAGTCAACATAGGCCGGATTTCTAAAATCTTCAATTTTTATCTGATTGACTTTAAATTTGAAGATGCTTTTCATATCTGCTAACTGAATTCAAACACTAACTCTTTTTGAGATTAAAATAGAACAAAAGGTCAACATAGGCCTAAGGTCAACCACTTTTCCCGAATTTCTAAAATCTTCAATTTTCATCCAATTAACTTAATTTGAAGAAGATTTTGTTACGGATTCGTCACTTCCGTTGTTGTGGTTCTCATCCACTGTAAACATTTTTGGTTCCATGTACTATTATTGTTATCGTTTAAGTGAATTGGAGATAACTATTTTCAAAAGGTGAAAAAAAGTTAGTGTTTTAAAAGAAACCGGAAACCGGATGGGGAACCGGACGAAGAAGAAGAAGAAGAAGAAGAGGAGGAAAAGGAGGCGGAGCGAGTAAGGTGGACAGGTTGTGACCAGATTTTTAGACCAGAAGCCGAGCTGCTTGGAGGTCTTGAACAAACGCTGCCGATCGGGGGTCACAAGTGAACTTTGGGTTTCCTGGGAAAGGGATTCCTGCGACAGAGTTGTTATCGCTGTGACAGATAAACCTGTGTGACAGGTTTTGCGGTTGATTCCGAAAAGAATCATTGGAGTGCCGTTACGTCTCGAGAACGGACCATTGGCCATTTTACCTCGTGCCTGATTTTGCATCACTCCAGGTTTTTCCCCTCGCTTCAACCAGTTCACCGCATCCAGACGTGACCTGGTGTGTGTGTGTAATGTGGATTTTGAGTGGGAATTTGTGGTTCGTCGATTGGGAGCCGTTGAACGTCCATACCCGAAGGTGTGTTTTCCCAGTCGCCTCTTGAGGGTACCTTTGCCTATCTTTGGCAGTGTGACTGTCAACCGAACGGGATTCTGGTCTCGATATGACATTGTTCTGACGATCACTGAAGCGTGGATCGACTTTGGCTTGATGCCGGGATAGAGACATTGGGAATGTTATTTTCGCTCACTTGGAGCACAGTGAGTTATATTGTACGAAACTGATGGTACCATCATAGTTGGTTGTTGTATAATTGTATATATTGGTTGTATAATTGATTAATATTGTTATTGTACTGTTATTCTTGTGTGACCTTAATACAATACTTGTTTGTTGGTAACAATTGGTGTCGTTTCACCATTGATCTTTGTTTGACACACAGAATAACACATATTTCTGCCGTGACTCCTCTCGGGGCTCGGAGGTACACCATGACCGGGGTTTGGGAAGGAGCACTAGGGTGGTCCAAAAATGCAAAAAAATCACTTTTTTATCTGGATTTTGATGCTCTATTGGATTATTGTTAGAAATGGTCTAAATCAATCACCCCAAAAATATTTTGCATCTGAGTCATCTATAAACTCATACACACTCAACATATAAATTTGTCATTTTGGTCAATTTTAATGACTTACAAAGACTTTAGAAATATTTTTTTCCTAAATAATGTCATTGATGGTACATACCCCTGTGAAGTCCTCATGGTAGAAACATGAGTCAGACATGTATGAACATGTTTCAAACATGTTTCAAGCATTGTCAAACATGTTTCGACCATGATGATTTCACACTCACAGGCGCAAGCGCATGCAAAAAGTCATGAACCACAAAATGGCTTAGTACAATAGTGCATGTACTTTTTCCACCTAGGTTGCTATTGGATTGTTCTCATTTAGCCAAATTTGGTGAAAAACGCCATATTTCAATTGAAGTGTGTATGAGTTTCTAGATGGAATTGAGCGAAAATATTTGGTGGGTGAATGTTTTAGACCATTTCTAACAATAATCCAGTAGAGCATCAAAATCGGAGAGATCGATGTTTTTTGGACCACCCTAAGGAGCACGTAACAATTTGCATTTCAGGTCGCATAATTTTACCGTCCGACTTACTGATCATCCATCCATGACCGATCATCCATCCATGACCGATCATCCATCCATGACCGATCATCCATCCATGACCGATCATCCATCCATGACCGATCATCCATCCATGACCGATCATCCATCCATAACCGTTCATCCGTTCATGACCGATCATCTGTCCATGACCAATCATCCGTCCATGTATTTTTGTGTGTGCGATATTTCACAAAACGTTATAATTTAGCTTTCATATTGCGGACATCTATTGCTCATGACATTTTCTCAACCTGATTAGATCACAGCTGTGATTGGCAGAATTATGTTGCCTTGGCAACCATTTCGAGATAACTTGGGCTGTGTACATGATATTTAAAAAACCGGCAAGGGATCTTGAGCTCCTTGTTGTAATCAATTTACATACTCCTGTAAGTTCTAGGTAGATTAATTAGACAAGGGACAGACACACAACGATGCTGTGGGATTTTACCGTCCATCAACTAAATACACATGGGCCAGCTATAGCTACGTCTGAAGAATGGTGTATTATGGATATGTGGTGCACCTAGAGTATAGCGGTGGTTAACCTAATTTAAAGTCTAGCTCTTTCATGAGCTTTTCAGTGTTTAAGCTCTTCCATGAACATTGAGCCTGTTTACAAAAAAGGTTTGACCTGTTTTGTGTTCCTCTGTTCGTGTTCCGGCAGTTTTAATGACGAGATATTTAATTGTGCAATGAAGTAAATCTCTACAGCATGTAAATACATTTGTAACTAGAATGACACTCGGTAGATAGCATACACACACCAGGCTGAACAGTTTACGTTTTGTATCTCACTGATCGGCCGGATCTGGATTCAGACCTGGACCAAAATCGAATCGGAAATCCATGCAAATGCTCCTTCATCAGGATGAAGTTACCGCTCTTCATCAGGATGAAGTTTACAGCACTTCATCAGGATGAAGATTGCTTGTACTTGTCACTTACCCAACTCATCCACCAGGTTTTCTCATAATTCATCCACAACGTTTTGAAACATCATTCTACACTTCATTTTTGGCCCCCATCTTTCAATGGTGAAGAATCACTTGAAATATATTTAAATTCTCATATCCAGATCCGGATCTTCACCAAAATCGAATAAATCTGTCCTCGTTACACATTCGATCTGTCCACCAAGTTTCGTCTGAATCTGCCCATATATGTTTGAGATATCATGCTCACAGACAAACAGACAAACAAACAGACAGTGGTGAAAATATAATCTACCTATGGCGATGGAGGTAAAAACGTTTTTTTAATGTTGACGGATGTAGGGGTGATTTGCCAAAATGTATGTAAACAAGGTAATGATGGTAACAATAAATAATCATGGGAAACCATCCCCACATCTTTATTTGAATCATGGGTGTGCCTGCAGATGACATAAACATCTATCAATTTGAATCAATACAAACGCAAGCTCAATCGTGTGTGTGTGTGTGTGTGTGTGTGTGTGTGTGTGTGTGTGTGTGTGTGTGTGTGTGTGTGTGTGTGTGTGTGTGTGTGTGTGTGTTCGCATTAATTATTTAATATTTCACTGGTCAAATTTATTCATGGAAACAATCAACATACACGATCACTGTAAATGGACGGAGAGATGGGCAGGGAACCACCATTATCCAAAGAAAGATGGAGGGATGCTTTCACATGATAATCTCTTGTGACCATCCCTACCTTGTTTATGTGCTCTTTGGCATACTATCCCTACATCCTTTTACATTAAAAAAAAACTTGCTTTTTGTGACTTGGATTTAAGCAATAATAATGTAATATAGGATTGAACACATCAATACAAATGAAAAAGCATTTCTCGTCTGGAATAATAAACTACATTAGTTAACTTACGTAATGCGACTTCTGGTCAGATTTTTGAAGTTAGGAGTAATGCAGGTGTAGCCACATCAAAACTCAGTAGTGAGGCTTCCCTCCGTCAGTGTTGTTTTTCATGTTTCCCATTACAAGGAATGTTGTTCGCATGCACAAGTTGAAACAAATATTGTAAAAAAGCTTCAAACGCAGAGAACATGGGCTGGAAAGGCTCACCATAATTGGTGAATACCGTTTTTGTTCAGCTGGTTCATGGCGTGTTCGTGTGAGGCCCTAAGACCATATGTGTCTGCAATAACCTTGGAACTAACTTCGCTGATGTTAAGATTATCTTGATCCCATCAGACTTGCCATGCTTGCGTTCTTTACGGCATATACCTTTCTATATTCGGTCATTCGGTGTAAGTATCATTCACTTTAAATAGTGATTCCAGACCTTGCAAATATTCCTAACAGAATCTGGTTCCTGCAAAGTAAAACCAGGTGGGACACAGGTGGATGTCTTTTGGAACGCAAGCATCACGCGGGTCACAGGTTGTCCACCATTCCACAACAGACCGGATGACAGGTTCTTGTTACTCAGATTTGACTTTCCAAATAATAATAATATGAGTTCTCTTGCAAAGAAGTTCGATGTAGGAGGGGGGTATGCATTATGGCCTTGCGCTCTTTTTACCAACTTATGATTGATTGTCTTTAGTCCATCCAAGTAAGGGAGCAGCAGGCTCTATTTTAAGTCTTTGGCTTCCCAAACTCAAAGCAGGGTAACTGTCGGGAATGCCTCTTCGCATTGGTTGTAGCCCCCAACTTAAGTCGGAGGCCAAATCTTCCCCATTCTTCCCTGCTGCCCAGATTCGTCAGGACAGCGCGGTCATGGTCAGAGTGCCGATCGGTCCCCACGGACCAGCCCATTTCATCTTGTCTCTCTCTGTCTCTCTCTCTCTCTCTCTCTCTCGCCCCCTGCTGGCTGTTGTGATTTGGGTGTGGCGTCATGGCCACCGTATGCAGCTGCTCTGTTTTGTGGTGAGTCCTCTGTGTGTTTTTCGCCTCTCCTGCCCTCCCTCCCTCTCCTTTTCCATCCTGTGAGATTTGGTGTTTGTTTTTCATCCTTTTCCACACCTTTGTCTTCGAGAGAGAGAGAGAGAGAGAGAGAGAGAGAGAGAGAGGATTGAGAGCGGGCCCATTTTGGGTGCAGCCTAGCAGCTTCGATGACGCTTTGCAAGCCTGTTTGTGCTTATAATGCACGTTTATTATTTATTTTAGTTCGATTAATTTAGGTTTGATACCTTCTTGTCCGGTTCGGACAAGTGGGGGGGGGGGGGGGGGTCGGGGGAGGGGGGGTGGGGGTAAATTCGCTGGTATGGCGAATACACGCTCTCGGTACAAGGCATTCGAAAATCTAAAACGGAAGCATGCATTCGCATGCGTTCCACCTGAAGACACTCCTACAAGTGGAGTCGGGATAATACTCCTGTTCGTGTTCCTGAAAGCGACAACACCGCTGATTTGGTAAATGGTGAAATAATCCCGGATAACCCACCTGTTGTGGCTGATGCTTCATGTAGTGAGAACATGGAAGAGACACCCATTGTGGTGACAAAAAAACGGAGAGCACCTGGTTCTAGTAACTCCAACATTACGGTGTAAAAGGTGGTGTTAGATAAAAACTGTGTGGTTGAAGACACCCCTGAACGTCTTTCTCAGGTGTCCACAAGCTGAATTGACACCAGGGAGAAGGAACCTGAATTAATTAATTCTGAAACATTATCGGGCAACACCGAAAATTTGAGAGACAAAGTAGATGGTGAGACTAAAGATTATGGTGAGCTCATTAGTGAGCCGCCACCTTCACTATCTGCTGAGACCGACGGAATGGGAATGTTTCCATCCAGAGCTCCTCTTTATCAATGCAAGATCTAAATCATGACACTGGTTCTCCAACTGAGCCAGTGAACATCTCCCCACAGGAATGTGAAGCCGAGATTTCAGCTCCTGTTGAATGTCCCGGGTACCAGAGTGAAGGTGACTCTACTATAGAACATTCCAGCGAATCTTCGGACTTGGCTGGAATCAAAATGGGGATGGCACAGACTGATATATGTGACCCGGGCGGAGCTGTTTCTGATTTGTCAGAATCAGACATTGAAGTTGAGACGACTGAGTTGTATCAATCTTCATCGTATCAATCACCCATAGCTCCTCAACTTATTATTTCCTTTCTAAATGAAACATATCGACAGCGAAATGTGATTGTAAAAGATCATTTTCCTGATTTCATTTATTTCGTCCAGGCTGCAAAGGACATAATTAGGAAGCCGGATGAATTTGATTTAACAAGGTCACCGTTTCATCGGCTTAGAAAGGCTGTTACAAAAGCAGGGAGCGAGATTTCCAAACAACCGCTCAAGCCTTTTGAGAATCCATGAAAAAAAAAATCACCTTTGGAACCTTTATTATATGAACGGCAGAGGTGCAAGCCAAAACCGCCAGGTTCTGTTGAAAAGTGTATTTGATCGCAATAAAATTGATGTACTCTTACTCCAGGAAACCCATATAATTCAAAATGTGGAGTATGACTGGTGTCGCCTCTTCAAGGGACAGTGTTTTTTTAGTAACTTGTCTTCTTCTTCTGCTGGTGTGGCCTTTTTACTCAGACCAGAACTAGTACCTGAGTCATGCCTCTTCCAGGAGGTGATTAAAGGCCGGTTTATTTCACTGGAACTGGTCATTAGTAATTTTCGTTTTACACTATTTAATGTTTATGCACCAAGTGAGAGTGTGGAACGAAGAGCTTTCTTTTCATCTTTGATTCGACACATGCAGTTGATAGATCTCAATAATTGTATTTGCATGGGGGGTGACACTAAATTGTACCTTTGAACCCACGATAGACCGGAATACAGCAGAACCTCATCCCGAATGTAATACAAATTTGTTTCATTAATTTTCAGCTGTGGGTTTGCTAGATGCATGGAGGCTACATTACCCCAACAAATCTCAGTATACTTGGGGACGATGTGCCAATGGGAGAATGTCCTTCGCTAGACTTGACCGTTGGTACATAAACTCACATTTCAGGAATGCTATTTTCTCTCCAAGTCATTTTCCATCTTTGTTTTCTGATCATCATTTAGTTACCAAGGGCCTCTTTTTCCCTCAACCCTTACGCAAAAGTGCAAACTGGAAATTCAATACCAGTCTTCTTGAAGATGTGTTGTTCAAAAAGCCTCCCGTGCTATTTGGGCGCAAGAAAATGATAGCTGATATTATACGGTTAGAGTGTAAACTGGCTAAAGATAATAATAGAAGACACCACAAGTTATTGGTTGAAAAGAAGGCCCAACTGAGAGAGCTGATTCAGGAGAAAGCAGCAGGCCTGTAAATCAGATTAAGAATAAACAATATAAAGGTATGAGACACTCCTAGTAAATCTTTCTTTAAAATGGATTTTGTAAACAAGTCACCCAAAACCTTTTTCTCTGTACAAGACTTTAGGGGAAACATGGTTGCCAACCCTGGAGATGTAAGGTTGTGCATTAGAGAATTTTTTCAAAAGTTTATTCAAAACAACATGTTTGTGAGCAAACCATGGAATTTTTAACTTCTCACTTGTCATCACTAACTGATCCTCAGCGCTTGGGCCTGGATTCACCAATTGCGTTGCCTGAGCTAACGTAGGCCCTAGCTGAAATGTACTCAGGGAAAGCTCCTGGGATTGATGGTCTACCAGCAGAATTTTTCTTGGCTTTTTGGGATCTTTTGGGCCCTGAATTATTGAATGTCCTGGAATCATCCTTGGTGCTTGGAGAACTACCACTATGCTTTAGAAGAGTGGTGGTGTCGCCGATTCCAAAGACTGGAGATCTACGGCAGATAAAGAATTGGCGGACGGTCTCGTTATTATGTACGGACGACAAAATATTGTCAAAAGTGTTGGCCAGTCGGTTGAAGACGGTAATCGGTGATCTAGTCCACACTGATCAGAATTACTGCATCTCAAACAGATCTATTTGTGATAATATTTTTTGATCAGGGATTTAATGGAATGTGATTGCTTGGAGAAAGATTTTGGGATAATATTCCTTGATTTGGAAGGGGCTTTTGCTAGTGTTGATCATGTTTTTTTGTATCGTGTGCGAGAAGCATGTGGCTTTGGTGCCAACTTTAGGGCCTACGTGACTTTGTTGTACAACAATATATTTAGTTTATTTAAAATAGATAACGAACTCAGTTCTCCAGTACAGGTTCAAAGATGGGTGAGACAATGATGCCCAGTTTCTGGGTTGTTATTCTCCTTGGTAATGGAATCACTTCTAATTATATTTAGGAAAAATATTTCAGGAGTGACTGTGTCCCCTGGGAGTCCTTCAGTCGTTGTATCGGGTTATGAAGATAATGTCTGTGTGGTTGTTAAGAATGGGGATGATATCCCTGCACTTGTTGAATGTTTAAATCTTTTTTTGCCTCGCTTCTTCTTTGACGTGTAACTGGGACAAGAGTAAGGCCTTATGGATTCCCTGTCTCAAGAACAATCCACCTGGAACAGTGCTGGTACCACCTGTGCATCTACCAACAAAGTTAAAATGGGTGGAAGACTGAGTTAAATACCTTGGGGTTTTCCTGGGATCTCCACATTACGTCCTCAAAAATTGGGACGGGATTGTTGAACACGTT
Organism: Myxine glutinosa; assembly: GCF_964187855.1. Lineage (NCBI taxonomy): Eukaryota > Metazoa > Chordata > Myxini > Myxiniformes > Myxinidae > Myxine > Myxine glutinosa. The sequence goes on from NC_136269.1 coordinate 3,695,180, forward strand.
TAAAAAAAGACTGGGACTGTGGAAACGAGCTCTGCCCCACCTTTCCTACAAAGGCAGGGTTCTTGTGGTTAATAATTTGGTGGCTTCTTATGTGTGGCATAGGTTTATCTGCCTTCAGCCGCCAGAGGCACTGCTGAAGGCAGTGCAGAGGCAACTGGTGGATCTTTTTTGGAGTGGTCACCATTGGTTACTACCAAATGTTATATGTAGCCCCTTGTCTGAAGGTGGCCAAGGTCTGATCAACATAAAAAGTCATATCATGGCTTTTCGGTTGTGCGCCATACAGCAGTTGATGTACAAAGAACGACTGCCAAGCCGACTTCTGGCCTATCACATGTTTTAAAAAACAAGCGGGCTCAGATACTGCCTTGAACTTTTCTTAATCCAACTTCAACATGTTGACGCATCTCATCTACTATCATTCTATCAGAGCCTTCTGAACGCCTGGCAAAGCCTTTCAATTAGTCACCAGCAGGAAACCTATGCTACAAACATGTTTGTGGAAGAACCCCTTTTTTACAACCCGCTTTTCCCTGCAATTCCAAGAAGCCAAGACTTTTATAAACACTTTTTTTACAGCAGGCATAATCAAAGTGTTGGACCTCCGCCATGATTCTGGTTGGGGGTGGAAGGCGGTGCCGGAGATAGCTGATATGACTGGAATATGGTCAAATCGAATAAATGGAATAGTCCTAAAGGAAATAGTACCGAAAAGCTTTCAACCTGGACGAAGATGGACCCAGGAAGTTTTGGTGACATCCAATGACTGGCGATTTCCTGGATTATTTGTGCAGCTTAGTCACAGATACATGCCTCCTATTAGTGAGTGACAAAACATTTTTCAGAAATGTAGTAGTAAAGACCTGTATTGTTTATGTGCTGCAGTTCTGTTTGGGAACTCACCGTTAAATGGAGTGGCCAGGTGGAAAGGGCCAATGCCAGAAGGACTCCCATCTGAGCCTGCATGGGAATCAATGTACAGTAAGCTCGTAAACAAAAGGACAGGTGATCTCCAGTGGCGATTGACACACTGGATCATCCCGTCTAATAAATTGGTGAATTATTTCGCGCCCACATCTACGTGTTGCCCGTTCTGCATTTGCACAGAGGGTGTATTCCATGGTTACGCTGATTGTGCAAGGCGTGTGCCTTTATTTCGATGGCTTAACTACATGTCTGGAAAAATGAATATCACTTTCTTTCTGCGATCATTTATTTTTGGGTTCAACGATATGAAAGGACATGTACATATGTTGTTTTTGTTTTTAGTGGCCACGGCGAAAATGGCAATTTATTTATCGAGGAAAGAAAAACTGAAGGGAAAGCCGATTGAGCAATGGAATGTCATGTTCTTTTTGAATGCCATGATATCTGCCAGACTCAAACTTGAATTTTGTTCTTCTGAAAGAAAGAAAAGTATTGATGAGTTTATGAACATTTGGTGTTTTGATGGGATCTGCATGGTGCATGAGAATGAATTAGTGATATATTGGTAGGTTCGTTTGGAATGAATTAGTGTGGGGTCAGTTTTTTTTGTTTTGTTTTTCTTTTCTATTTCATTGTATGGTTTTAAATTCCTTTCCTTTCCTGTTATCTTCTTTTTTTCTTTTCTGGGCTTTTGATTATTGTGCTTGTATTGAATAGTATCTTCACCGACTGGCATGTATTTTTATATTTTTGTAATAAAAAGTCTAAAAAGTCTCTCTCTCTCTCTCTCTCTCCCTCTCTCTCTCTCTCCCTCTCTCTCTCTCTCTCTCTCTCTCTCTCCCTCTCTCTCTCTCTCTCTCTCTCTCTCTCTCTCTTTCTCTCTCTCTCTCTCTCTCTCTCTCTCCCTCTCTCTCTCTCTCTCTCTCTCTCTCTCTCTCTCTCTCTCTCTTTCTCTTTCTCTTTCTCTTTCTCTCTCTCTCTCTCTCTCTGTCTGTCCAGAAATAGTGAGGGTTGGTGTACACCATCTTGGATGTGGGGGATCTCTGAGTCGCTCCTGTGAGATTGAACAGCTGTCTCCGTGTCGCAGGCTTGTTCGAGAGAACTGTCAGGGACTACACCACAACAACAACAACAACAACAATTCAAAGCTTTAGATTTAGAATTTAGATGGTTGGATGCTCTAACCATTTATGCCATCGTGACTGGTATGCGTATCTATGACCAAGTAGTTCAGAGACGAGCATGCTGCCAACTGGTCAGGTCAGGCTCTGCTCCATCAGATTTGATTTCTGTATGAAAAAATTAAAAGGATGAACATAGCAACTCCACCAAAATTAACTTTTAGCACGTGACATGTCCTCACATTTACAACGTATTTACTTCATTACAACGGGTAGGCTGAGGGACTTCAACACGCTCCACAATGCAACTCCTCTACCAGTAGCACATTTATAAGGGTAGTTTTAATAAAATTCAACACTCTTGGGAGATTGACCCATTTGATGACCATATTCTTCAGGAAGATGGTGCTATATGCAATGAATCTTATATGACCACATGAGAGAGGAAAAGGAAAAAGACCTTCACAACTACCTCCCTTGGTTCCCTTGTCGCATGTGTGAATCCAATCAAGTAGGTCTACCTGCAGGAGCACTGGGACCATCAGTTGATATGGATATGGCAGTGGGAGGTCTGTAACAGACCATATACAGTGCATTCAGAAAGTATTCAGACCCCTTCACTTTTTTCACATTTTGTCATGTTGCAGCCTTATGCTTAAATCGTTCAACTTCATTTTTTCCCTCATCAATCTGCACTCAATACCCCATAATGACAAAGAGAAAACAAGATTTTAGAATGTTTTGCAAATTTATTAAAAAGAAAAACCTGAAATATCACATTGACATAAGTATTGAGACCCTTTGCTATGACATTTGAAATTTAGCTCAAGGGCCTCCCATTTCTCTTGATCACCTTTGAGATGTTTCTACACCTTGATTGGAGTACACCTGTGGTAAATTCAATTGATTGGACATGATTTGGAAAGGCACACACCTGTCTATATAAGGTGACAATGACAATGTCAGCACAGCTGACAATGCATATCAGAGCAAAAACCAAGCCATGAGGTCGAAGGACCTGCCTGCAGAGATCAGAGACAGAAACCTGTTTCTCACACTCTGGGAGTCCTTTTGGTGCTTTTTTTCAAACTCCAAGCGGCTTTCATGTGTCTTTCACTGAGGAGAGGCTTCCGTCTAGCCACTCTGCCATAAAGCCCAGATCGGTGGAGTGTTGCAGTGATGGTTGTCCTTCTGGAAGTTTCTCCCATCTCCACACAGGATCTCTGGAGCTCAGCCAGAGTGACCATCAGGTTCTTGGTGACCTCTCTTACCAAGGCCCTTCTCCCCCGATTGCTCAGTTTGGCCGGGCGGCCAGCTCTCGGAAGATGCCTGGTTGTTCCAAACTTCTTCCATTTAAGAATGATGGAGGCCTCTGTGGTCTTGGGAACCTTCAATGCAGCAGAGATTTTTTTTGTAGGCTTCCCCAGATCTGTGCCTCGACACAATCCTGTCTCTGAGCTCTGCAGGCAGTTCCTTCGACCTCATGGCTTGGTTTTTGCTCTGATCTGCATTGTCACCTGTGAGACCTTATATAGACAGGTGTGTGCCTTTCCAAATCATGTCCAATCAATTGAATTTACCATAGGTGGACTCTAATCAAGGTGTAGAAACGTCTCAAAGATGGTCAAGAGAAATGGGAGGCACCTGAGCTAAATTTCAAGTGTCATAGCAAAGGGTATGAATACTTATGTAAATGTGATATTTCAGGTTTTTCTTTTTAATAAATTTGCAAAACATTCTAAAATCCTGTTTTCTCTTTGTCATTATGGGGTATTGAGTGTAGTTTGATGAGGGAAAAAATGAATTTAAACGATTTCAGCATAAGGCTGCAACATAACAAAATGTGAAAAAAGTTAAGGGGGCTGAATACTTTCTGAACGCACTGTACACCAGGTCTCTATATTTGATTCCAAACAGGGTAGACACCCTTCCTGCTGCAAAATTAAATTAAACCAAACATTGAAATAAAAGTTTCATCAATTTGGTGGACTGTATTCATCATTTTGCATACCAAACTACCATATATATATATATATATATTACTCACATACTGTATACTAAGTGGTGACATTACTATGGCAGGACTCTGTGTAATGAGTCCACATTCTTTCTGGAGCATCGGTGCTACCAAACGAGTCTCATGATCAAGTATACACTGGGTGGTTTGCAATTACCTATCGCAGCAGGATTCCAAGCAGGAACATGGGGATTGGCAAGGGTGCTGGCACACAATGGACCACCCTCCATAAATACACTGTTGGATTTTTAACATGCACAAGCTAATGCCAGCAGGCTGGCACACAATGGACCACCCTCCATAAATACACCGTTGGGTTTTTAACATGCACAAGCTAATGCCAGCAGCCAAAACACTCAGCTTTGCATCCCCTCTCAGGTCCAACGTCCATTCGAGGGATGGCACACACATTGATGAATGGCACTGCCTGGGAAATACCAGGATGTTTATAGCTGGGCTGAGATTCGAACCCAGGCGAGACACCTTGGAGGTGAGTGTGCGTACCTGTTGGACATCCTGCCAGCCGTAAAAATTCACTCCACTAAGTTTGAATTCATTTCCACTCATTAGAGACAATGAAAATGATTGACTATACTAACCATACAAACCATACATGCCAACTACATGTTACATTGGAGTTATACCTTACAATGACTAGAGAAAAAAAAATTACCCACCCCATTGTTTTTTTAAAGGAGTTTTTGCAAATCAAATTTGCTCACACAGTGTTCACATACAGTCACGTGACAAAGTAAGTACACCCCAGGTAAAGTTTAGACTTTTTCAACATATTTCAACATACAGCTATTTGATCTTCATTTCAACAATATTGATAGATAAAGGTGATATTGTAGGGGTTACCCCATTGGCACATAATCAACAGGCACGGGACCAGTGGGGCTATTGATTGTATGGGCGTGGCATGGGCGCGGTTGTTGGAGCCACGCCCCCCGAAGAGTGCTTTTTCGTTATAAATGATTTATGAGTTCCGGTCACGAGTGAGTTCTGTTGGAATAAAGGAGCTTTGAACAGCTGAGAAGTGTCTCGTCCTCTCGTCATCCGCAACTCCTACATTGGTGACCCCGTCTTGCTCTCGACGTTTTTGGAGCTTCAAACGAACATGGCGACAAGCGCAGTTTCGATTAAACTGCCGGAGTTTTTTTTTGTTTGTTTGTTTTTTTTGTATACTGAATCGAGGCTCGTGAAAGAGCTAACATTTACTTCACAAACAAATCAACCAGACAAACAAAACACACAAAAAGAGGGAGCGGAAAACAAGATGGGGAGAGAAGGGGAAGCACACAAACACAACATTTGAGAGCAGGGAGATGTGTGGAAGGGAGAGGGCTTGGGGGGAGGAGGCGTGGGAAGGGGGGGGGGGTGGAGGGAGAAGTATAAAACACAAGGACACCAAGGACTTCCAGGACAGAAGTTGGTATTTCAAAAAAGTGGATTTGGGGTGAAATTAGCGGGGGTAGAAAAGATCAAGGTTTTGGATGGGGGAAGATAAGAGATGGTGTTGAACAGCAGTTTTAAAGACCTGGAGGGTGGAGTGGGATTGAAGAGAGTGAGGGAGTTTGTTCCAGAGGCGGGAGAAGAGAGGAATGAAGGAGTGAAGGTGAGCAGAGAGTCTTGATTTTGGCAGTTTGACCATAAGAGGGTTGCAGGCAGATCTTGTGCGACCTGTAGAAATATTTGCGGGACAGAGCCCAGAGAGAGCTGGGGGGGGCAAGGCCAGAGAGGAGTCGGTAGAAGATGGAAAGACCACCAACCTGCCTGCGGTGAGTGAGTGAGAGGCCCTTGGAGTTAGCTTCATCGCGGGAGATTCCAATGATTCTGAATGCTTTGGTTTCAACAGCGTGAAGACGAGCTAGGTATGAGGCAGTAGCACCAGCCCAGAGGGGAGAGCAGTATTCCATTGAGCTGTGGATGAAAGCCTTGTATGTGGTGAGGAGCTCAGGTGTGCCAAGGAAGGACTTTGCACGACGGAGGATGCCCAGTCGGCGACTGGCTTTGGAGGCCAGATTTGAAATGTGGTTTTCCCAGGAAAGATCATGGCAGATAGTGAGACCCAAAAGCTTGGGTGACAGAACTTCTTGGAGAGGTTTATTCAGAAAGTGGATGGGAGGGTTGTCCAGTCGGTCTTTTCGGAGAGACATCGTAAGAGTGTGAGATTTGTCAGGATTGAAAGACATGTTCCACTTGTTTGCCCAGTCTGTGATTTTGTCCAGGTCTGCAGAGAGTGAGGAGGCAGCAGACTGCCGATCTGAGGGATGAAGAATGGAGCGACAGAGAGTAGAGTCATCAGCAAAGAGATACAGAGGATTTTCAAGAGAGTCAGAGAGATCATTGAAGAAGACCAGAAAAAGCACAGGGCCCAGAACACTGCCTTGTGGAACTCCAGCCTGAACAGGAAGAGGAGATGAGAGAAACCCATTCAGGGCCACATGTTGACTACGACTAGAGAGGAAGTCCGCCAGCCATGCGTGGAGATTTCCATTGATACCAAAAGAGGAGAGTTTGGTGAGCAGAGCGGGTTGCCAGACCGTATCGAAGGCACGTGATATGTCAAGGGAGACTGCTCTAATTTCCTGTTTGGCATTGAGGACCTCCATCCATTGTTGAGAAAGCATAAGCAGCATGTCCAGAGTAGAGTGTCCAGGTCTGAAACCAAATTGATGATCAGAGATCAAGCCATTGGAGAAGAGGAAAGATTTCATATCTGAAGCAATGATGGATTCCATGACTTTGCTGATAATTGGGAGAAGGCTGATTGGTCTGTAGTTGCTGGGATCTGTTTTTGCACCTTTTTTGTGCAAAGCGGTGATGTTGGCAGATTTCCAAGCAGATGGAAGATGACCTTGGGCAAAAGAGAGGGTGAAGAGAACAGAGAGAGGGAGTGAAAGAGCGGAAGAACAGGATTTTAGGACCTGTGGGCTGATGCCATCAGGTCCAGTTGCAGAATCCGAGTCGAGGGTTGACAGAAACTTTTCCACCTTGTCAGGAGGAAAGGACACAGAGTCCAGGAGCAGCTGGGTACGACTGGGTATGGTGGGTACAGAGAGGGATGGGTTTGGGACAGAAGATTTAGAGGCAAACACAGAGTTGAGGCATTCAGCTTTTTCACGCGCGGAGTCAGCCGTGTGGCCATTTGAGGTGAGGGAGGGGATGGAGGGGGAACAAACACCAGAAACAGATTTGACCAGACGCCACCAGGATTTGGAAGAGGGAGACAGATAAGAGAGTTCGGTCCTGAGAACGGAGAGATATTGTTTCCTGGCTCTCCTGAGGGTGGACACACACTTGTTTCGGGCTTTGTGAAAGGAAATGAGATTTCCTTCCGTTGGATTTGCTTTCCAGGAGACGAAAGCAAGTTGTTTCTGGGCAATAGCCTCACCACAAGATTCCGTGTACCATGGACGGGAGGAAGGGTAAGACAACAGAAGACGAGATGGGATAAATCTGTGCATGAGAGAGAGCAGTTTGCTTTGGAAGAATTCCCAGGAAGAATTTATGTCAGAGGCAGTAGAGATGGGAGACCAGTCCAGATGATTGATGGCTGCTTGAAGACCGTGCCAGTTGGCCTGAGTGAAATGCCAGACTCGTCGACGCTGAGGAGGCTCTCTGAGAATGGTCAGAGAGATGTCCACTTTAACTAGCACATGATCAGAAGAGCCGATTGGAGCAGAAGAAGAGCAGCAGACATTTTCAGGGAAGTTAGTCATAACCAAGTCCAGAAGAGAAGATGCTCCGTTGACTGAAATCCGGGTCGGGAAATTGACAGATTGTGTCAGTCCCAGTGAGTCACAGAAGTCCTTTGCTGAAGAGCCATGGCTGGTGAGAGCGGTACCCACACCCAGCCAACTGGCATGGTGACAGTTGAAATCACCACATATGAGGAAGAGAGAGTTGGGATGGGTAGATAGAAGTTGGTCCATATTCTCAGACAGTGAGATGTAGATGGAGTCATCAATGTTTGGTGGACGGTACAACACACATATGAACAAAAGGTGGGAGCGAAGGGGAAGCCGTAGCCAAAGGTATTCCTGGGGGTGAGGTGGAGAGAGGGCAGTGCAGGGCGAGTGAGGAAGAGAGTTTTTTTATAAAGATAGCAACCCCACCTCCAGGACGAGGCTCAGGTCTATCATACCGGAGGAGGGAGTAACCTGGGAGAGATACCAAGGAATCAGAGACATCAAGAAGGAGGAAAGTTTCTGTGAAGCAGATCATGTCTGGTTTGTCAGAAGCAACCTGTATGGAGAGATCAGACAAGTTTGAGCGAAGGCCCCGGATGTTTGAGGTCCATACTGTTAAGGAAGAGGAAGGGGGAGCATCGGATACAGAACAGGGGGGGGGGGGGAGCGGTAGGGTAAGATGTGGAAGAGGAGGAAGAGGTAGGGAGATTACAGAAGTTGTGTCGATTTACATTTTACAGATTTTCAGATTACAGATTTACAGATTTACATTTTACAGATTACAGAAGAATTACAGATTACAGAAGAGAGCTGTTGAAGGTGTGTCGGAGATTACAGAATAGCTTGGAGAAAGGGAAGAATGGGGCAGACAAAAGGTTTGATGGTGATTGGGAGAGGCGCAGTGAGGTGTTATTTGATGAGGGGGAAGAGCGAGGCAGAAGGTTGAGGGAGATGAAGGTGAAAGTTGGAAGGGGGAAGAAGCGGGGAGGACGCTTTGAGGGGGAGGGGTGAGAGGGGAGTCTAGGAGGGGAGGAGCGAGGGAGAGTCTCGGAGCGGAGGGGTGTGGGGGGAGATTTGAAAGGAATGGGTGATTGGGAAGATTTGGAGGGGAGGGGCAAGGGGGAAGATTTGAAAGAGATGGGTGATGGGGATGATTTGGAGGGGATGGGCAAGGGGGTAGATTTAGAGGGGAGGGGTGATGGGAAATGGGATTTTGGGGTGATGGGATTTTGAAAAATGTACGATTAATGGGAAACGAACATTTATTGCAAAATGAGTTTCTTGAGACATTCGAGTCAAAAATACGTTTGAGGACGCTGGAGGGAGGATGGAGTGCTGGAGAGTTTAGGGAATGAATGAAAGATGCACTATAAGAGATGGAATTTTTTTTTGGAATGAATGGATTTGGTGAGCAAGTCGAAAGCATCCTTTTATAGAAGAAGAAGAAAAAGGTGTTATAGAATATGACAGAATACAGGTCTTCAGGGGTCAGATGAGACATTTTTTAACAACGTGATCACAAACGAAACAACGTGGTCGAAAAACGAACGAACGAACAAATAAGAACGAATAAACGAATAAGAATAGAAGGAAATGTTTTTGGTTTTTTTTTTTTTTTTGAGATTTTAAAACAAGGAAGTATGGGATGAAAAGACCGTGAAAAACAGAGACCGGAAAATAGTTGCAGCGCGATCAGAGAACCGCTGAGACAAAAACGAAGCCTCAAGCCAAGGTTGGACACAGTAGCCTAGTACTACACTTAGGCCTCAGAATACGCGATAAGAGAGACCGACGATTCTGTACACAGGTATGAAAAACCGACGCCAATAATACTATTCAAGACACCCCAATAGGTACATACAAGACCAGTTTCGACAAAAACACAATTGAGAAAAGTTACTTAACTTCGAAAGCGTGCGTGCATGGACAGCTTTGAAGAGACAAGACCACCAATCTTGCGCATCGATTGGGAACGAGATCGCATTGCGCATTGGGAACGTTCCCAATCATTTTGGGAACGAGAACCGGCCGTCTGGTTCGCACAAGCTGAGGCTCAATTCGCCATTCGGAACTTTTCTGCCGACGACACGAAGTATTACTTGTCGTGTCTGTGCTCAGCTGCTCCACTGCGACCAGAGTGGTGAGCCTTCTTCAGGATCCTCCCAAGGACCGCAAATACGAGACGCTAAAGGCGCTGCTGCTCGTAACCTTCGAGCGCACTGAGGCCGAGCGCGCCCGCGAACTACTTTCTCCACCCGGGCGACTCCAAGCCGTCGGAGCTTATGGACCACATGTTGTCTCTCCTGGGCAGCCACCGACCATGTTTCCTCTTGAAAGAACTGTTCCTGCAACAGCTGCCAGGTCAGGTACGGTCAGCCTTGGCTAACAAAGGATTTCCCCGCCCTGGCCAGGGAAGCAGACAAGTATTTCTCCGCCAGAAAGCAATGTAGTGCTGCCAAATGGGACCCCGGCCCCGTCGAGCCTGCGCCGCTGGCGTACACCGCCGCGGCCGCCATTATGGCCCCAGCGGCGGAAAGCCCCAGGCTTGTGCTTTTACCACACAAGGTTTGGTTCCAAGGCCAAGGCATGCAGGCCACCCTGCAGCTTCAGCGAGTCAGGAAATGAGATGGCCGGTGCTCGCCAACTGCCATGAGCGTCGGCCGTTCGGGCAATTTGCTGTTCATTTTGGACACCGACTCCAGACGTCGTTTCCTCTGCGACACAGGGGCCCAGGTGAGCGTACTACCTGCGTCGGCATTGGACCAGGAGGCCGGGAGTCATGGCCCCGCCCTGGAAGCTGCCAACGGCAGTGCTATTCAGACTTTTGGCAAACGGACCGTGGCACCGTGCTTGGGCGGGCAGCGGTTTACATGGGATTTTGTCACGGCGAGGGTGTCCACCCCCTTGCTGGGCGCTGATTTCCTCTGTGCCAACAGCCTATTGGTGGATGTTAAAAATAGGCGGCTTATTAATGCGGAGACATTCAGTTCTCTTCCATGCTCGCTGAGCAGGTCCACCTTGACGAGGTTTGTGTGCACACTCTCGACCTCCGATGAGTTTGCCCGCCTCCTCACCGAGTTCCCGGCCCTTACACGGCCAACCTATTTGGCCATTGCCGTCAAGCACGGAGTGGAGCATTACATTCCGACCACCGGCCCGCCTGTCTACGCCCGGGCTCAACGCCTCGACTCAGGGAAACACGCTATCGCAAAGGCGGAGTTCGACACGTTGCAGCGTCTTGGCATCGTGTGATGGTCCGACAGCCCGTGGGCCTCGCCTCTCCACATTGGGCCAAAGCCGCGTGGCGGTTGGCACCCGTGTGGGGATTATGGCTGCCTCAACGACGCGACTACCCCAGACCGCTACCAAATCCCGCACATCCAAGATTTTTCTGCCCACTTGGCCGGTAAAGTTTTTTTTTCTAAGGTGGACCTCGTTCGTGGTTACCACCAGGTCCCCATCCGGCCGCAGGACGTTCCTAAGACCGCAGTGATTACACCGTTCAGGCATTTCAAATTCCTCCGTATGCCTTTTGGGCTCAAAAACGCGGCCCAGGCTTTCCAGCGCCCGATGGACAGCGTGTTGTGCCGTTTCTGTTCGTCTACCTGGACGATATCCTCATCGCCAGCGCTTCCACGACGGAGCACATGCTTCACCTCCAAGCGCTCTTTGAATGCCTCAGTCAGCACGGCCTTATCATTAACCCTGCCATGTGCTTGTTCGGGGTGGTCTCAATTGACTTTCTTGGAAACCGCATCACGAAGGAGGGGGCCGTCCCACTGCCGTCTAAAGTTTAGGCTGTGAAAGGTTTTCCACACCCCCTCGCCGTCAAGGCCCTGCAGGAATTTTTGGGCATGGTGAACTTTTAAAATCTTTTCGTGCCTTGTGCGGCCCAGCTGATGCAGCCCCTTTATGAGGCCCTCAAGGGCAAGCCTACCAAATGCGCCATTGACTGGACCGAGGAGATGGCCACGGCTTTCACGAAAGCTAAACTGGCCCTCGCCAGTGCAACCATGCTGGCGCATCCGTCGCCCGATGCACCGATTGCTCTCACCACGGACGCTTCGGACTATGCGGTTGGCGCCGTGCACGAGCAGTGGGTCAACGGGGCGTGGCAGCCGCTTGCTTTTTTTTAGTCGGCAGCTCCGCCCGAACGAACGAAAGTACAGTACCTTCGATCGGGAGCTCCTAGGCCTCTACCTTCGCTGTCCGACACTTCCGTTACCTGTTGGAAGCCCGCCTGTTCACGGCGTTTGTGGACCACAAGCCCCTGGTTTTTGCCATGGCCAAGGTCTCGGAGCCATGGTCCACCCGTCAACAATGCCAGCTCTCCTTCATTTCTGAGTTCACGACGGACATCCAACATGTTGCTGGGGAGGATAATACGGTCGCCGATTGTCTCTCCCGGTCCATAGTCGGTGCGGTCCACCTTGGCATAGACTACGCCCACATGGCGAATGATCATATGACCGACCCAGAGTTCCAGGCTTGCAGGGCGGCGGTCACGGGGCTTCGACTGTCTGACGTGCCGTTCAAGGACACGGGCACCACACTACTGTGCGACGTTTCCTTGGGTCAGCTTCGCCCCGTCATACCCACCAGCTGGAGAAGGCTGCTGTTCGATGCCGTCCACGGTCTTTCTCACCCGGGCAGGAAGGCATCACAAAAGTTGGTGGTGGCGAAGTTAATTTGGCACGGGCTCAGGAAGGATGTGCGCGACTGGGCCGACACCTGCGTCGTGTGTCAACGCTCGAAGGTGCATCGCCCCGAGCAACGGTTTGACCAGGTTAACGTGGCCATGGTGCCTTCCGACGGGCCTTTCCGCATTCTGGACATCAGGGGCAAGTCCTTCGTGGTCGACATTGACGGCAAACCGGATCACCTTTCGGTGGACCCCTCAAGCCGGCTCACTTGGACCTCGACCAGCCCCCTCGGTTGACTCACTCCCCGAATACGGACATTGCCTGTGCGAGTGAATTCTGGGGGGGCGCATGTAGGGGTTACCCCATTGGGACATAATCCACAGGCACGGGACCAGTGGGGCTATTGATTGTATGGGCGTGGCGTGCGCGCAGTTGTTGGAACCACACCCCCCGAAGAGTGCTTTTTCGTTACAAATGATTTATGAGTTCCGGGCGCAAGTGAGTTCTGTTCGAATAAAGGAGGTTTGAACAGCTGAGAAGTGTCTCGTCCTCTCGTCATCTGCAACTCCTACAATACAATATAACAAATATCATGAAACATTTACATTTTGTAGTCCATTTTATAATTTAAATAAACATAAATGCAAATTTCGCATGTGGTAAAAGTAAGTACACCCCTACATTTATCACTACATCAAATACCTAAAATTAGAATCAGGTGCACCAGCTCAGGTGCAAATGATTAGAACATAGTTGGAGAGGATCTTGGAGGAACCTGTCTTATTTAAACCTCAGTCATTTAGTTTGGTTTGCTCTTTGTTGTTGAAGTGTGCTGCGTCACCATGCCGAGATCAAAATAGCTCTCTGAGGCTTTCAGAAAAAGGTTATAGATGCCTACGAGTTTGGGAAGGGATTTAAAAAGATCTCCAAAAATTTGAAATCAATCATTCGACTGTCCGGAAGATCATTTACAAGTGGAGAAGATTCCAAACACCTGCCAAATTGTTCAGGCCAGGCCGCCTCTGCAAGTTCAGCCCGAGAGCAGACCGCAAGATGCTGAAAGAAGTCTCGAATAACCCCAGAATGTCATCACGGGACCTACAGGTAGCTCTTGCAACTGATGATGTCAAAGTGTACGAGTCTACCATGAGAAAGAGGCTGCACAAATTTGATCTACGTGGGAAGTGTGCCAGGAGGAAACCTTTGCTGTCCAGAAAGAACATCAGGGCAAGACTAAAGTTTGCCAATGAACACCTTTGCAAAGACCATCACTTCTGGAACAATGTGCTCTGGAAAGATGAGTCAAAGTTAGAGCTATTTGGCCACAGTACCAGAAGACATGTTTGTCAAAAACCAAAGACAGCATTTGACCACAAGAACCTGATACCAACTGTAAAGCATGGTGGTGGAAATATTATGGTTTGGGGCAGCTTTGCTGCATCAGGGCCTGGGCAGCTCACCATCATATAATCCACTATGAATTCTTCATTGTACCAGAGGGTGCTTGAGGATAATGTGAGGCCATCTTTCGGAAAGTTGAAGCTCAACCGAAGGTGGACCTTGGAACATGACAATGACCCTAAACATACCAGTAAATCCACCAGGGAATGGCTGAAAAGAAAGAAATGGAGGGTTATGGAATGGCCAAGTCAAAGCCCGGATCTAAATCTCATCGAGATGTTGTGGGGGGGATTTGAAACGAGTTGTACATGCAAGAAACCCCTCAAACATCGCACAGCTGAAAGAATTCTGCATGGAGGAGTGGGTAAAAATTTCTCCCAGTCGATGTCAAAGACTGGTAGACAGTTATAAGAAACGCCTACTTGAGGTTGTTTCTGCCAAAGGGAGCAATACCACCTATTAGAGCCAAGGGTGTACTTACTTTTTCCACGTGCGAAATTTACATTTATGTTTATTTAAATTATACAATGGACTACAAAATGTAAATGTTTCATGATATTTGTTATATTATATCACCTTTATCTATCAATATTGTTGAAATGAAGATCAAATAGCTGTATGTTGAAATATGTTGAAAAAGTCAAAACTTTACATGGGGTGTACTTACTTTTTCACGTGACTGTAACTTGTTTGGTGTATATAAAGGTTTTGCAAGTGCCAAATGTCATTTACCTCTCAACAGGTGGAAGCGCAAGGATTGAAGCGAATTCAGAAGGAGCATGGCAGTGGGAGGGTAATGGGCATAAGTGTGGACATGGCAGTGGGAGTGTAATCGACCAGGAGCCCAGAAGGTTCATTCAAGTGAAAAGCGCCGAAGCAACTGACCACGTGGGTTGAAAGGGTTCTACCCCCACATCACAAAATTGCATTGCTGCCGGGTCAGGGCTGGTGCCTTCCCGCCCAAATCGCCCAAAATAAGGACGCCATTACCGAAAATCCTATTTTCATCAATATCTGGAAAACTATACATGGCAGTATCACAAATCTGGTGTCTACCCCCATGTTTTCATGCTCTATCATTATAAAAATGCATTTCTCCTTGGCCAGGGTTATGTCTTTCCCGCCAAAAAGCGCCCAAAGTAAGGAAACCATTGCTGAAAATCCTATTTCCCTCAATATCTGGACAACTATACCTAGGAGTATCACAAATCTGCTGTCTACACCCATGTTTTCATGGTCAATCATTACAAAAATGCAGTTTTCTGCTTAGTAAGGGTCATATTTTTCCTGCCCAAAAGCGCCCAAAGTAAGGAAACAATTGCTGAAATCCTACTTTCCTCAATGTCTGGAAAACTATACATGAGAATATCACAAATGATGTGTCTACACCCATGTTATCTGGACTGGTCTCCCATCTCTACCGCTTCTAACATCAACTCATCCAGGGAATTCTTCAAAAGTAAATTGCTCTCTCTCATGCACAGATTTATCCCATCTCGTGTTCAGTTGTCATACCCTTCCTCCCGTCCATGGTACACGGAATCTTTGGGAGAGGCAGTTGCCCTGAAACAACTTGCCTTCGCATCCTGGAAGGCAAATCCAATGGAAGGAAATCTCATTTCCTTTCACAAAACCCGGAACAAGTGTGTGTCCACCCTCAGGAGAGCCAGGAAACAATATCTCTCCGTTCTCAAGACTGAACTCTCTTATCTGTCTCCCTCTTCCAAATCCTGGTGGCATCTGGTCAAATCTATTTCTGGTGTTTGTTCCTCTTCCATCCCCTCCCTTACAAATGGCTACACAGCTGACTGCGCAAGTGAAAAAGCTGAATGCCTCAACTCTGTGTTTGCCTCAAAATCTTGTGTACCAAACCCTTCCCTCTCTGTACTCACCGTACCCAGGTGTACCAAGCTGCTCCTGGACTCTGTGGCCTTCTCTCCTGACAAAGTGGAGAAGTTTCTGTCAATCCTTGACTCTGATTCAGCAACTGGCCAAACGCCATCAGCCCACGGGTCCTACAATCCTGCTTCGCTGCTCTTTCACTCCCTCTCTCTGTTCTCTTCACCCTCTCTTTTGCTCAAGGTCATCTGCCATCAGCTTGGAAATCAGCCAACATTACCGCTGTACACAAAAAATGTGCAAAAACAGCTCTTTGCAACTACAGACCAATCAGCCTTCTCCCAATTATCAGCAAAGTCATGGAATCCATCATTGCTTCGGATATGAAATCTTTCCTCTTCTCCAATGGCTTGATTTCTGATCATCAATTTGATTTCAGACCAGGATACTCTGCTCTGGACATGCTGCTTCTTCTGTCTCAACAATGGATGGAGGTCCTCAATGTCAAACAGGAAATTAGAATTGTCTCTCATGACATATCACGTGCCTTCAATACGGTCTGGAACCCCGCTCTGCTCACGAAACTCTCCTCCTATGGTTTCCATGGAAACCTCCACGCATGGCTTGCGGACTTCCTCTCTGGTCGTAGTCAACGTGTGGCCTTGAATGGGTTTCTCTCATCTCCCATTCCTGTTCAGGTTGGAGTTCCCCAAGGTTCTGGGCCATGTGCTTTTTCTGGTCTTCATCAATGATCTCTCTGACTCTCTTAAAAATCCTCTCTATCTCTTTGCTGATGACTCCACTCTCTGCCGCTCCATTCCTCATCCCTCAGATCGGCAGTCTGAGGCCTCCTCACTCTCTGCAGACCTGGACAAAATCACAGACTGGTCAAACAAGTGGAACATGTCTTTCAATCCTGACAAATCTCACACTCACTATGTCTCTCAGAAAAGACCGACTGGACAATCTTCCGAGCTACTTTCTGAACAATCCTCTTCAAGAAGTTATGTTACTCAAGCTTATGGGTCTCACTATCTGCCATAATCTTTCCTGGGAAAACCACATTTCCAAGCTGGCCTCCAAAGCAGTCGCCGGTTGGGCATACTCAGTCGTGCAAAGTCCTTTCTTGGCACACCTGAGCTCCGCCCCACATGCAAGGCTTTCATCCGCAGCTCAATGGAATACTGTTCTCCCCTATGGGCCGGTGCTCCTGCCTCACACCTAGCTCGGCTTCACGCTGTTGAAACGAAATCTTTCAGAATCATTGGGATCTCCCGCGATGAAGCTAACTCCAAGGGCCTTTCACTCACTCCCTGCAGGCAGGTAGGTGATCTTTCTGTCTTCTACTGACTCCTCTCCGGCCTAGCTCCCCCAGCTCTATCTGTGCTCTGTCCCCCAAATATTCCTACAGGTCGTACAAGATCTGCCAGCAACCCTCTCCTGGAGAAATTGCCAAAATCAAGACTCTCTGCTCACCTTCACTCCTTCATTCCTCTTTGCTCCTGCCTCTGGAGCAAACTCCCTCACTCTATTCAATCCCACTCCTCCCTCCAGGTCTTTAAAACAGCTGTACACCACCATCACTTATCTTCCCCCATCCAAAACCTTGATCTTTTCTACCCCTGTAAATTCACCCCAGATCCACTTTTTTGAAATACCGACTTCTTTCCTGGAAGTTATGGCAGAATCCATGTTTTTTATACCTCTCCCACCCCCCCCCCCCCGGCCTTCCCATGCCTCCTCCCCCCAAGCCCTCTCCCTCCCTCAGATCTTCCAATGTCCCTGTTATCTGCTGTTGTACACGAGCCTCGATGTTGTGTCCAAAAAAAAAAGGGAAAAAAAGGAGAATGGCACTCAGTGGAGCATCGTCTTTACCTCTCAAATAATTGGTGGTTGAATTCAATTAGCTGATATGAAAATTGTCTTCAAATTAAGTTAAACGGATGAAAATTCGACAATTTTAGAAATTCGGGCTATGTTGACCTTTTGGCCTATGCTGACCTCAAAAATAGTTGATGGTTGATTTCAGTAAGCAGATATGCAAATCCTATTCAAATTCAAGTCAATCGGATGAAAATTTAGGATTTTAGAAATCTGAAATAAGTGGTTGACCTAAGGCCTATGTTGACCTGTTGGCCTATGTTGATCTCAAAAATAGTTGGTGGTTGAATTCAGTTAGCTGATATGAAAATCTTATTCAAATGTCATGTCAATCGGATGAAATTTGAGGATTTTAGAAATTCGAGGAAAAGTGGTTGATCTTTGGCCTATGTTGACCTTTTGACCTTTCGACGTAAAAAATAAATGGGATTCTGTTGGACCAAAAACTCTACCATTTGGTGAAGTTTCGTGAAGATCGGTTTAAAATTATGACCTGCAGGCAAGTATAAGTGAGCAGACAGACAAACAAACACACACCAAAACAAACAATTGAAAAATCACTCATAGAGCGACACTTGGAAAAACAGAACCAAATATAATGGCACTTAGTAGAGCATCCTTTTGACTTCACAAATAATTGGTGGTTGAATTATGTGACCTGATATGCAAATCTCTTCAAATGTTAAGTTAATCGGATGCAAATTGACAATTTTATACATTTCCCCTTGTTGACCTTTTGGCCTATGTAGACCTCAAAAATAGTTGAGGGTTGGTTTCACTAAGCTGATATGCAAATCCAATTCAGATTTCAAGTCAATTGAATGAAAATTGGGGATTTTAGTATATTTGAAAGAAGTGGATGACCTTTGGCCTATGTTGACCTTTTGGCCTATGTTGAGATCAAAAATATTTGGTCCTTGAATTCAGTTTGATTATATGAAAAGCCTATTCAAATTTCAAGTCGATCAGATGAAAATTGAGGGTTTTAGGAATTTTTTTAAAAGTGGTTTACCTTTGGCCTACGTTGACCTTGTGATCTATGTTGATCCCAATAATAGTTGGTGATTTATTTCAGTTACCTGATATGTAAATCCTAGTCAAATTTGAATTCAATCGGATGAAAATTGAAGATTTTAGAAATTTTTAGAAAATTGGTTGACATCTGTCCTATTCAGTTTGACCTTTTGACCTTTTGACCTAAAAAATAAATGGATTTTTTGTTGGACCAACAACTCTACCATTTGTTGAAGTTTCGTGAAGATCGGTTTAAAATTATGACCTATAGGCAAGTATAAGTGAGCGGACAGACAAACACAAACACACACACAAACACACATACCGGAGTGATCAACATACTTGTCCCATAAAAAAAAATTTCACCAAGTAACAAAGTGAACCAATTCCTTTTTTTTTTTTTTTTTTTTTTTTTTGTATACTGAATCGAGGCTCGTGAAAGAGCTAACATTTATTTCACAAACAAATCAACTAGACAAACAAAATATACAAAAGAGGGAGCGGAAGCCAAGATGGGGAGAGAAGGGGAAGCACACAACCACAACATTTGAGAGCAGGGAGAAGTGTAGGAGGGAGAGGGCTTGGGGGCAGGAGGCGTGGGAAGGGGAGGGGAAGGGAAGATGCTTAACCCTGCTTTTCGCTTTGTGTGCGCGGAGTAATAAGTTGAAAGTGAAATAACGCGTCTGTAAAACAACAAGGCTGGATCGGAAATGATAAAAATGTGTGCAGAGCTTTTGATGGCAAGCAGAAGGGAGAATCTCTCAATGTTATGAAAGTTGTTCACTTTTCCGTGGAGAGAGGAGAATAATCCAGCTAATTTGAAGAAAAAAAAGGAATCACTGTTAAGCGACCAAAGATATATTAAGGGAATCTTAGCGATTGTAACAACTGGAGGGAATAACATAATTATCTGCGCTGGCAGGAAACTATTCCGTTTGATCATCCCAATAGAATATGTGGCACCATTGATGATCGACTTCAGGATGAACAATTAGGAAGGATTCCACCCACAACACTCATGCATAGACTTAATCTTCACACTCAGAAACATCGTATAACCAAGCATGGAGGGCAAAGTCCTTTACTAATGAGTTTCAGTGATTTTCAAAAGGCGTTTGATGGCAAAGATAGGTGTTCACTGTGGTAGACCGTGAGATGGCGAGACATGATCAAATATCAAACACCTGTATGCCATTACACATTGTGTACTGCAGATAGGTTAAAAAAATTGCACCACGTGGTTCAATGTAACGATAGAGGTTCATGAAGGATCAGTGCTTCAACACATGGTTTCCTTTTGGAACTCTTAACCAACTTTGGAAGGAAGACCTGGACTTTGCTCACCATTTGGGGATTTTGCCTCGCCATTCACGGATTTTGCTTCGCTATTTGCGGTTTGTTCCTTGCTATTCACGCATTTTCACAACTAGGGAACCTATCCCCCCCCCCCCCCTTTTCCACTGAAAAAATGCCCCCTTATTCGTGGGTTTTGCTATTCGCAGATTTTCCAGGAACGTATCCCCGCGAATAGCAGGGTCCGACTGTACTACATTGGAGTCATCAGAAGGAACCCGAATAAGCAAAGAGCAAAGATGGAGTCATCGGGAGGAACCTGGATAGGATTCGGATTTCAGCTGCTATTCCACAACCCTCAAACCCACCCAGGCACAGCCTAGTGAACCTTCCAGAAAAATCTCTACATTAATTCACTTCTCTTTGGACAGATAGAGGAAGAAAGGGAAAAAGAAAGAACAAGCAAGAATTAGAATGAATAAGGACAAATGTGAAAAAGCATAAAGAAATTTGAAAGAAACAAAGATCCATAACTCCTAGCCCTAACTCTTTCCCTCAACTCCTAGCCATAGCTACGAGCCATAGTTCCTAGCCATAGCTAGGATATCATTCAACAATATTACAAATAGGAATGGCAAATATCTATTAGATCTTATGGCGGAATGTAAACTTGCACTACATGACCAAAAGTATGTGGACACCTGAACATTGAACATCTCATTCCAAATTAATAAGCATGAATGTGGAGATGGTCCCCCCCCCTCCCACCCCCCTTTGCTACTATAACAACCTCCACTCTTCTGGGAAGGCTTTCCACGAGATGTTAGAACATTGCTGCGGGGATTTGCTTCCATTCAGATACAAGAGCATTAGTGAGGTCGGGCACTGATGTTGGGCGATTAGGCCTGGCTCGCTGTCGGCGTTTCAATTCATCCCAAAGGTGTTTGATGGGGTTGAGCTCAGGGCTCTGTGCAGGCCAGTCAAGTTCTTCCACACCGATCTCGACAAACCATTTCTGTATGGATCTCGCTCTGTACATGGGGCCATTGTCATGCTGAAACAGGAAAGGGCCTTCCCCCAAACTGTTGCCACAAAGTTGGAAGCACACAATCTTCTAGAATGTCATTGTATGCTGTGCCATTAAGATTTCCCTTCACTGTAACTAAGGGGCCGAGCGCAAACCATTAAAAACAGCCCCAGGCCATAATTCCTCCTCCACCAAACTTTACAGTTGGCACTATGCATTCGGGCAGGTAGCGTTCTGCTGGCATCCACCAAACCCAGATCCGTCCGTCGGACTGCAAGATGGTGAAGTGGATGAATGCCCATATGCATTTCTCCAAACAAATCCCTGCACCCCTCCCAACTCATCACTCCAGAGAACGCATTTCCACTGCTCCAAAGTCCAATGGCGGCGAGTTTTATACTGCTTCAGCCGACGCTTGGCATTGCGCATGGTAATCTTAGGCTTGTGTGTGACTGCTCGGCCATAGAAACCCATTTCATGAAGCTTCCGACCAACAGTTGTTGTGCTGATGTTGCTTCCAGATGCAGTTTGGAACTCGGTAGTGAGTGTTACAACTGAAGACAGACAATTTTTACGTGCCACACGCTTCAGCACATGGTGGTCCCTTTCTGTGAGCTTGTGTGGCCTATCACCTTGCGGTTGAGCTGTTGTTGCTCCTAGACGTTTCCACTTCACAATAACAGCACTTACAGTTGACCATGGCAGCTCTAGCAGGGCAGAAATTTGATGAACTGACTTGTTGGGAAGGTGGCATCCCATGACGGTGCCACGTTGATAGTCACTGAGCTCTTCAGTACGGCCCATTCTACTGCCAATGTTTGTTTTTGTACTCCTCCAAACTCCACTCCACATCCCTGCACCCCTTCAACCTCCAATTCCACACTGCTGCACCCCTTCCAACTCCAATTCCACATCCATGTACTCCTCCTAACTCCACCCCACATCCCTGCACCCCTTCAACCTCCAATTCCACACTGCTGCACCCCCTTCAAACTCCAATTCCACATCCTGGCACCCTTCCAAACTCCAATTCCATATTCCTGCACCCCTCCAAACTCCACATCTACATCCCTGCACCCCTTCAAACTCCAATTCCTCATCCCGGCACCCCTCCAAACTCCAATTCCACATTCCTGTACACCCCTCCAAACTCCAAAAAACAAATCCCTGCACCCCTCCCAACTCCAATTCCTCATCTCTGTACTCATCCAAACACCACTTCACATCCCTGCACCCCTTCATCCTCCAATTCTACATACCGGCACCCCTCAAAACTCCAATTAAACATCCCTGAACCCCTTCCAACTCCAATTTCACATATTTGTACTCCTCCAAACTCCACTCTACATCCCTGCACCCCTTCAACCTGAAATTCCATATGCCGGCAGCACTCCAAACTCCAATTCCACATTGCTGCACCCCTACCAACTCCAATTCCACATCCCTGCACCCTTTCAACCTCCAATTCCACATCGCTGCACCCCTACCAACTCCAATTCCACATCCAGGCACCCTTCCAAACACCAATTCCACATTCCCTTCCCCCATCCCAACTCAGCATCCTTCTACCCACAAAAATCCCATCCAAGTCTGCAGCCCTCCCCTTCGGAAGGATTGACACACAGACTGATTCTACCTGTGGCAATCTCGAGCCCATATGCAAGGTATCACTCTGGTTTCCAATTTTTTCATTCTTTTCGTCTCTAGGTTTTCAGTTTTTCATTTATTTCCTTCATTTATTCTCATAATAACTCCAATTCTTTGGGGCATTAGGACAAAATGCAAGCCCGTGTGAGGTCAATAGCTTTCCCTCACCAAAGGTTATCCTCACAACCCTGCAGGATTCCATGTTCAGTCCCATTATACTTCCGGTCACGTCGAATAAATAAATGAAATAAAACCCACTTTCCATTCGTAATTGTACTCACTTGTTTTCCATCCTCTCCAATTCGCCACTGATGCATTAGTGAGGAATATGAGGTTCCATTTGTCGGATAATTTGTTTGTTTACAAAAGAATGAAGATTTCTCAGTGAGGTGAAATAGGCGAAAAATAAATAATTCATTGTTTTTTTGTTTTTTGCTATGATTTTCCTTTAACAGCATAATAGTCACTAACTGGACTGCTAAGGTTTCTCGGTAAAGTATATCGATGAATAGGTAATTACATGTTGACAGAATTGACAGAATAGTTTGTGTTAAATTGTTTGTTTGTTTTTTTACTTCCGGTAGATGCGCAAACCAACGACTGAGCATATACACCATGTGCACAACAAAAATGAATACAACTCGAGATTACATGAAGGACTCAATTTTTAAACCTCTGCATGCACTGTCTGGACCAAAGAGCTCTTAAATGAGGTAACATTGAGCATTGTACATGCTGTGATTACTGTGTTTACCTTACCCTGATCAGACGCAATCAGGCAACTTGCATTTATATATACAAGATAGGTAGATAGACAGAATATATATATATATGTGTGTGTGTGTGTGTGTGTGTGTGTGTGTGTGTGTGTGTGTGTGTGTGTGTGTGTGTGTATATGTGTGTGCGTGCGTGCATACAGGACTTCCTCAGTTTAAATGAGGGATGCGTTCTTAGAAAATGGCATTTAAAGCGAATCATGTTGAACAAACAACAAGTGGAGATACGTTCCCAGACCCTGTCAATGACCCAATAATAGACCGTTTTCTCACTAACAGACATAGCAAAAACAAATAATACAGCAATATACTTTAATTCAACAGAAATACAGGACAACTGAATAATGGACTCACCAACACGGATATTTTTATGTACATTTTGGTGTGGAGCATTAGGGTAGAGGCAGGTTAGTTGATACAACCTTCCTCCGAGCCCTCAGAAATGAAACTTGTGTAAATGCTGCCCTCTGTTGTTAGCTCGTTGCATTACATATCATTGATAAGTAGGTCAAGAAGTTACAGACAAAGAAAGGGTGTGATTCTCCAATAAACCTGATTTGTGTCCTCCTGAGTAAAAACGCCAACAAAAGGCAAGATCATTTATTGTGATAATACTACATAGATTTCCCAGGAGTTCTCACTGGTTGATTATACCTTGTGAAAATGGCTTTCAGCCGACGCTGCTTTGATTGCCAGGATAATACACGTAAGCATGTCGGCAACATGTTTTCCAAAAAACCCATGGATGGGTTAGATGATACAGTCTGAGTTGGTTAGTTGATACGCGTATCAACTAACCCCACCGACCTGTATCAACGGACCCATTCATTTTTTGTTTTTACAAGACAATGCTGTAGCCATTTGTAACTGGGCTTCATACACCATAATATATGTAAGGCCTATATAGCCTACACTGTACATCTTTAGAATATAAGAGTTGTGTCCATCTGAGTTGTGAATCTTGTTCCTTTCCTGATATTTGATGCTCGCTGATTCATTTGTTTGGCAGATCTTTTTTTTCTCTCTAACTTAACCTTTAGCCCTATTGTTAGATATACTTTACATTACCTATGTATACATAGCGGGTATACAACTGAATAAATAACAAACAAACAGCTTTAATTAACAGTGTTCATTGACTCTGAAAATACCATTAGTACAAATATTATACAGACATTATGGTATGTAGCCAATTATGATGTGTATCTGTAATTATGTGCATGCTAATTTGTTACCATTGGCAGAGTATAGCATGTAAATCGATGTATCATCTAACTTATTCACCATGTAAATCAATGTATCATCTAATTCATTCACCATGTAAATCAATGTTTCATCTAACTCATTCACCATGTAAATCAAGGTATCATCTAACTGATTCACCATGTAAATCAATGTTTCATCTAAACTCATTCACCATGTAAATCGATGTATCATCTAACTCATTCACCATGCAAATCAATGTATAATCTCACACATTCACCATGTAAATCGATGTATCATCGAACTCATTCACCATATAAATCGATGTATCATCAAACTCATTCACCATGTAAATCGATGTATCATCCAACTGTATGTATCATCATCATCCAAACCCTGGTGTACATCGATGTATCATCATCCAAACCCTGGTGTTGGGCTAGCGGCTAGGGTGCCGGCTTGGGATCCTAGGATCCTGGGTTCGAATCCCGGTCGATCGCTGAATTAACGCCAGGGGGGTTGACTCAGCCTGTCATCCTTCCGAGGTCGGCTAATTGAGTACCAGTTCACTGGTAATTCCCTGCTTGTCGTTAAAGGTGGCGAAAAGTGTTGGCGTCAGGAAGGGCATCCGGCCTTAAAACATTGCTTCAAAAAGTGGACAAAAAACAACAACAACCACGGTTCCCAAAAAAGGCCAACCCCCGCCTTGCGGGGAAAATGGCCTCTAAAGGTGGTTATTTTATTTTATATCCAACTCATTCACCATGTAAATCAATGTATCATCTAACTCATTCACCATGTAAATCAATGTATCACTGAACTCATTCACCATGTAAGTCAATGTATCATCTAACTCATTCACCATATAAATCGATGTATCATCAAACTCATTCACCATGTAAATCGATGTATCATCTAACCCATTCACCATGTAAATCAATGTATCATCTAACTCATTCACCATGTAAATCAATGTATCACTGAACTCATTCACCATGTAAGTCAATGTATCATCTAACTCATTCACCATGTAAATCAATGTTTCATCTAACTCATTCACCATGGAAATCAATGTATAATCTAACACATTCACCATGTAAATCAATGTATCATCTAACTGATTCACCATGAATATCAATGTATCATCTAACTCATTCACCATGCAAATCAATGTATCATCTAACGTTCTAACCCATTCACCATGTAAATCAATGTATAATCTAACTCATTCACCATGTAAATCGATGTATCATCTAACTCATTCACCATGTAAATCAATGTTTCATCTAACTCATTCACCATGTAAATCGATGTATCATCTCACTCATTCACCATGTAAATCAATGTATCATCCAACTCATTCACCATGTAAATCGATGTATCATCTAACTCATTCACCAAATAAATCAATGTTTCATCTAACTCATTCACCATGTAAATCGATGTATCATCTCACTCATTCACCATGTAAATCAATGTATCATCTAACTCATTCACCATGTAAATCAATGTATCATCTAACTCATTCACCATGTAAATCGATGTATCATCTAACCTACCAATATGTATCAACTAACCCACTTGGTCAGGTCAGATGATACGTTTGACAAACCGTTTTTTTGAGCCACCATTCAAAGTTTGATAATGCAGCGGATCTGGCATGCTTCACAGATATGTACAAGACCCTAATATTTCTTTTGGACAATTCATGAATCCTGTCGAGCTAACAGTCTTCCTTATAGGCCAACATAACTGAAAAGTGTATCAACTAACCTGCCTCTCCCATACTCCATGTGGGGCAGCTGGTCATCAGGTCATCAGGTCATCAGCTAGCAACGGCAGAGTCAAGTCAAGTGGAGAAGAGCGCTCCTCTGGCCTACAAGACACTAAGGTTACTGAAACAGAATCACAACCATTGTCGGGCCATCTCCACTCTCACGTCGATGAAGCACCAATAATTTGATTTCAAGTGTGATACTCTTCTTTATATGCTTCTTCATATGGGGAGCTCTTGAGTAGATGGACCACTTGGAGGATGTTTTGTGGGGTGCCATGATTCAAAAAAATAATAATCTCTCAACGTACTCTGAGAATGCATCGCTCTCTCTGAGTGGGATTTCCCATGATACAAGGTGGCACAGATTATTTCGAGGGATGTGGATTTGAATATTAAAGCTCTATGGTCACATATAGACAAAGGCAGAGATGTTGATCTAGATTTTGCCCTTGTTATGGGCCTTATGGGGCCTGCCTTTTTATATAACAAAAAAGGTAAAAAATCAAACATTGAAACAGCCTTGGACGTGCACCTGGACCCCAATGCCAAAGCATCCCGTCTATCAAGACTGTCCCATTGGCATACACATGCACCTCAACCCAAAGGCTGAAGCACATGGTCAATCAAAACACATGCATCATGACCCCGAAGGGCCAGATGCATGGTCATACAATTGGACCCCTCCTCCATAGGAGTGAGTCCCCATGACATCAACACCATGCCGTCCCGACAAGGGCTTATTAACTGTTATGAGGCCACAGCTAAGGCCTGCCTTTTTTACAATGAAAAAAGGTAAAAAGTCAAACATTTGAACAGCCTTGGACGTGCACCTTGACCCCATTGCCAAGGCACAACGTCAACAAGGCTGTCCCAATAACATTACACATGCGCCTCAACCCCAAGGCTGAAGCACATGGTCATTCAAACACATGCATCATGCCCCCGAGGGGCCACAATGCATGGTCATACAATTGGGACCACTCCTCTCAATAGGAGTAAGACCCCATGATCCACTGACAGGGAAATTACTCCTGCCAGGTACGATTTGCATCTGTTAAGAGGCCACAGATAAGGCCTGCCTTTTTTACAATGAAAAAAGGTAAAAAGTCAAACATTTGAACAGCCTTGGACGTGCACCTTGACCCCATGGCCAAGGCACAACGTCAAAAAGGCTGTCCCAATAACATTACACATGCGCCTCAACCCCAAGGCTGAAGCACATGGTCATTCAAACACATGCATCATGCCCCCGAAGGGCCACAATGCATGGTCATACAATTGGGACCACTCCTCTCAATAGGAGTAATACCCCATGATCCACTGACAGGGAAATTACTCCTGCCAGGTACGATTTGCACCTGTTTTGGGGCCACAGGGAAGGCCTGCCTTTTTTGCTATGAAAAAAGGTAAAAAGTCAAACATTTGAACAGCCTTGGACGTGCACCTTGACCCCATGGCCAAGGCACAACTTCAACAAGGCTGTCCCAATAACATTACACATGTGCCTCAACCCCAAGGGGGAAGCACATGGTCATTCAAACGCATGCATCATGCCCCCGAGGGGCCACAATGCATGGTCATACAATTGGGACCACTCCCCTTAATAGGAGTAAGACCCCTTAATCCACCGACAGGGCATTACTCCTGCCAGGTCCGATTTGCCTGCAGGTCTACCAGCGCTTTTAGGGCCTGCGCAAGGCCTGACTTTTTTGCTTGTGAAAAAAGGTAAAAAGCCAAACATTTGATCAGCCTCGGACGTGCACCTTGACCCCATGGCCAAGGCAGAACGTCAACAAGGCTGTCCCCAAAACAATACACATGTGCCTCAACCCCGAGGGGGAAGCACATGGACATTCAAACTCATGCATCATGCCCCCGAAGGGCCACAATGCATGGTCATACAATTGGGACCACTCCCCTTAATAGGAGTAAGACCCCTTAATCCACCGACAGGGCATTACTCCTGCCAGGTCCGATTTGCCTGCAGGTCTACCAGCGCTTTTAGGGCCTGCGCAAGGCCTGCCTTTTTTGCTTGTGAAAAAAGGTAAAAAGCCAAACATTTGATCAGACTCGGACGTGCACCTTGACCCCAAGGCCAAGGCACAATGTCAACAAGGCTGTCCCCATAACAATACACATGCGCCTCAACCCCAAAGGGGAAGCACATGGTCATTCAAACTCATGCATCATGCCCCCGAAGGGCCACAATGCATGGTCATACAATTGGGACCACTCCTCTTAATAGGAGTAAGACCCCTTGATCCACCGACAGAGCATTACTCCTGCCAGGTCCAATTTGCATGCAGGTCTACCAGCGCTTTTAGGGCCTGCGCAAGGCCTGCCTTTTTTGCTTGTGAAAAAAGGTAAAAAGTCAAACATTTGAACAGCCTCGGACGTGCACCTTGACCCCATGGCCAAGGCACAACGTCAACAAGGCTGTCCCCATAACAATACACAAGCGCCTCAACCCCAAGGGGGAAGCACATGGTCATTCAAACTCATGCATCATGCCCCCGAAGGGCCACAATGCATGGTCATACAATTGGGACCTCTACTTTTTTTTCTTTCTTTTTTGTATACTGAATCGAGGCTCGTGAAAGAGCTAACATTTATTTCACAAACAAATCAACCAGACAAACAAAACACACAAAAAGAGGGAGCAGAAGACAAGATGGGGAAAGAAGGGGAAGCACACAACCACAACATTTGAGAGCAGGGAGCAGTGTGGGAGGGAGAGGGCTTGGGGGCAGGAGGCATGGGAAGGGTGGGTGGGGGGGGAGAGGTATAAAACACAAGGGGACCGAAAGACCCCTTGATCCACCGACAGGGCATTACTCCTGCCAGGTCGGATTTGCATGCAGGCCTACCAGCGCTTTTAGGGCCTGCGCAAGGCCTGCCTTTTTTGCTTGTGAAAAAAGGTAAAAAGTCAAACATTTGAACAGCCTCGGACGTGCACCTTGACCCCATGGCCAAGGCACAACGTCAACAAGGCTGTCTCCATAACAATACACATGCGCCTCAACCCCAAGGGGGAAGCACATGGTCATTCAAACTCATGCATCATGCCCCCGAAGGGCCACAATGCATGGACATACAATTGGGACCACTCCTCTTAATAGGAGTAAGACCCCTTGATCCACCGACAGGGCATTACTCCTGCCAGGTCCGATTTGCATGCAGGTCTACCAGCACTTTTATGGCCGTCGCAAGGCCTGCCTTTTTTGCTTGTGAAAAAAGGTAAAAAGTCAAACATTTGAACAGCCTCGGACGTGCACCTTGACCCCATGGCCAAGGCACAACGTCAACAAGGCTGTCCCCATAACAATACACATGTGCCTCAACCCCAAGGGGGAAGCACATGGTCATTCAAACGCAGGCATCATGCCCCCGAAGGGCCACAATGCATGGTCATACAATTGGGACCACTCCTCTTAATAGGAGTAAGACCCCTTGATCCACCGACAGGGCATTACTCCTGCCAGGTCCGATTTGCATGCAGGTCTACCAGCGCTTTTATGGCCGTCGCAAGGCCTGCCTTTTTTGCTTGTGAAAAAAGGTAAAAAGTCAAACATTTGAACAGCCTCGGACGTGCACCTTGACCCCATGGCCAAGGCACAACGTCAACAAGGCTGTCCCCATAACAATACACATGCGCCTCAACCCCAAGGGGGAAGCACATGGTCATTCAAACGCAGGCATCATGCCCCCGAAGGGCCACAATGCATGGTCATACAATTGGGACCACTCCTCTTAATAGGAGTGAGACCCCTTGATCCACTGACAGGGCATTACTCCTGCCAGGTCCGATTTGCATGCAGGTCTACCAGCGCTTTTATGGCCTGTGCAAGGCCTGCCTTTTTTGCTTGTGAAAAAGGTAAAAAGTCAAACATTGGAACAGCCTCGGACGTGCACCTTGACCCCATGGCCAAGGCACAACTTCAACAAGGCTGTCCCCATAACAATACACATGCGCCTCAACCCCGAGGGGGAAGCACATGGTCATTCAAACTCATGCATCATGCCCCCGAAGGGCCACAATGCATGGTCATACAATTGGGACCACTCCTCTTAATAGGAGTAAGACCCCTTGATCCACCGACAGGGCATTACTCCTGCCAGGTCCGATTTGCATGCAGGTCTACCAGCGCTTTTATGGCCTGTGCAAGGCCTGCCTTTTTTGCTTGTGAAAAAGGTAAAAAGTCAAACATTGGAACAGCCTCGGACGTGCACCTTGACCCCATGGCCAAGGCACAACTTCAACAAGGCTGTCCCCATAACAATACACATGCGCCTCAACCCCGAGGGGGAAGCACATGGTCATTCAAACTCATGCATCATGCCCCCGAAGGGCCACAATGCATGGTCATACAATTGGGACCACTCCTCT
Organism: Myxine glutinosa; assembly: GCF_964187855.1. Taxonomy (NCBI): domain Eukaryota; kingdom Metazoa; phylum Chordata; class Myxini; order Myxiniformes; family Myxinidae; genus Myxine; species Myxine glutinosa. Next base: position 3,725,828 of record NC_136269.1, read on the forward strand.
TAATAGGAGTAAGACCCCTTGATCCACCGACAGGGCTTTACTCCTGCCAGGTCCGATTTGCATGCAGGCCTACCAGGTGCTTATGGGGCCAGCACTAAAGCCTGCCTTTTTTACATGAAAAAAGGTAAAAAGTCAAACATTTGAACAGCCTCGGACGTGCACCTTGACCCCATGGCCAAGGCACAACGTCAACAAGGCTGTCCCTATAACAATACACATGTGCCTCAACCCCAAGGGGGAAGCACATGGGCATTCAAACTCATGCATCATGCCCCCGAAGGGCCACAATGCATGGTCAGACAATTGGGACCACTCCTCTTAATAGGAGTGAGACCCCTTGATCCACCGACAGGGCATTACTCCTGCCAGGTCCGATTTGCATGCAGGTCTACCAGCGCTTTTAGGGCCTGCGCAAGGCCTGCCTTTTTTGCTTGTGAAAAAAGGTAAAAAGTCAAACATTTGAACAGCCTCGGACGTGCACCTTGACCCCATGGCCAAGGCACAACGTCAACAAGGCTGTCCCCATAACAATACACATGTGCCTCAATCCCAAGGGGGAAGCACATGGTCATTCAAACTCATGCATCATGCCCCAGAAGGGCCACAATGCATGGTCATACAATTGGGACCACTCAGCTTAATAGGAGTAAGACCCCTTAATCCACCGACAGGGCATTACTCCTGCCAGGTCCGATTTGCATGCAGGTCTACCAGCGCTTTTAGGGCCTGCGCAAGGCCTGCCTTTTTTGCTTGTGAAAAAGGTAAAAAGTCAAACATTTGAACAGCCTTGGACGTGCACCTTGACCCCATGGCCAAGGCACAACGTCAACAAGGCTGTCCCCATAACAATACACATGTGCCTCAACCCCAAGGGGGAAGCACATGGTCATTCAAACGCATGCATCATGCCCCCGAGGGGCCACAATGCATGGTCATACAATTGGGACCACTCCCCTTAATAGGAGTAAGACCCCTTAATCCACCGACAGGGCATTACTCCTGCCAGGTCCGATTTGCCTGCAGGTCTACCAGCGCTTTTAGGGCCTGCGCAAGGCCTGACTTTTTTGCTTGTGAAAAAAGGTAAAAAGCCAAACATTTGATCAGCCTCGGACGTGCACCTTGACCCCATGGCCAAGGCAGAACGTCAACAAGGCTGTCCCCAAAACAATACACATGTGCCTCAACCCCGAGGGGGAAGCACATGGACATTCAAACTCATGCATCATGCCCCCGAAGGGCCACAATGCATGGTCATACAATTGGGACCACTCCCCTTAATAGGAGTAAGACCCCTTAATCCACCGACAGGGCATTACTCCTGCCAGGTCCGATTTGCCTGCAGGTCTACCAGCGCTTTTAGGGCCTGCGCAAGGCCTGCCTTTTTTGCTTGTGAAAAAGGTAAAAAGCCAAACATTTGATCAGACTCGGACGTGCACCTTGACCCCAAGGCCAAGGCACAATGTCAACAAGGCTGTCCCCATAACAATACACATGCGCCTCAACCCCAAAGGGGAAGCACATGGTCATTCAAACTCATGCATCATGCCCCCGAAGGGCCACAATGCATGGTCATACAATTGGGACCACTCCTCTTAATAGGAGTAAGACCCCTTGATCCACCGACAGAGCATTACTCCTGCCAGGTCCAATTTGCATGCAGGTCTACCAGCGCTTTTAGGGCCTGCGCAAGGCCTGCCTTTTTTGCTTGTGAAAAAAGGTAAAAAGTCAAACATTTGAACAGCCTCGGACGTGCACCTTGACCCCATGGCCAAGGCACAACGTCAACAAGGCTGTCCCCATAACAATACACAAGCGCCTCAACCCCAAGGGGGAAGCACATGGTCATTCAAACTCATGCATCATGCCCCCGAAGGGCCACAATGCATGGTCATACAATTGGGACCTCTACTTTTTTTTTCTTTTTTTTTTGTATACTGAATCGAGGCTCGTGAAAGAGCTAACATTTATTTCACAAACAAATCAACCAGACAAACAAAACACACAAAAAGAGGGAGCAGAAGACAAGATGGGGAAAGAAGGGGAAGCACACAACCACAACATTTGAGAGCAGGGAGCAGTGTGGGAGGGAGAGGGCTTGGGGGCAGGAGGCATGGGAAGGGTGGGTGGGGGGGGAGAGGTATAAAACACAAGGGGACCGAAAGACCCCTTGATCCACCGACAGGGCATTACTCCTGCCAGGTCGGATTTGCATGCAGGCCTACCAGCGCTTTTAGGGCCTGCGCAAGGCCTGCCTTTTTTGCTTGTGAAAAAAGGTAAAAAGTCAAACATTTGAACAGCCTCGGACGTGCACCTTGACCCCATGGCCAAGGCACAACGTCAACAAGGCTGTCTCCATAACAATACACATGCGCCTCAACCCCAAGGGGGAAGCACATGGTCATTCAAACTCATGCATCATGCCCCCGAAGGGCCACAATGCATGGACATACAATTGGGACCACTCCTCTTAATAGGAGTAAGACCCCTTGATCCACCGACAGGGCATTACTCCTGCCAGGTCCGATTTGCATGCAGGTCTACCAGCGCTTTTATGGCCGTCGCAAGGCCTGCCTTTTTTGCTTGTGAAAAAAGGTAAAAAGTCAAACATTTGAACAGCCTCGGACGTGCACCTTGACCCCATGGCCAAGGCACAACGTCAACAAGGCTGTCCCCATAACAATACACATGCGCCTCAACCCCAAGGGGGAAGCACATGGTCATTCAAACGCAGGCATCATGCCCCCGAAGGGCCACAATGCATGGTCATACAATTGGGACCACTCCTCTTAATAGGAGTGAGACCCCTTGATCCACTGACAGGGCATTACTCCTGCCAGGTCCGATTTGCATGCAGGTCTACCAGCGCTTTTATGGCCTGTGCAAGGCCTGCCTTTTTTGCTTGTGAAAAAGGTAAAAAGTCAAACATTGGAACAGCCTCGGACGTGCACCTTGACCCCATGGCCAAGGCACAACTTCAACAAGGCTGTCCCCATAACAATACACATGCGCCTCAACCCCGAGGGGGAAGCACATGGTCATTCAAACTCATGCATCATGCCCCCGAAGGGCCACAATGCATGGTCATACAATTGGGACCACTCCTCTTAATAGGAGTAAGACCCCTTGATCCACCGACAGGGCATTACTCCTGCCAGGTCCGATTTGCATGCAGGTCTACCAGCGCTTTTATGGCCTGTGCAAGGCCTGCCTTTTTTGCTTGTGAAAAAGGTAAAAAGTCAAACATTGGAACAGCCTCGGACGTGCACCTTGACCCCATGGCCAAGGCACAACTTCAACAAGGCTGTCCCCATAACAATACACATGCGCCTCAACCCCGAGGGGGAAGCACATGGTCATTCAAACTCATGCATCATGCCCCCGAAGGGCCACAATGCATGGTCATACAATTGGGACCACTCCTCTTAATAGGAGTAAGACCCCTTGATCCACCGACAGGGCTTTACTCCTGCCAGGTCCGATTTGCATGCAGGCCTACCAGGTGCTTATGGGGCCAGCACTAAAGCCTGCCTTTTTTACATGAAAAAAGGTAAAAAGTCAAACATTTGAACAGCCTCGGACGTGCACCTTGACCCCATGGCCAAGGCACAACGTCAACAAGGCTGTCCCTATAACAATACACATGTGCCTCAACCCCAAGGGGGAAGCACATGGGCATTCAAACTCATGCATCATGCCCCCGAAGGGCCACAATGCATGGTCAGACAATTGGGACCACTCCTCTTAATAGGAGTGAGACCCCTTGATCCACCGACAGGGCATTACTCCTGCCAGGTCCGATTTACATGCAGGTCTACCAGCGCTTTTAGGGCCTGCGCAAGGCCTGCCTTTTTTGCTTGTGAAAAAAGGTAAAAAGTCAAACATTTGAACAGCCTCGGACGTGCACCTTGACCCCATGGCCAAGGCACAACGTCAACAAGGCTGTCCCCATAACAATACACATGTGCCTCAATCCCAAGGGGGAAGCACATGGTCATTCAAACTCATGCATCATGCCCCAGAAGGGCCACAATGCATGGTCATACAATTGGGACCACTCCTCTTAATAGGAGTAAGACCCCTTAATCCACCGACAGGGCATTACTCCTGCCAGGTCCGATTTGCATGCAGGTCTACCAGCGCTTTTAGGGCCTGCGCAAGGCCTGCCTTTTTTGCTTGTGAAAAAGGTAAAAAGTCAAACATTTGAACAGCCTTGGACGTGCACCTTGACCCCATGGCCAAGGCACAACGTCAACAAGGCTGTCCCCATAACAATACACATGTGCCTCAACCCCAAGGGGGAAGCACATGGTCATTCAAACGCATGCATCATGCCCCCGAGGGGCCACAATGCATGGTCATACAATTGGGACCACTCCCCTTAATAGGAGTAAGACCCCTTAATCCACCGACAGGGCATTACTCCTGCCAGGTCCGATTTGCCTGCAGGTCTACCAGCGCTTTTAGGGCCTGCGCAAGGCCTGACTTTTTTGCTTGTGAAAAAAGGTAAAAAGCCAAACATTTGATCAGCCTCGGATGTGCACCTTGACCCCATGGCCAAGGCAGAACGTCAACAAGGCTGTCCCCAAAACAATACACATGTGCCTCAACCCCGAGGGTGAAGCACATGGACATTCAAACTCATGCATCATGCCCCCGAAGGGCCACAATGCATGGTCATACAATTGGGACCACTCCCCTTAATAGGAGTAAGACCCCTTAATCCACCGACAGGGCATTACTCCTGCCAGGTCCGATTTGCCTGCAGGTCTACCAGCGCTTTTAGGGCCTGCGCAAGGCCTGCCTTTTTTGCTTGTGAAAAAGGTAAAAAGCCAAACATTTGATCAGACTCGGACGTGCACCTTGACCCCAAGGCCAAGGCACAATGTCAACAAGGCTGTCCCCATAACAATACACATGCGCCTCAACCCCAAAGGGGAAGCACATGGTCATTCAAACTCATGCATCATGCCCCCGAAGGGCCACAATGCATGGTCATACAATTGGGACCACTCCTCTTAATAGGAGTAAGACCCCTTGATCCACCGACAGAGCATTACTCCTGCCAGGTCCAATTTGCATGCAGGTCTACCAGCGCTTTTAGGGCCTGCACAAGGCCTGCCTTTTTTGCTTGTGAAAAAAGGTAAAAAGTCAAACATTTGAACAGCCTCGGACGTGCACCTTGACCCCATGGCCAAGGCACAACGTCAACAAGGCTGTCCCCATAACAATACACAAGCGCCTCAACCCCAAGGGGGAAGCACATGGTCATTCAAACTCATGCATCATGCCCCCGAAGGGCCACAATGCATGGTCATACAATTGGGACCTCTACTTTTCTTTTCTTTTTTTTTTGTATACTGAATCGAGGCTCGTGAAAGAGCTAACATTTATTTCACAAACAAATCAACCAGACAAACAAAACACACAAAAAGAGGGAGCAGAAGACAAGATGGGGAAAGAAGGGGAAGCACACAACCACAACATTTGAGAGCAGGGAGCAGTGTGGGAGGGAGAGGGCTTGGGGGCAGGAGGCATGGGAAGGGTGGGTGGGGGGGGAGAGGTATAAAACACAAGGGGACCGAAAGACCCCTTGATCCACCGACAGGGCATTACTCCTGCCAGGTCGGATTTGCATGCAGGCCTACCAGCGCTTTTAGGGCCTGCGCAAGGCCTGCCTTTTTTGCTTGTGAAAAAAGGTAAAAAGTCAAACATTTGAACAGCCTCGGACGTGCACCTTGACCCCATGGCCAAGGCACAACGTCAACAAGGCTGTCCCTATAACAATACACATGTGCCTCAACCCCAAGGGGGAAGCACATGGGCATTCAAACTCATGCATCATGCCCCCGAAGGGCCACAATGCATGGTCAGACAATTGGGACCACTCCTCTTAATAGGAGTGAGACCCCTTGATCCACCGACAGGGCATTACTCCTGCCAGGTCCGATTTGCATGCAGGTCTACCAGCGCTTTTAGGGCCTGCGCAAGGCCTGCCTTTTTTGCTTGTGAAAAAAGGTAAAAAGTCAAACATTTGAACAGCCTCGGACGTGCACCTTGACCCCATGGCCAAGGCACAACGTCAACAAGGCTGTCCCCATAACAATACACATGTGCCTCAATCCCAAGGGGGAAGCACATGGTCATTCAAACTCATGCATCATGCCCCAGAAGGGCCACAATGCATGGTCATACAATTGGGACCACTCCTCTTAATAGGAGTAAGACCCCTTAATCCACCGACAGGGCATTACTCCTGCCAGGTCCGATTTGCATGCAGGTCTACCAGCGCTTTTAGGGCCTGCGCAAGGCCTGCCTTTTTTGCTTGTGAAAAAGGTAAAAAGTCAAACATTTGAACAGCCTTGGACGTGCACCTTGACCCCATTGGCCAAGGCACCACGTCAACACGGCTGTCCCCATAACAATACACTTGCGCCTCAACCCCAAGGCGGAAGCACATGGTCATTCAAACTCATGCATCATGCCCCCGAAGGGCCACAATGCATGGTCATACAATTGGGACCACTCCTCTTAATAGGAGTAAGACCCCTTGATCCACCGACAGGGCATTACTCCTGCCAGGTCCGATTTGCATGCAGGTCTACCTGCGCTTTTAGGGCCTGCGCAAGGCCTGCCTTTTTTGCTCGTGAAAAAGGTAAAAAGTCAAACATTTGAACAGCCTTGGACGTGCACCTTGACCCCATGGCCAAGGCACAACGTCAACAAGGCTGTCCCCACAACAATACACATGCGCCTCAACCCCAATGGGGAAGCACATGGTCATTCAAACTCATGCATCATGCCCCCGAAGGGCCACAATGCATGGTCATACAATTGGGACCACTCCTCTTAATAGGAGTAAGACCCCTTGATCCACCGACAGGGCATTACTCCTGCCAGGTCCGATTTGCATGCGGGTCTACCAGCGCTTTTAGGGCCTGCGCAAGGCCTGCCTTTTTTGCTTGTGAAAATAGGTAAAAAGTCAAACATTTGAACAGCCTTGGACGTGCACCTTGACCCCATGGCCAAGGCACAACGTCAACAAGGCTGTCCCCATAACAATACACATGTGCCTCAATCCGAAGGGGGAAGCACATGGTCATTCAAACTCATGCACCATGCCCCAGAAGGGCCACAATGCATGGTCATACAATTGGGACCACTCCTCTTAATAGGAGTAAGACCCCTTAATCCACCGACAGGGCATTACTCCTGCCAGGTCCGATTTGCATGCAGGTCTACCAGCGCTTTTAGGGCCTGCGCAAGGCCTGCCTTTTTTGCTTGTGAAAAAAGGTAAAAAGTCAAACATTTGAACAGCCTCGGACGTGCACCTTGACCCCATGGCCAAGGCACAACGTCAACAAGGCTGTCCCTATAACAATACACATGTGCCTCAACCCCAAGGGGGAAGCACATGGGCATTCAAACTCATGCATCATGCCCCCGGAGGGCCACAATGCATGGTCATACAATTGGGACCACTCCTCTTAATAGGAGTGAGACCCCTTGATCCACTGACAGGGCTTTACTCCTGCCAAGTCCGATTTGCATGCAGGTCTACCAGCGCTTTTATGGCCTGCGCAAGGCCTGCCTTTTTTGCTTGTGAAAAAGGTAAAAAGTCAAACATTTGAACAGCCTCGGACGTGCACCTTGACCCCATGGCCAAGGCACAACGTCAACAAGGCTGTCCCTATAACAATACACATGTGCCTCAACCCCAAGGGGGAAGCACATGGGCATTCAAACTCATGCATCATGCCCCCGAAGGGCCACAAAGCATGGTCATACAATTGGGACCACTCCTCTTAATAGGAGTAAGACCCCTTGATCCACTGACAGGGCTTTACTCCTGCCAGGTCCGATTTGCATGCAGGCCTACCAGGTGCTTATGGGGCCAGCACTAAGGCCTGCATTTTTAACATGAAAAAAGGTAAAAAGTCAAACATTTGAACAGCCTCGGACGTGCACCTTGACCCCATGGCCAAGGCACAACGTCAACAAGGCTGTCCCTATAACAATACACATGTGCCTCAACCCCAAGGGGGAAGCACATGGGCATTCAAACTCATGCATCATGCCCCCGGAGGGCCACAATGCATGGTCATACAATTGGGACCACTCCTCTTAATAGGAGTGAGACCCCTTGATCCACTGACAGGGCTTTACTCCTGCCAAGTCCGATTTGCATGCAGGTCTACCAGCGCTTTTATGGCCTGCGCAAGGCCTGCCTTTTTTGCTTGTGAAAAAGGTAAAAAGTCAAACATTTGAACAGCCTCAGACGTGCACCTTGACCCCATGGCCAAGGCACAACGTCAACAAGGCTGTCCCCATAACAATACACATGCGCCTCAACCCCAGGGGGGAAGCACATGGTCATTCAAACTCATGCATCATGCCCCAGAAGGGCCACAATGCATGGTCATACAATTGGGACCACTCCTCTTAAAAGGAGTAAGACCCCTTGATCCACCGACAGGACATTACTCCTGCCAGGTCCGATTTGCATGCAGGTCTACCAGCGCTTTTAGGGCCTGCGCAAGGCCTGCCTTTTTTGCTTGTGAAAAAAGGTAAAAAGTCAAACATTTGAACAGCCTCGGACGTGCACCTTGACCCCATGGCCAAGGCACAACGTCAACAAGGCTGTCCCCATAACAATACACATGCACCTCAACCCCAGGGGGGAAGCACATGGTCATTCAAACTCATGCATCATGCCCGAGAAGGGCCACAATGCATGGTCATACAATTGGGACCACTCCTCTTAAAAGGAGTAAGACCCCTTGATCCACCGACAGGGCATTACTCCTGCCAGGTCCGATTTGCATGCAGGTCTACCAGCGCTTTTAGGGCCTGCGCAAGGCCTGCCTTTTTTGCTTGTGAAAAAGGTAAAAAGTCAAACATTTGAACAGCCTCGGACGTGCACCTTGACCCCGTGGCCAAGGCACAATGTCAACAAGGCTGTCCCCATAACAATACACATGCGCCTCAAACCCAAGGGGGAAGCACATGGTCATTCAAACGCATGCATCATGCCCCCGAAGGGCCACAATGCATGGTTCATACTATTGGGACCACTCCTCTCAATAGGAGTAAGACCCCTTGATCCACTGACAGGGCATTACTCCTGCCAGGTCCGATTTGCATGCAGGCCTTCCAGCTTTTAGGGCCCGCTCGAAGGCCTGCCTTTTTTGCTTGTGAAAAAAGGTAAAAAGTCAAACATTTGAACAGCCTTGGACGTGCACCTTGACCCCATGGCCAAGGCACAACGTCAACAAGGCTGTCCCAATAACATTACACATGCGCCTCAACCCCAAGGCTGAAGCACATGGTCATTCAAATGCATGCATCATGCCCCCGAACTCGAAGGGCCACAATGCATGGTCATACAATTGGGACCACTCCACTTAATAGGAGTAAGACCCCTTGATCCACTGACACGGCATTACTCCTGCCAGGTACAATTTTGCAGGCTTGTACGTTTAGGGCCCGCACAAAAGGCCTGCCTTTTTTACAATGAAAAAAGGTAAAAAGTCAAACATTTGAACAGCCTCGGACGTGCACCTTGACCCCATGGCCAAGGCACAACGTCAACAAGGCTGTCCCTATAACAATACACATGTGCCTCAACCCCAAGGGGGAAGCACATGGGCATTCAAACTCATGCATCATGCCCCCGGAGGGCCACAATGCATGGTCATACAATTGGGACCACTCCTCTTAATAGGAGTGAGACCCCTTGATCCACTGACAGGGCTTTACTCCTGCCAAGTCCGATTTGCATGCAGGTCTACCAGCGCTTTTATGGCCTGCGCAAGGCCTGCCTTTTTTGCTTGTGAAAAAGGTAAAAAGTCAAACATTTGAACAGCCTCGGACGTGCACCTTGACCCCATGGCCAAGGCACAACGTCAACAAGGCTGTCCCTATAACAATACACATGTGCCTCAACCCCAAGGGGGAAGCACATGGGCATTCAAACTCATGCATCATGCCCCCGAAGGGCCACAAAGCATGGTCATACAATTGGGACCACTCCTCTTAATAGGAGTAAGACCCCTTGATCCACTGACAGGGCTTTACTCCTGCCAGGTCCGATTTGCATGCAGGCCTACCAGGTGCTTATGGGGCCAGCACTAAGGCCTGCATTTTTAACATGAAAAAAGGTAAAAAGTCAAACATTTGAACAGCCTCGGACGTGCACCTTGACCCCATGGCCAAGGCACAACGTCAACAAGGCTGTCCCTATAACAATACACATGTGCCTCAACCCCAAGGGGGAAGCACATGGGCATTCAAACTCATGCATCATGCCCCCGGAGGGCCACAATGCATGGTCATACAATTGGGACCACTCCTCTTAATAGGAGTGAGACCCCTTGATCCACTGACAGGGCTTTACTCCTGCCAAGTCCGATTTGCATGCAGGTCTACCAGCGCTTTTATGGCCTGCGCAAGGCCTGCCTTTTTTGCTTGTGAAAAAGGTAAAAAGTCAAACATTTGAACAGCCTCAGACGTGCACCTTGACCCCATGGCCAAGTCACAACGTCAACAAGGCTGTCCCCATAACAATACACATGCGCCTCAACCCCAGGGGGGAAGCACATGGTCATTCAAACTCATGCATCATGCCCCAGAAGGGCCACAATGCATGGTCATACAATTGGGACCACTCCTCTTAAAAGGAGTAAGACCCCTTGATCCACCGACAGGACATTACTCCTGCCAGGTCCGATTTGCATGCAGGTCTACCAGCGCTTTTAGGGCCTGCGCAAGGCCTGCCTTTTTTGCTTGTGAAAAAAGGTAAAAAGTCAAACATTTGAACAGCCTCGGACGTGCACCTTGACCCCATGGCCAAGGCACAACGTCAACAAGGCTGTCCCCATAACAATACACATGCACCTCAACCCCAGGGGGGAAGCACATGGTCATTCAAACTCATGCATCATGCCCGAGAAGGGCCACAATGCATGGTCATACAATTGGGACCACTCCTCTTAAAAGGAGTAAGACCCCTTGATCCACCGACAGGGCATTACTCCTGCCAGGTCCGATTTGCATGCAGGTCTACCAGCGCTTTTAGGGCCTGCGCAAGGCCTGCCTTTTTTGCTTGTGAAAAAGGTAAAAAGTCAAACATTTGAACAGCCTCGGACGTGCACCTTGACCCCGTGGCCAAGGCACAATGTCAACAAGGCTGTCCCCATAACAATACACATGCGCCTCAAACCCAAGGGGGAAGCACATGGTCATTCAAACGCATGCATCATGCCCCCGAAGGGCCACAATGCATGGTTCATACAATTGGGACCACTCCTCTCAATAGGAGTAAGACCCCTTGATCCACTGACAGGGCATTACTCCTGCCAGGTCCGATTTGCATGCAGGCCTTCCAGCTTTTAGGGCCCGCTCGAAGGCCTGCCTTTTTTGCTTGTGAAAAAAGGTAAAAAGTCAAACATTTGAACAGCCTTGGACGTGCACCTTGACCCCATGGCCAAGGCACAACGTCAACAAGGCTGTCCCAATAACATTACACATGCGCCTCAACCCCAAGGCTGAAGCACATGGTCATTCAAATGCATGCATCATGCCCCCGAACTCGAAGGGCCACAATGCATGGTCATACAATTGGGACCACTCCACTTAATAGGAGTAAGACCCCTTGATCCACTGACACGGCATTACTCCTGCCAGGTACAATTTTGCAGGCTTGTACGTTTAGGGCCCGCACAAAAGGCCTGCCTTTTTTACAATGAAAAAAGGTAAAAAGTCAAACATTTGAACAGCCTTGGACATGCACCTTGACCCATGGTCAAGGCACATCGTCAACAAGGCTGTCCCCATAACAATACACATGCGCCTCAACCCCGAGGGGGAAGCGCATGTCATTCAAACGCATGCATCATGCCCCCGAAGGGCCACAATGCATGGTCATACAATTGGGACCACTCCTCTTAATAGGAGTAAGACCCCTTAATCCACCAGCAGGGCATTACTCCTGCCAGGTCCGATTTGCATGCAGTTCTTTGCACGTTTAGGGCCCGCACAAAAGGCCTGCCTTTTTTACAATGAAAAAAGGTAAAAAGTCAAACATTTGAACAGCCTCGGACGTGCACCTTGACCCCATGGCCAAGGCACAACGTCAACGAGGCTGTCCCCATAACAATACACATGCGCCTCAACCCGAGGGGGAAGCGCATGGTCATTCAAACGCATGCATCATGCCCCGAAGGGCCACAATGCATGGTCATACAATTGGGACCACTCCTCTTAATAGGAGTAAGACCCCTTAATCCACCAGCAGGGCATTACTCCTGCCAGGTCCGATTTGCATGCAGTTCTTTGCACGTTAGGGCCCGCACAAAAGGCCTGCCTTTTTTACAATGAAAAAAGGTAAAAAGTCAAACATTTGAACAGCCTCGGACGTGCACCTTGACCCCATGGCCAAGGCACAACGTCAACGAGGCTGTCCCATAACAATACACATGCGCCTCAACCCCGAGGGGGAAGCGCATGGTCATTCAAACGCATGCATCATGCCCCCCGAAGGGCCACAATGCATGGTCATACAATTGGGACCACTCCTCTTAATAGGAGTAAGACCCCTTGATCCACCGACAGGGCATTACTCCTGCCAGGTCCGATTTGCATGCAGGTCTACCTGCGCTTTTAGGGCCTGCGCAAGGCCTGCCTTTTTTGCTCGTGAAAAAGGTAAAAAGTCAAACATTTGAACAGCCTTGGACGTGCACCTTGACCCATGGCCAAGGCACAACGTCAACAAGGCTGTCCCCACAACAATACACATGCGCCTCAACCCCAATGGGGAAGCACATGGTCATTCAAACTCATGCATCATGCCCCGAAGGGCCACAATGCATGGTCATACAATTGGGACCACTCCCACTCCTCTTAATAGGAGTAAGACCCCTTGATCCACCGACAGGGCATTACTCCTGCCAGGTCCGATTTGCATGCGGGTCTACCAGCGCTTTTAGGGCCTGCGCAAGGCCTGCCTTTTTTGCTTGTGAAAATAGGTAAAAAGTCAAACATTTGAACAGCCTTGGACGTGCACCTTGACCCCATGGCCAAGGCACAACGTCAACAAGGCTGTCCCCATAACAATACACATGTGCCTCAATCCGAAGGGGGAAGCACATGGTCATTCAAACTCATGCACCATGCCCCAGAAGGGCCACAATGCATGGTCATACAATTGGGACCACTCCTCTTAATAGGAGTAAGACCCCTTAATCCACCGACAGGGCATTACTCCTGCCAGGTCCGATTTGCATGCAGGTCTACCAGCGCTTTTAGGGCCTGCGCAAGGCCTGCCTTTTTTGCTTGTGAAAAAAGGTAAAAAGTCAAACATTTGAACAGCCTCGGACGTGCACCTTGACCCCATGGCCAAGGCACAACGTCAACAAGGCTGTCCCTATAACAATACACATGTGCCTCAACCCCAAGGGGGAAGCACATGGGCATTCAAACTCATGCATCATGCCCCCGGAGGGCCACAATGCATGGTCATACAATTGGGACCACTCCTCTTAATAGGAGTGAGACCCCTTGATCCACTGACAGGGCTTTACTCCTGCCAAGTCCGATTTGCATGCAGGTCTACCAGCGCTTTTATGGCCTGCGCAAGGCCTGCCTTTTTTGCTTGTGAAAAAGGTAAAAAGTCAAACATTTGAACAGCCTCGGACGTGCACCTTGACCCCATGGCCAAGGCACAACGTCAACAAGGCTGTCCCTATAACAATACACATGTGCCTCAACCCCAAGGGGGAAGCACATGGGCATTCAAACTCATGCATCATGCCCCCGAAGGGCCACAAAGCATGGTCATACAATTGGGACCACTCCTCTTAATAGGAGTAAGACCCCTTGATCCACTGACAGGGCTTTACTCCTGCCAGGTCCGATTTGCATGCAGGCCTACCAGGTGCTTATGGGGCCAGCACTAAGGCCTGCATTTTTAACATGAAAAAAGGTAAAAAGTCAAACATTTGAACAGCCTCGGACGTGCACCTTGACCCCATGGCCAAGGCACAACGTCAACAAGGCTGTCCCTATAACAATACACATGTGCCTCAACCCCAAGGGGGAAGCACATGGGCATTCAAACTCATGCATCATGCCCCCGGAGGGCCACAATGCATGGTCATACAATTGGGACCACTCCTCTTAATAGGAGTGAGACCCCTTGATCCACTGACAGGGCTTTACTCCTGCCAAGTCCGATTTGCATGCAGGTCTACCAGCGCTTTTATGGCCTGCGCAAGGCCTGCCTTTTTTGCTTGTGAAAAAGGTAAAAAGTCAAACATTTGAACAGCCTCAGACGTGCACCTTGACCCCATGGCCAAGGCACAACGTCAACAAGGCTGTCCCCATAACAATACACATGCGCCTCAACCCCAGGGGGGAAGCACATGGTCATTCAAACTCATGCATCATGCCCCAGAAGGGCCACAATGCATGGTCATACAATTGGGACCACTCCTCTTAAAAGGAGTAAGACCCCTTGATCCACCGACAGGACATTACTCCTGCCAGGTCCGATTTGCATGCAGGTCTACCAGCGCTTTTAGGGCCTGCGCAAGGCCTGCCTTTTTTGCTTGTGAAAAAAGGTAAAAAGTCAAACATTTGAACAGCCTCGGACGTGCACCTTGACCCCATGGCCAAGGCACAACGTCAACAAGGCTGTCCCCATAACAATACACATGCACCTCAACCCCAGGGGGGAAGCACATGGTCATTCAAACTCATGCATCATGCCCGAGAAGGGCCACAATGCATGGTCATACAATTGGGACCACTCCTCTTAAAAGGAGTAAGACCCCTTGATCCACCGACAGGGCATTACTCCTGCCAGGTCCGATTTGCATGCAGGTCTACCAGCGCTTTTAGGGCCTGCGCAAGGCCTGCCTTTTTTGCTTGTGAAAAAGGTAAAAAGTCAAACATTTGAACAGCCTCGGACGTGCACCTTGACCCCGTGGCCAAGGCACAATGTCAACAAGGCTGTCCCCATAACAATACACATGCGCCTCAAACCCAAGGGGGAAGCACATGGTCATTCAAACGCATGCATCATGCCCCCGAAGGGCCACAATGCATGGTTCATACTATTGGGACCACTCCTCTCAATAGGAGTAAGACCCCTTGATCCACTGACAGGGCATTACTCCTGCCAGGTCCGATTTGCATGCAGGCCTTCCAGCTTTTAGGGCCCGCTCGAAGGCCTGCCTTTTTTGCTTGTGAAAAAAGGTAAAAAGTCAAACATTTGAACAGCCTTGGACGTGCACCTTGACCCCATGGCCAAGGCACAACGTCAACAAGGCTGTCCCAATAACATTACACATGCGCCTCAACCCCAAGGCTGAAGCACATGGTCATTCAAATGCATGCATCATGCCCCCGAACTCGAAGGGCCACAATGCATGGTCATACAATTGGGACCACTCCACTTAATAGGAGTAAGACCCCTTGATCCACTGACACGGCATTACTCCTGCCAGGTACAATTTTGCAGGCTTGTACGTTTAGGGCCCGCACAAAAGGCCTGCCTTTTTTACAATGAAAAAAGGTAAAAAGTCAAACATTTGAACAGCCTCGGACGTGCACCTTGACCCCATGGCCAAGGCACAACGTCAACAAGGCTGTCCCTATAACAATACACATGTGCCTCAACCCCAAGGGGGAAGCACATGGGCATTCAAACTCATGCATCATGCCCCCGGAGGGCCACAATGCATGGTCATACAATTGGGACCACTCCTCTTAATAGGAGTGAGACCCCTTGATCCACTGACAGGGCTTTACTCCTGCCAAGTCCGATTTGCATGCAGGTCTACCAGCGCTTTTATGGCCTGCGCAAGGCCTGCCTTTTTTGCTTGTGAAAAAGGTAAAAAGTCAAACATTTGAACAGCCTCGGACGTGCACCTTGACCCCATGGCCAAGGCACAACGTCAACAAGGCTGTCCCTATAACAATACACATGTGCCTCAACCCCAAGGGGGAAGCACATGGGCATTCAAACTCATGCATCATGCCCCCGAAGGGCCACAAAGCATGGTCATACAATTGGGACCACTCCTCTTAATAGGAGTAAGACCCCTTGATCCACTGACAGGGCTTTACTCCTGCCAGGTCCGATTTGCATGCAGGCCTACCAGGTGCTTATGGGGCCAGCACTAAGGCCTGCATTTTTAACATGAAAAAAGGTAAAAAGTCAAACATTTGAACAGCCTCGGACGTGCACCTTGACCCCATGGCCAAGGCACAACGTCAACAAGGCTGTCCCTATAACAATACACATGTGCCTCAACCCCAAGGGGGAAGCACATGGGCATTCAAACTCATGCATCATGCCCCCGGAGGGCCACAATGCATGGTCATACAATTGGGACCACTCCTCTTAATAGGAGTGAGACCCCTTGATCCACTGACAGGGCTTTACTCCTGCCAAGTCCGATTTGCATGCAGGTCTACCAGCGCTTTTATGGCCTGCGCAAGGCCTGCCTTTTTTGCTTGTGAAAAAGGTAAAAAGTCAAACATTTGAACAGCCTCAGACGTGCACCTTGACCCCATGGCCAAGTCACAACGTCAACAAGGCTGTCCCCATAACAATACACATGCGCCTCAACCCCAGGGGGGAAGCACATGGTCATTCAAACTCATGCATCATGCCCCAGAAGGGCCACAATGCATGGTCATACAATTGGGACCACTCCTCTTAAAAGGAGTAAGACCCCTTGATCCACCGACAGGACATTACTCCTGCCAGGTCCGATTTGCATGCAGGTCTACCAGCGCTTTTAGGGCCTGCGCAAGGCCTGCCTTTTTTGCTTGTGAAAAAAGGTAAAAAGTCAAACATTTGAACAGCCTCGGACGTGCACCTTGACCCCATGGCCAAGGCACAACGTCAACAAGGCTGTCCCCATAACAATACACATGCACCTCAACCCCAGGGGGGAAGCACATGGTCATTCAAACTCATGCATCATGCCCGAGAAGGGCCACAATGCATGGTCATACAATTGGGACCACTCCTCTTAAAAGGAGTAAGACCCCTTGATCCACCGACAGGGCATTACTCCTGCCAGGTCCGATTTGCATGCAGGTCTACCAGCGCTTTTAGGGCCTGCGCAAGGCCTGCCTTTTTTGCTTGTGAAAAAGGTAAAAAGTCAAACATTTGAACAGCCTCGGACGTGCACCTTGACCCCGTGGCCAAGGCACAATGTCAACAAGGCTGTCCCCATAACAATACACATGCGCCTCAAACCCAAGGGGGAAGCACATGGTCATTCAAACGCATGCATCATGCCCCCGAAGGGCCACAATGCATGGTTCATACAATTGGGACCACTCCTCTCAATAGGAGTAAGACCCCTTGATCCACTGACAGGGCATTACTCCTGCCAGGTCCGATTTGCATGCAGGCCTTCCAGCTTTTAGGGCCCGCTCGAAGGCCTGCCTTTTTTGCTTGTGAAAAAAGGTAAAAAGTCAAACATTTGAACAGCCTTGGACGTGCACCTTGACCCCATGGCCAAGGCACAACGTCAACAAGGCTGTCCCAATAACATTACACATGCGCCTCAACCCCAAGGCTGAAGCACATGGTCATTCAAATGCATGCATCATGCCCCCGAACTCGAAGGGCCACAATGCATGGTCATACAATTGGGACCACTCCACTTAATAGGAGTAAGACCCCTTGATCCACTGACACGGCATTACTCCTGCCAGGTACAATTTTGCAGGCTTGTACGTTTAGGGCCCGCACAAAAGGCCTGCCTTTTTTACAATGAAAAAAGGTAAAAAGTCAAACATTTGAACAGCCTTGGACATGCACCTTGACCCCATGGTCAAGGCACATCGTCAACAAGGCTGTCCCCATAACAATACACATGCGCCTCAACCCCGAGGGGGAAGCGCATGGTCATTCAAACGCATGCATCATGCCCCCGAAGGGCCACAATGCATGGTCATACAATTGGGACCACTCCTCTTAATAGGAGTAAGACCCCTTAATCCACCAGCAGGGCATTACTCCTGCCAGGTCCGATTTGCATGCAGTTCTTTGCACGTTTAGGGCCCGCACAAAAGGCCTGCCTTTTTTACAATGAAAAAAGGTAAAAAGTCAAACATTTGAACAGCCTCGGACGTGCACCTTGACCCCATGGCCAAGGCACAACGTCAACGAGGCTGTCCCCATAACAATACACATGCGCCTCAACCCCGAGGGGGAAGCGCATGGTCATTCAAACGCATGCATCATGCCCCCCGAAGGGCCACAATGCATGGTCATACAATTGGGACCACTCCTCTTAATAGGAGTGAGACCCCTTAATCCACCAGCAGGGCATTACTCCTGCCAGGTCCGATTTGCATGCAGGCTTGAGAACCCGTTTTAGGGCCCCGGGCAGGGCCTGCCTTGTTTACACGAAAAAAGGTAAAAAGTCAAACATTTGAACAGTCTTGGATGTGCACCTTGACCCCATGGTCAAGGCACATCGTCAACAAGGCTGTCCCCATAACAATACACA
The DNA here is from genome assembly GCF_964187855.1 of Myxine glutinosa. Classification (NCBI taxonomy): domain Eukaryota; kingdom Metazoa; phylum Chordata; class Myxini; order Myxiniformes; family Myxinidae; genus Myxine; species Myxine glutinosa. The sequence continues at coordinate 3,744,361 of NC_136269.1, forward strand.
TGCGCCTCAACCCCGATGGGGGAAGCGCATGGTCATTCAAACGCATGCATCATGCCCCCCGAAGGGCCACAATGCATGGTCATACAATTGGGACCACTCCTCTTAATAGGAGTAAGACCCCTTGATCCACTGACAGGGCTTTACTCCTGCCAGGTCCGGTTTGCATGCAGGCCTACCAGGTGCTTATGGGGCCAGCACTAAGGCCTGCATTTTTAACATGAAAAAAGGTAAAAAGTCAAACATTTGAACAGCCTCGGACGTGCACCTTGACCCCATGGCCAAGGCACAACGTCAACAAGGCTGTCCCTATAACAATACACATGTGCCTCAACCCCAAGGGGGAAGCACATGGGCATTCAAACTCATGCATCATGCCCCCGGAGGGCCACAATGCATGGTCATACAATTGGGACCACTCCTCTTAATAGGAGTGAGACCCCTTGATCCACTGACAGGGCTTTACTCCTGCCAAGTCCGATTTGCATGCAGGTCTACCAGCGCTTTTATGGCCTGCGCAAGGCCTGCCTTTTTTGCTTGTGAAAAAGGTAAAAAGTCAAACATTTGAACAGCCTCAGACGTGCACCTTGACCCCATGGCCAAGGCACAACGTCAACAAGGCTGTCCCCATAACAATACACATGCGCCTCAACCCCAGGGGGGAAGCACATGGTCATTCAAACTCATGCATCATGCCCCAGAAGGGCCACAATGCATGGTCATACAATTGGGACCACTCCTCTTAAAAGGAGTAAGACCCCTTGATCCACCGACAGGACATTACTCCTGCCAGGTCCGATTTGCATGCAGGTCTACCAGCGCTTTTAGGGCCTGTGCAAGGCCTGCCTTTTTTGCTTGTGAAAAAAGGTAAAAAGTCAAACATTTGAACAGCCTCGGACGTGCACCTTGACCCCATGGCCAAGGCACAACGTCAACAAGGCTGTCCCCATAACAATACACATGCACCTCAACCCCAGGGGGGAAGCACATGGTCATTCAAACTCATGCATCATGCCCGAGAAGGGCCACAATGCATGGTCATACAATTGGGACCACTCCTCTTAAAAGGAGTAAGACCCCTTGATCCACCGACAGGGCATTACTCCTGCCAGGTCCGATTTGCATGCAGGTCTACCAGCGCTTTTAGGGCCTGCGCAAGGCCTGCCTTTTTTGCTTGTGAAAAAGGTAAAAAGTCAAACATTTGAACAGCCTCGGACGTGCACCTTGACCCCGTGGCCAAGGCACAATGTCAACAAGGCTGTCCCCATAACAATACACATGCGCCTCAAACCCAAGGGGGAAGCACATGGTCATTCAAACGCATGCATCATGCCCCCGAAGGGCCACAATGCATGGTTCATACAATTGGGACCACTCCTCTCAATAGGAGTAAGACCCCTTGATCCACTGACAGGGCATTACTCCTGCCAGGTCCGATTTGCATGCAGGCCTTCCAGCTTTTAGGGCCCGCTCGAAGGCCTGCCTTTTTTGCTTGTGAAAAAAGGTAAAAAGTCAAACATTTGAACAGCCTTGGACGTGCACCTTGACCCCATGGCCAAGGCACAACGTCAACAAGGCTGTCCCAATAACATTACACATGCGCCTCAACCCCAAGGCTGAAGCACATGGTCATTCAAATGCATGCATCATGCCCCCGAACTCGAAGGGCCACAATGCATGGTCATACAATTGGGACCACTCCACTTAATAGGAGTAAGACCCCTTGATCCACTGACACGGCATTACTCCTGCCAGGTACAATTTTGCAGGCTTGTACGTTTAGGGCCCGCACAAAAGGCCTGCCTTTTTTACAATGAAAAAAGGTAAAAAGTCAAACATTTGAACAGCCTTGGACATGCACCTTGACCCCATGGTCAAGGCACATCGTCAACAAGGCTGTCCCCATAACAATACACATGCGCCTCAACCCCGAGGGGGAAGCGCATGGTCATTCAAACGCATGCATCATGCCCCCGAAGGGCCACAATGCATGGTCATACAATTGGGACCACTCCTCTTAATAGGAGTGAGACCCCTTAATCCACCAGCAGGGCATTACTCCTGCCAGGTCCGATTTGCATGCAGGCTTGAGAACCCGTTTTAGGGCCCCGGGCAGGGCCTGCCTTGTTTACACGAAAAAAGGTAAAAAGTCAAACATTTGAACAGTCTTGGACGTGCACCTTGACCCCATGGTCAAGGCACATCGTCAACAAGGCTGTCCCCATAACAATACACATGCGCCTCAACCCCGAGGGGGAAGCGCATGGTCATTCAAACGCATGCATCATGCCCCCGAAGGGCCACAATGCATGGTCATACAATTGGGACCACTCCTCTTAATAGGAGTGAGACCCCTTAATCCACCGGCAGGGAATTACTCCTGCTAGGTCCGATTTGCATGCAGTTCTTCACGCGTTTAGGGCCCGCACAAAAAGGCCTGCCTTTTTTACACTGAAAAAAGGTAAAAATTCAAACATTTGAACAGCCTTGGATGTGCACCTTGACCCCATGGTCAAGGCACATCGTCAACAAGGCTGTCCCCATAACAATACACATGCGCCTCAACCCCGAGGGGGAAGCGCATGGTCATTCAAACGCATGCATCATGCCCCCCGAAGGGCCACAATGCATGGTCATACAATTGGGACCACTCCTCTTAATAGGAGTGAGACCCCTTAATCCACCGGCAGGGCATTACTCCTGCCAGGTCCGATTTGCATGCAGTTCTTCGCACGTTTAGGGCCCGCACAAAAAGGCCTGCCTTTTTTGCAATGAAAAAAGGTAAAAAGTCAAACATTTGAACAGCCTTGGACGTGCACCTTGACCCCATGGTCAAGGCACATCGTCAACAAGGCTGTCCCCATAACAATACACATGCGCCTCAACCCCGAGGGGGAAGCGCATGGTCATTCAAACGCATGCATCATGCCCCCCGAAGGGCCACAATGCATGGTCATACAATTGGGACCACTCCTCTTAATAGGAGTGAGACCCCTTAATCCACCGGCAGGGCATTACGCCTGCCAGGTCCGATTTGCATGCAGTTCTTCGCGCGTTTAGGGCCCGCACAAAAAGGCCTGCCTTTTTTACACTGAAAAAAGGTAAAAAGTCAAACATTTGAACAGCCTTGGACGTGCACCTTGACCCCATGGTCAAGGCACATCGTCAACAAGGCTGTCCCCATAACAATACACATGCGCCTCAACCCCGAGGGGGAAGCGCATGGTCATTCAAACGCATGCATCATGCCCCCCGAAGGGCCACAATGCATGGTCATACAATTGGGACCACTCCTCTTAATAGGAGTGAGACCCCTTAATCCACCGGCAGGGAATTACTCCTGCCAGGTCCGATTTGCATGCAGTTTTTTTCCCGTTTTAGGGCCCCGGGCAGGGCCTGCCTTTTTTACACGAAAAAAGGTAAAAAGTCAAACATTTGAACAGCCTTGGACGTGCACCTTGACCCCATGGTCAAGGCACATCGTCAACAAGGCTGTCCCCATAACAATACACATGCGCCTCAACCCCGAGAGGGAAGCGCATGGTCATTCAAACGCATGCATCATGCCCCCCGAAGGGCCACAATGCATGGTCATACAATTGGGACCACTCCTCTTAATAGGAGTGAGACCCCTTAATCCACCGGCAGGGCATTACTCCTGCCAGGTCCGATTTGCATGCAGTTCTACGCGCGTTTAGGGCCCGCATGGAAGGCCTGCCTTTTTTGCAATGAAAAAAGGTAAAAAGTCAAACATTTGAACAGCCTTGGACGTGCACCTTGACCCCATGGTCAAGGCACATCGTCAACAAGGCTGTCCCCATAACAATACACATGCGCCTCAACCCCGAGGGGGAAGCGCATGGTCATTCAAACGCATGCATCATGCCCCCCAAAGGGCCACAATGCATGGTCATACAATTGGGACCACTCCTCTTAATAGGAGTGAGACCCCTTAATCCACCGGCAGGGCATTACTCCTGCCAGGTCCGATTTGCATGCAGTTTTTTTCCTGTATTGGGGGCCACAGGGAAGCCCTGCCTTTTTTACAAAGAAAAAAGGTAAAAATTCAAACATTTGAACAGCCTTTGACGTGCACCTTGACCCCATGGTCAAGGCACATCGTCAACAAGGCTGTCCCCAAAACAATACACATGCGCCTCAACCCCGAGGGGGAAGCGCATGGTCATTCAAACGCATGCATCATGCCCCCCAAAGGGCCACAATGCATGGTCATACAGGTGGGACCACTCCTCTTAATAGGAGTGAGACCCCTTAATCCACCGGCAGGGAATTACTCCTGCCAGGTCAGATTTGCATGCAGTTTTTTTTCCTGTATTGGGGGCCACAGGGAAGCCCTGCCTTTTTTACAAGAAAAAAGGTAAAAAGTCAAACATTTGAACAGCCTTGGACATGCACCTTGACCCCATGGTCAAGGCACATCGTCAACAAGGCTGTCCCCATAACAATACACATGCGCCTCAACCCCGAGGGGGAAGCGCATGGTCATTCAAACGCATGCATTATGCCCCCCAAAGGGCCACAATGCATGGTCATACAATTGGGACCACTCCTCTTAATAGGAGTGAGACCCCTTAATCCACCGGCAGGGCATTACTCCTGCCAGGTCCGATTTGCATGCAGTTTTTTTCCTGTATTGAGGGCCACAGGGAAGCCCTGCCTTTTTTACAAGAAAAAAGGTAAAAAGTCAAACATTTGAACAGCCTTGGACGTGCACCTTGACCCCATGGTCAAGGCACATCGTCAACAAGGCTGTCCCCATAACAATACACATGCGCCTCAACCCCGAGGGGGAAACGCATGGTCATTCAAACGCATGCATCATGCCCCCCAAAGGGCCACAATGCATGGTCATACAGTTGGGACCACTCCTCTTAATAGGAGTGAGACCCCTTAATCCACCGGCAGGGAATTACTCCTGCCAGGTCCGATTTGCATGCAGTTTTTTTCCTGTATTGGGGGCCACAGGGAAGCCCTGCCTTTTTTACAAGAAAAAAGGTAAAAAGTCAAACATTTGAACAGCCTTGGACGTGCACCTTGACCCCATGGTCAAGGCACATCGTCAACAAGGCTGTCCCCATAACAATACCCATGCGCCTCAACCCCGAGGGGGAAGCGCATGGTCATTCAAACGCATGCATCATGCCCCCCAAAGGGCCACAATGCATGGTCATACAATTGGGACCACTCCTCTTAATAGGAGTGAGACCCCTTAATCCACCGGCAGGGAATTACTCCTGCCAGGTCCGATTTGCATGCAGTTTTTTTCCGCGTTTAGGGCCCGCGCGAAAAGGCCAGCCTTTTTTACACTGAAAAAAGGTAAAAAGTCAAACATTTGAACAGCCTTGGACGTGCACCTTGACCCCATGGTCAAGGCACATCGTCAACAAGGCTGTCCCCATAACAATACACATGCGCCTCAACCCCGAGGGGGAAGCGCATGGTCATTCAAACGCATGCATCATGCCCCCCAAACGGCCACAATGCATGGTCATACAATTGGGACCACTCCTCTTAATAGGAGTGAGACCCCTTAATCCACCGGCAGGGCATTACTCCTGCCAGGTCCGATTTGCATGCAGTTTTTTTCCTGTATTGGGGGCCACAGGGAAGCCCTGCCTTTTTTACTATGAAAAAAGGTAAAAAGTCAAACATTTGAACAGCCTTGGACGTGCACCTTGACCCCATGGTCAAGGCACATCGTCAACAAGGCTGTCCCCATAACAATACACATGCGCTTCAACCCCGAGGGGGAAACGCATGGTCATTCAAACGCATGCATCATGCCCCCCGAAGGGCCACAATGCATGGTCATACAAATGGGACCACTCCTCTTAATAGGAGTGAGACCCCTTAATCCACCGGCAGGGCATTACTCCTGCCAGGTCCGATTTGCATGCAGTTTTTTTCCTGTATTGGGGGCCACAGGGAAGCCCTGCCTTTTTTACAAAGAAAAAAGGTAAAAATTCAAACATTTGAACAGCCTTTGACGTGCACCTTGACCCCATGGTCAAGGCACATCGTCAAAAAGGCTGTCCCCAAAACAATACACATGCGCCTCAACCCCGAGGGGGAAGCGCATGGTCATTCAAACGCATGCATCATGCCCCCCAAAGGGCCACAATGCATGGTCATACAGGTGGGACCACTCCTCTTAATAGGAGTGAGACCCCTTAATCCACCGGCAGGGAATTACTCCTGCCAGGTCAGATTTGCATGCAGTTTTTTTCCTGTATTGGGGGCCACAGGGAAGCCCTGCCTTTTTTACAAGAAAAAAGGTAAAAAGTCAAACATTTGAACAGCCTTGGACATGCACCTTGACCCCATGGTCAAGGCACATCGTCAACAAGGCTGTCCCCATAACAATACACATGCGCCTCAACCCCGAGGGGGAAGCGCATGGTCATTCAAACGCATGCATTATGCCCCCCAAAGGGCCACAATGCATGGTCATACAATTGGGACCACTCCTCTTAATAGGAGTGAGACCCCTTAATCCACCGGCAGGGCATTACTCCTGCCAGGTCCGATTTGCATGCAGTTTTTTTCCTGTATTGGGGGCCACAGGGAAGCCCTGCCTTTTTTACAAGAAAAAAGGTAAAAAGTCAAACATTTGAACAGCCTTGGACGTGCACCTTGACCCCATGGTCAAGGCACATCGTCAACAAGGCTGTCCCCATAACAATACACATGCGCCTCAACCCCGAGGGGGAAACGCATGGTCATTCAAACGCATGCATCATGCCCCCCAAAGGGCCACAATGCATGGTCATACAGTTGGGACCACTCCTCTTAATAGGAGTGAGACCCCTTAATCCACCGGCAGGGCATTACTCCTGCCAGGTCCGATTTGCATGCAGTTCTTCGCACGTTTTGGGCCCGCACGGAAGGCCTGCCTTTTTTACAATTAAAAAAGGTAAAAAGTCAAACATTTGAACAGCCTTGGACGTGCACCTTGACCCCGTGGTCAAGGGACATCGTCAACAAGGCTGTCCCCATAACAATACACATGCACCTCAACCCCGAGGGGGAAGCGCATGGTCATTCAAACGCATGCATCATGCCCCCCGAAGGGCCACAATGCATGGTCATACAATTGGGACCACTCCTCTTAATAGGAGTGAGACCCCTTAATCCACCGGCAGGGCATTACTCCTGCCAGGTCCGATTTGCATGCAGTTCTTCGCACGTTTAGGGCCCGCACAAAAAGGCCTGCCTTTTTTGCAATGAAAAAAGGTAAAAAGTCAAACATTTGAACAGCCTTGGACGTGCACCTTGACCCCATGGTCAAGGCACATCGTCAACAAGGCTGTCCCCATAACAATACACATGCGCCTCAACCCCGAGGGGGAAGCGCATGGTCATTCAAACGCATGCATCATGCCCCCCGAAGGGCCACAATGCATGGTCATACAATTGGGACCACTCCTCTTAATAGGAGTGAGACCCCTAAATCCACCGGCAGGGCATTACACCTGCCAGGTCCGATTTGCATGCAGTTCTTCGCGCGTTTAGGGCCCGCACAAAAAGGCCTGCCTTTTTTACACTGAAAAAAGGTAAAAAGTCAAACATTTGAACAGCCTTGGACGTGCACCTTGACCCCATGGTCAAGGCACATCGTCAACAAGGCTGTCCCCATAACAATACACATGCGCCTCAACCCCGAGGGGGAAGCGCATGGTCATTCAAACGCATGCATCATGCCCCCCGAAGGGCCACAATGCATGGTCATACAATTGGGACCACTCCTCTTAATAGGAGTGAGACCCCTTAATCCACCGGCAGGGAATTACTCCTGCCAGGTCCGATTTGCATGCAGTTTTTTTCCCGTTTTAGGGCCCCGGGCAGGGCCTGCCTTTTTTACACGAAAAAAGGTAAAAAGTCAAACATTTGAACAGCCTTGGACGTGCACCTTGACCCCATGGTCAAGGCACATCGTCAACAAGGCTGTCCCCATAACAATACACATGCGCCTCAACCCCGAGAGGGAAGCGCATGGTCATTCAAACGCATGCATCATGCCCCCCGAAGGGCCACAATGCATGGTCATACAATTGGGACCACTCCTCTTAATAGGAGTGAGACCCCTTAATCCACCGGCAGGGCATTACTCCTGCCAGGTCCGATTTGCATGCAGTTCTACGCGCGTTTAGGGCCCGCATGGAAGGCCTGCCTTTTTTGCAATGAAAAAAGGTAAAAAGTCAAACATTTGAACAGCCTTGGACGTGCACCTTGACCCCGTGGTCAAGGGACATCGTCAACAAGGCTGTCCCCATAACAATACACATGCACCTCAACCCCGAGGGGGAAGCGCATGGTCATTCAAACGCATGCATCATGCCCCCCGAAGGGCCACAATGCATGGTCATACAATTGGGACCACTCCTCTTAATAGGAGTGAGACCCCTTAATCCACCGGCAGGGCATTACTCCTGCCAGGTCCGATTTGCATGCAGTTCTTCGCACGTTTAGGGCCCGCACAAAAAGGCCTGCCTTTTTTGCAATGAAAAAAGGTAAAAAGTCAAACATTTGAACAGCCTTGGACGTGCACCTTGACCCCATGGTCAAGGCACATCGTCAACAAGGCTGTCCCCATAACAATACACATGCGCCTCAACCCCGAGAGGGAAGCGCATGGTCATTCAAACGCATGCATCATGCCCCCCGAAGGGCCACAATGCATGGTCATACAATTGGGACCACTCCTCTTAATAGGAGTGAGACCCCTTAATCCACTGGCAGGGCATTACTCCTGCCAGGTCCGATTTGCATGCAGTTCTACGCGCGTTTAGGGCCCGCATGGAAGGCCTGCCTTTTTTGCAATGAAAAAAGGTAAAAAGTCAAACATTTGAACAGCCTTGGACGTGCACCTTGACCCCATGGTCAAGGCACATCGTCAACAAGGCTGTCCCCATAACAATACACATGCGCCTCAACCCCGAGGGGGAAACGCATGGTCATTCAAACGCATGCATCATGCCCCCCAAAGGGCCACAATGCATGGTCATACAGTTGGGACCACTCCTCTTAATAGGAGTGAGACCCCTTAATCCACCGGCAGGGAATTACTCCTGCCAGTTCCGATTTGCATGCAGTTTTTTTCCTGTATTGGGGGCCACAGGGAAGCCCTGCCTTTTTTACAAGAAAAAAGGTAAAAAGTCAAACATTTGAACAGCCTTGGACGTGCACCTTGACCCCATGGTCAAGGCACATCGTCAACAAGGCTGTCCCCATAACAATACCCATGCGCCTCAACCCCGAGGGGGAAGCGCATGGTCATTCAAACGCATGCATCATGCCCCCCAAAGGGCCACAATGCATGGTCATACAATTGGGACCACTCCTCTTAATAGGAGTGAGACCCCTTAATCCACCGGCAGGGAATTACTCCTGCCAGGTCCGATTTGCATGCAGTTTTTTTCCGCGTTTAGGGCCCGCGCGAAAAGGCCAGCCTTTTTTACAGTGAAAAAAGGTAAAAAGTCAAACATTTGAACAGCCTTGGACGTGCACCTTGACCCCATGGTCAAGGCACATCGTCAACAAGGCTGTCCCCATAACAATACACATGCGCCTCAACCCCGAGGGGGAAGCGCATGGTCATTCAAACGCATGCATCATGCCCCCCAAAGGGCCACAATGCATGGTCATACAATTGGGACCACTCCTCTTAATAGGAGTGAGACCCCTTAATCCACCGGCAGGGCATTACTCCTGCCAGGTCCGATTTGCATGCAGTTTTTTTCCTGTATTGGGGGCCACAGGGAAGCCCTGCCTTTTTTACTATGAAAAAAGGTAAAAAGTCAAACATTTGAACAGCCTTGGACGTGCACCTTGACCCCATGGTCAAGGCACATCGTCAACAAGGCTGTCCCCATAACAATACACATGCGCTTCAACCCCGAGGGGGAAACGCATGGTCATTCAAACGCATGCATCATGCCCCCCGAAGGGCCACAATGCATGGTCATACAAATGGGACCACTCCTCTTAATAGGAGTGAGACCCCTTAATCCACCGGCAGGGCATTACTCCTGCCAGGTCCGATTTGCATGCAGTTTTTTTCCTGTATTGGGGGCCACAGGGAAGCCCTGCCTTTTTTACAAAGAAAAAAGGTAAAAATTCAAACATTTGAACAGCCTTTGACGTGCACCTTGACCCCATGGTCAAGGCACATCGTCAACAAGGCTGTCCCCAAAACAATACACATGCGCCTCAACCCCGAGGGGGAAGCGCATGGTCATTCAAACGCATGCATCATGCCCCCCAAAGGGCCACAATGCATGGTCATACAGGTGGGACCACTCCTCTTAATAGGAGTGAGACCCCTTAATCCACCGGCAGGGAATTACTCCTGCCAGGTCAGATTTGCATGCAGTTTTTTTCCTGTATTGGGGGCCACAGGGAAGCCCTGCCTTTTTTACAAGAAAAAAGGTAAAAAGTCAAACATTTGAACAGCCTTGGACATGCACCTTGACCCCATGGTCAAGGCACATCGTCAACAAGGCTGTCCCCATAACAATACACATGCGCCTCAACCCCGAGGGGGAAGCGCATGGTCATTCAAACGCATGCATTATGCCCCCCAAAGGGCCACAATGCATGGTCATACAATTGGGACCACTCCTCTTAATAGGAGTGAGACCCCTTAATCCACCGGCAGGGCATTACTCCTGCCAGGTCCGATTTGCATGCAGTTTTTTTCCTGTATTGGGGGCCACAGGGAAGCCCTGCCTTTTTTACAAGAAAAAAGGTAAAAAGTCAAACATTTGAACAGCCTTGGACGTGCACCTTGACCCCATGGTCAAGGCACATCATCAACAAGGCTGTCCCCATAACAATACACATGCGCCTCAACCCCGAGGGGGAAACGCATGGTCATTCAAACGCATGCATCATGCCCCCCAAAGGGCCACAATGCATGGTCATACAGTTGGGACCACTCCTCTTAATAGGAGTGAGACCCCTTAATCCACCGGCAGGGAATTACTCCTGCCAGGTCCGATTTGCATGCAGTTTTTTTCCTGTATTGGGGGCCACAGGGAAGCCCTGCCTTTTTTACAAGAAAAAAGGTAAAAAGTCAAACATTTGAACAGCCTTGGATGTGCACCTTGACCCCATGGTCAAGGCACATCGTCAACAAGGCTGTCCCCATAACAATACACATGCGCCTCAACCCCGAGGGGGAAACGCATGGTCATTCAAACGCATGCATCATGCCCCCCAAAGGGCCACAATGCATGGTCATACAGTTGGGACCACTCCTCTTAATAGGAGTGAGACCCCTTAATCCACCGGCAGGGAATTACTCCTGCCAGGTCCGATTTGCATGCAGTTTTATTTACCTGTATTGGGGGCCACAGGGAAGCCCTGCCTTTTTTACAAGAAAAAAGGTAAAAAGTCAAACATTTGAACAGCCTTGGACGTGCACCTTGACCCCATGGTCAAGGCACATCGTCAACAAGGCTGTCCCCATAACAATACACATGCGCCTCAACCCCGAGGGGGAAACGCATGGTCATTCAAACGCATGCATCATGCCCCCCAAAGGGCCACAATGCATGGTCATACAGTTGGGACCACTCCTCTTAATAGGAGTGAGACCCCTTAATCCACCGGCAGGGAATTACTCCTGCCAGGTCCGATTTGCATGCAGTTTTATTTACCTGTATTGGGGGCCACAGGGAAGCCCTGCCTTTTTTACAAGAAAAAAGGTAAAAAGTCAAACATTTGAACAGCCTTGGACGTGCACCTTGACCCCATGGTCAAGGCACATCGTCAACAAGGCTGTCCCCATAACAATACACATGCGCCTCAACCCCGAGGGGGAAACGCATGGTCATTCAAACGCATGCATCATGCCCCCCAAAGGGCCACAATGCATGGTCATACAGTTGGGACCACTCCTCTTAATAGGAGTGAGACCCCTTAATCCACCGGCAGGGCATTACTCCTGCCAGGTCCGATTTGCATGCAGTTTTATTTACCTGTATTGGGGGCCACAGGGAAGCCCTGCCTTTTTTACAAGAAAAAAGGTAAAAAGTCAAACATTTGAACAGCCTTGGACGTGCACCTTGACCCCATGGTCAAGGCACATCGTCAACAAGGCTGTCCCCATAACAATACACATGCGCCTCAACCCTGAGGGGGAAACGCATGGTCATTCAAACGCATGCATCATGCCCCCCAAAGGGCCACAATGCATGGTCATACAGTTGGGACCACTCCTCTTAATAGGAGTGAGACCCCTTAATCCACCGGCAGGGCATTACTCCTGCCAGGTCCGATTTGCATGCAGTTTTATTTACCTGTATTGGGGGCCACAGGGAAGCCCTGCCTTTTTTACTATGAAAAAAGGTAAAAAGTCAAACATTTGAACAGCCTTGGACGTGCACCTTGACCCCATGGTCAAGGCACAACGTCAACAAGGCTGTCCCCATAACAATACACATGCGCCTCAACCCCGAGGGGGAAGCGCATGGTCATTCAAACGCATGCATCATGCCCCCCGAAGGGCCACAATGCATGGTCATACAGTTGGGACCACTCCTCTTAATAGGAGTGAGACCCCTTAATCCACCGGCAGGGTATTACTCCTGCCAGGTCCGATTTGCATGCAGTACTTATTTACCTGTATTGGGGGCCACAGGGAAGCCCTGCCTTTTTTACTATGAAAAAAGGTAAAAAGTCAAACATTTGAACAGCCTTGGACGTGCACCTTGACCCCATGGTCAAGGCACAACGTCAACAAGGCTGTCCCCATAACAATACACATGCGCCTCAACCCCGAGGGGGAAGCGCATGGTCATTCAAACGCATGCATCATGCCCCCCGAAGGGCCACAATGCATGGTCATACAGTTGGGACCACTCCTCTTAATAGGAGTGAGACCCCTTAATCCACCGGCAGGGTATTACTCCTGCCAGGTCCGATTTGCATGCAGTACTTATTTACCTGTATTGGGGGCCACAGGGAAGCCCTGCCTTTTTTACAAGAAAAAAGGTAAAAAGTCAAACATTTGAACAGCCTTGGACGTGCACCTTGACCCCATGGTCAAGGCACATCGTCAACAAGGCTGTCCCCATAACAACACACATGCGCCTCAACCCCGAGGGGGAAACGCATGGTCATTCAAACGCATGCATCATGCCCCCCAAAGGGCCACAATGCATGGTCATACAGTTGGGACCACTCCTCTTAATAGGAGTGAGACCCCTTAATCCACCGGCAGGGTATTACTCCTGCCAGGTCCGATTTGCATGCAGTACTTATTTACCTGTATTGGGGGCCACAGGGAAGCCCTGCCTTTTTTACAAGAAAAAAGGTAAAAAGTCAAACATTTGAACAGCCTTGGACGTGCGCCTTGACCCCATGGTCAAGGCACATCGTCAACAAGGCTGTCCCCATAACAATACACATGCGCCTCAACCCCGAGGGGGAAACGCATGGTCATTCAAACGCATGCATCATGCCCCCGGAGGGCCACAATGCATGGTCATACAGGTGGGACCACTCCTCTTAATAGGAGTGAGACCCCTTAATCCACCGGCAGGGCATTACTCCTGCCAGGTCCGATTTGCATGCAGTTTTATTTACCTGTATTGGGGGCCACAGGGAAGCCCTGCCTTTTTTACTATGAAAAAAGGTAAAAAGTCAAACATTTGAACAGCCTTGGACGTGCACCTTGACCCCATGGTCAAGGCACAACGTCAACAAGGCTGTCCCCATAACAATACACATGCGCCTCAACCCCGAGGGGGAAGCGCATGGTCATTCAAACGCATGCATCATGCCCCCCGAAGGGCCACAATGCATGGTCATACAGTTGGGACCACTCCTCTTAATAGGAGTGAGACCCCTTAATCCACCGGCAGGGAATTACTCCTGCCAGGTCCGATTTGCATGCAGTTTTTTTCCGTTTTAGGGCCCCGGACAGGGCCTGCCTTTTTTACAAAGAAAAAAGGTAAAAAGTCAAACATTTGAACAGCCTTGGACGTGCACCTTGACCCCATGGTCAAGGCACATCGTCAACAAGGCTGTCCCCATAACAATACACATGCGCCTCAACCCCGAGGGGGAAGCGCATGGTCATTCAAACGCATGCATCATGCCCCCCGAAGGGCCACAATGCATGGTCATACAATTGGGACCACTCCTCTTAATAGGAGTGAGACCCCTTAATCCACCGGCAGGGCATTACTCCTGCCAGGTCCGATTTGCATGCAGTTCTTCGCACGTTTTGGGCCCGCACGGAAGGCCTGCCTTTTTTACGATTAAAAAAGGTAAAAAGTCAAACATTTGAACAGCCTTGGACGTGCACCTTGACCCCGTGGTCAAGGGACATCGTCAACAAGGCTGTCCCCATAACAATACACATGCACCTCAACCCCGAGGGGGAAGCGCATGGTCATTCAAACGCATGCATCATGCCCCCCGAAGGGCCACAATGCATGGTCATACAATTGGGACCACTCCTCTTAATAGGAGTGAGACCCCTTAATCCACCGGCAGGGCATTACTCCTGCCAGGTCCGATTTGCATGCAGTTCTTCGCACGTTTAGGGCCCGCACAAAAAGGCCTGCCTTTTTTGCAATGAAAAAAGGTAAAAAGTCAAACATTTGAACAGCCTTGGACGTGCACCTTGACCCCATGGTCAAGGCACATCGTCAACAAGGCTGTCCCCATAACAATACACATGCGCCTCAACCCCGAGGGGGAAGCGCATGGTCATTCAAACGCATGCATCATGCCCCCCGAAGGGCCACAATGCATGGTCATACAATTGGGACCACTCCTCTTAATAGGAGTGAGACCCCTTAATCCACCGGCAGGGCATTACACCTGCCAGGTCCGATTTGCATGCAGTTCTTCGCGCGTTTAGGGCCCGCACAAAAAGGCCTGCCTTTTTTACACTGAAAAAAGGTAAAAAGTCAAACATTTGAACAGCCTTGGACGTGCACCTTGACCCCATGGTCAAGGCACATCGTCAACAAGGCTGTCCCCATAACAATACACATGCGCCTCAACCCCGAGGGGGAAGCGCATGGTCATTCAAACGCATGCATCATGCCCCCCGAAGGGCCACAATGCATGGTCATACAATTGGGACCACTCCTCTTAATAGGAGTGAGACCCCTTAATCCACCGGCAGGGAATTACTCCTGCCAGGTCCGATTTGCATGCAGTTTTTTTCCCGTTTTAGGGCCCCGGGCAGGGCCTGCCTTTTTTACACGAAAAAAGGTAAAAAGTCAAACATTTGAACAGCCTTGGACGTGCACCTTGACCCCATGGTCAAGGCACATCGTCAACAAGGCTGTCCCCATAACAATACACATGCGCCTCAACCCCGAGAGGGAAGCGCATGGTCATTCAAACGCATGCATCATGCCCCCCGAAGGGCCACAATGCATGGTCATACAATTGGGACCACTCCTCTTAATAGGAGTGAGACCCCTTAATCCACCGGCAGGGCATTACTCCTGCCAGGTCCGATTTGCATGCAGTTCTACGCGCGTTTAGGGCCCGCATGGAAGGCCTGCCTTTTTTGCAATGAAAAAAGGTAAAAAGTCAAACATTTGAACAGCCTTGGACGTGCACCTTGACCCCGTGGTCAAGGGACATCGTCAACAAGGCTGTCCCCATAACAATACACATGCACCTCAACCCCGAGGGGGAAGCGCATGGTCATTCAAACGCATGCATCATGCCCCCCGAAGGGCCACAATGCATGGTCATACAATTGGGACCACTCCTCTTAATAGGAGTGAGACCCCTTAATCCACCGGCAGGGCATTACTCCTGCCAGGTCCGATTTGCATGCAGTTCTTCGCACGTTTAGGGCCCGCACAAAAAGGCCTGCCTTTTTTGCAATGAAAAAAGGTAAAAAGTCAAACATTTGAACAGCCTTGGACGTGCACCTTGACCCCATGGTCAAGGCACATCGTCAACAAGGCTGTCCCCATAACAATACACATGCGCCTCAACCCCGAGAGGGAAGCGCATGGTCATTCAAACGCATGCATCATGCCCCCCGAAGGGCCACAATGCATGGTCATACAATTGGGACCACTCCTCTTAATAGGAGTGAGACCCCTTAATCCACTGGCAGGGCATTACTCCTGCCAGGTCCGATTTGCATGCAGTTCTACGCGCGTTTAGGGCCCGCATGGAAGGCCTGCCTTTTTTGCAATGAAAAAAGGTAAAAAGTCAAACATTTGAACAGCCTTGGACGTGCACCTTGACCCCATGGTCAAGGCACATCATCAACAAGGCTGTCCCCATAACAATACACATGCGCCTCAACCCCGAGGGGGAAGCGCATGGTCATTCAAACGCATGCATCATGCCCCCCAAAGGGCCACAATGCATGGTCATACAATTGGGACCACTCCTCTTAATAGGAGTGAGACCCCTTAATCCACCGGCAGGGAATTACTCCTGCCAGGTCCGATTTGCATGCAGTTTTTTTCCGCGTTTAGGGCCCGCGCGAAAAGGCCAGCCTTTTTTACACTGAAAAAAGGTAAAAAGTCAAACATTTGAACAGCCTTGGACGTGCACCTTGACCCCATGGTCAAGGCACATCGTCAACAAGGCTGTCCCCATAACAATACACATGCGCCTCAACCCCGAGGGGGAAGCGCATGGTCATTCAAACGCATGCATCATGCCCCCCAAAGGGCCACAATGCATGGTCATACAATTGGGACCACTCCTCTTAATAGGAGTGAGACCCCTTAATCCCCCGTCAGGGCATTACTCCTGCCAGGTCCGATTTGCATGCAGTTTTTTTCCTGTATTGGGGGCCACAGGGAAGCCCTGCCTTTTTTACTATGAAAAAAGGTAAAAAGTCAAACATTTGAACAGCCTTGGACGTGCACCTTGACCCCATGGTCAAGGCACATCGTCAACAAGGCTGTCCCCATAACAATACACATGCGCTTCAACCCCGAGGGGGAAACGCATGGTCATTCAAACGCATGCATCATGCCCCCCGAAGGGCCACAATGCATGGTCATACAAATGGGACCACTCCTCTTAATAGGAGTGAGACCCCTTAATCCACCGGCAGGGCATTACTCCTGCCAGGTCCGATTTGCATGCAGTTTTTTTCCTGTATTGGGGGCCACAGGGAAGCCCTGCCTTTTTTACAAGAAAAAAGGTAAAAAGTCAAACATTTGAACAGCCTTGGACATGCACCTTGACCCCATGGTCAAGGCACATCGTCAACAAGGCTGTCCCCATAACAATACACATGCGCCTCAACCCCGAGGGGGAAGCGCATGGTCATTCAAACGCATGCATTATGCCCCCCAAAGGGCCACAATGCATGGTCATACAATTGGGACCACTCCTCTTAATAGGAGTGAGACCCCTTAATCCACCGGCAGGGCATTACTCCTGCCAGGTCCGATTTGCATGCAGTTTTTTTCCTGTATTGAGGGCCACAGGGAAGCCCTGCCTTTTTTACAAGAAAAAAGGTAAAAAGTCAAACATTTGAACAGCCTTGGACGTGCACCTTGACCCCATGGTCAAGGCACATCGTCAACAAGGCTGTCCCCATAACAATACACATGCGCCTCAACCCCGAGGGGGAAACGCATGGTCATTCAAACGCATGCATCATGCCCCCCAAAGGGCCACAATGCATGGTCATACAGTTGGGACCACTCCTCTTAATAGGAGTGAGACCCCTTAATCCACCGGCAGGGAATTACTCCTGCCAGTTCCGATTTGCATGCAGTTTTTTTCCTGTATTGGGGGCCACAGGGAAGCCCTGCCTTTTTTACAAGAAAAAAGGTAAAAAGTCAAACATTTGAACAGCCTTGGACGTGCACCTTGACCCCATGGTCAAGGCACATCGTCAACAAGGCTGTCCCCATAACAATACCCATGCGCCTCAACCCCGAGGGGGAAGCGCATGGTCATTCAAACGCATGCATCATGCCCCCCAAAGGGCCACAATGCATGGTCATACAATTGGGACCACTCCTCTTAATAGGAGTGAGACCCCTTAATCCACCGGCAGGGAATTACTCCTGCCAGGTCCGATTTGCATGCAGTTTTTTTCCGCGTTTAGGGCCCGCGCGAAAAGGCCAGCCTTTTTTACAGTGAAAAAAGGTAAAAAGTCAAACATTTGAACAGCCTTGGACGTGCACCTTGACCCCATGGTCAAGGCACATCGTCAACAAGGCTGTCCCCATAACAATACACATGCGCCTCAACCCCGAGGGGGAAGCGCATGGTCATTCAAACGCATGCATCATGCCCCCCAAAGGGCCACAATGCATGGTCATACAATTGGGACCACTCCTCTTAATAGGAGTGAGACCCCTTAATCCACCGGCAGGGCATTACTCCTGCCAGGTCCGATTTGCATGCAGTTTTTTTCCTGTATTGGGGGCCACAGGGAAGCCCTGCCTTTTTTACTATGAAAAAAGGTAAAAAGTCAAACATTTGAACAGCCTTGGACGTGCACCTTGACCCCATGGTCAAGGCACATCGTCAACAAGGCTGTCCCCATAACAATACACATGCGCTTCAACCCCGAGGGGGAAACGCATGGTCATTCAAACGCATGCATCATGCCCCCCGAAGGGCCACAATGCATGGTCATACAAATGGGACCACTCCTCTTAATAGGAGTGAGACCCCTTAATCCACCGGCAGGGCATTACTCCTGCCAGGTCCGATTTGCATGCAGTTTTTTTCCTGTATTGGGGGCCACAGGGAAGCCCTGCCTTTTTTACAAAGAAAAAAGGTAAAAATTCAAACATTTGAACAGCCTTTGACGTGCACCTTGACCCCATGGTCAAGGCACATCGTCAACAAGGCTGTCCCCAAAACAATACACATGCGCCTCAACCCCGAGGGGGAAGCGCATGGTCATTCAAACGCATGCATCATGCCCCCCAAAGGGCCACAATGCATGGTCATACAGGTGGGACCACTCCTCTTAATAGGAGTGAGACCCCTTAATCCACCGGCAGGGAATTACTCCTGCCAGGTCAGATTTGCATGCAGTTTTTTTCCTGTATTGGGGGCCACAAGGAAGCCCTGCCTTTTTTACAAGAAAAAAGGTAAAAAGTCAAACATTTGAACAGCCTTGGACATGCACCTTGACCCCATGGTCAAGGCACATCGTCAACAAGGCTGTCCCCATAACAATACACATGCGCCTCAACCCCGAGGGGGAAGCGCATGGTCATTCAAACGCATGCATTATGCCCCCCAAAGGGCCACAATGCATGGTCATACAATTGGGACCACTCCTCTTAATAGGAGTGAGACCCCTTAATCCACCGGCAGGGCATTACTCCTGCCAGGTCCGATTTGCATGCAGTTTTTTTCCTGTATTGGGGGCCACAGGGAAGCCCTGCCTTTTTTACAAGAAAAAAGGTAAAAAGTCAAACATTTGAACAGCCTTGGACGTGCACCTTGACCCCATGGTCAAGGCACATCATCAACAAGGCTGTCCCCATAACAATACACATGCGCCTCAACCCCGAGGGGGAAACGCATGGTCATTCAAACGCATGCATCATGCCCCCCAAAGGGCCACAATGCATGGTCATACAGTTGGGACCACTCCTCTTAATAGGAGTGAGACCCCTTAATCCACCGGCAGGGAATTACTCCTGCCAGGTCCGATTTGCATGCAGTTTTTTTCCTGTATTGGGGGCCACAGGGAAGCCCTGCCTTTTTTACAAGAAAAAAGGTAAAAAGTCAAACATTTGAACAGCCTTGGATGTGCACCTTGACCCCATGGTCAAGGCACATCGTCAACAAGGCTGTCCCCATAACAATACACATGCGCCTCAACCCCGAGGGGGAAACGCATGGTCATTCAAACGCATGCATCATGCCCCCCAAAGGGCCACAATGCATGGTCATACAGTTGGGACCACTCCTCTTAATAGGAGTGAGACCCCTTAATCCACCGGCAGGGAATTACTCCTGCCAGGTCCGATTTGCATGCAGTTTTATTTACCTGTATTGGGGGCCACAGGGAAGCCCTGCCTTTTTTACAAGAAAAAAGGTAAAAAGTCAAACATTTGAACAGCCTTGGACGTGCACCTTGACCCCATGGTCAAGGCACATCGTCAACAAGGCTGTCCCCATAACAATACACATGCGCCTCAACCCCGAGGGGGAAACGCATGGTCATTCAAACGCATGCATCATGCCCCCCAAAGGGCCACAATGCATGGTCATACAGTTGGGACCACTCCTCTTAATAGGAGTGAGACCCCTTAATCCACCGGCAGGGAATTACTCCTGCCAGGTCCGATTTGCATGCAGTTTTATTTACCTGTATTGGGGGCCACAGGGAAGCCCTGCCTTTTTTACAAGAAAAAAGGTAAAAAGTCAAACATTTGAACAGCCTTGGACGTGCACCTTGACCCCATGGTCAAGGCACATCGTCAACAAGGCTGTCCCCATAACAATACACATGCGCCTCAACCCCGAGGGGGAAACGCATGGTCATTCAAACGCATGCATCATGCCCCCCAAAGGGCCACAATGCATGGTCATACAGTTGGGACCACTCCTCTTAATAGGAGTGAGACCCCTTAATCCACCGGCAGGGCATTACTCCTGCCAGGTCCGATTTGCATGCAGTTTTATTTACCTGTATTGGGGGCCACAGGGAAGCCCTGCCTTTTTTACAAGAAAAAAGGTAAAAAGTCAAACATTTGAACAGCCTTGGACGTGCACCTTGACCCCATGGTCAAGGCACATCGTCAACAAGGCTGTCCCCATAACAATACACATGCGCCTCAACCCTGAGGGGGAAACGCATGGTCATTCAAACGCATGCATCATGCCCCCCAAAGGGCCACAATGCATGGTCATACAGTTGGGACCACTCCTCTTAATAGGAGTGAGACCCCTTAATCCACCGGCAGGGCATTACTCCTGCCAGGTCCGATTTGCATGCAGTTTTATTTACCTGTATTGGGGGCCACAGGGAAGCCCTGCCTTTTTTACTATGAAAAAAGGTAAAAAGTCAAACATTTGAACAGCCTTGGACGTGCACCTTGACCCCATGGTCAAGGCACAACGTCAACAAGGCTGTCCCCATAACAATACACATGCGCCTCAACCCCGAGGGGGAAGCGCATGGTCATTCAAACGCATGCATCATGCCCCCCGAAGGGCCACAATGCATGGTCATACAGTTGGGACCACTCCTCTTAATAGGAGTGAGACCCCTTAATCCACCGGCAGGGTATTACTCCTGCCAGGTCCGATTTGCATGCAGTACTTATTTACCTGTATTGGGGGCCACAGGGAAGCCCTGCCTTTTTTACTATGAAAAAAGGTAAAAAGTCAAACATTTGAACAGCCTTGGACGTGCACCTTGACCCCATGGTCAAGGCACAACGTCAACAAGGCTGTCCCCATAACAATACACATGCGCCTCAACCCCGAGGGGGAAGCGCATGGTCATTCAAACGCATGCATCATGCCCCCCGAAGGGCCACAATGCATGGTCATACAGTTGGGACCACTCCTCTTAATAGGAGTGAGACCCCTTAATCCACCGGCAGGGTATTACTCCTGCCAGGTCCGATTTGCATGCAGTACTTATTTACCTGTATTGGGGGCCACAGGGAAGCCCTGCCTTTTTTACAAGAAAAAAGGTAAAAAGTCAAACATTTGAACAGCCTTGGACGTGCACCTTGACCCCATGGTCAAGGCACATCGTCAACAAGGCTGTCCCCATAACAACACACATGCGCCTCAACCCCGAGGGGGAAACGCATGGTCATTCAAACGCATGCATCATGCCCCCCAAAGGGCCACAATGCATGGTCATACAGTTGGGACCACTCCTCTTAATAGGAGTGAGACCCCTTAATCCACCGGCAGGGTATTACTCCTGCCAGGTCCGATTTGCATGCAGTACTTATTTACCTGTATTGGGGGCCACAGGGAAGCCCTGCCTTTTTTACAAGAAAAAAGGTAAAAAGTCAAACATTTGAACAGCCTTGGACGTGCGCCTTGACCCCATGGTCAAGGCACATCGTCAACAAGGCTGTCCCCATAACAATACACATGCGCCTCAACCCCGAGGGGGAAACGCATGGTCATTCAAACGCATGCATCATGCCCCCGAAGGGCCACAATGCATGGTCATACAGTTGGGACCACTCCTCTTAATAGGAGTGAGACCCCTTAATCCACCGGCAGGGCATTACTCCTGCCAGGTCCGATTTGCATGCAGTTTTATTTACCGCCAGAGGGCGTCACACTGCAAATTGTTTATTTGTGACCAATCTAAGCCATTAATATACACAGGTTGAATCCCCCTAACTTGACTGGGAAGTAAGGCACAGATTGAGTCTCACCCCAGCAATTGCTGCTCAACCTTTTAGCAACAAGTATCACCTGCCACGCTGACACATTCTCTCTGCTCTGCTCCTCGACAATTACGAGGTTTGCAGTCAGAAATATTAAATTTAACTAAAGAAGCACACTGACCCTATGACATGACACCGACGTCATGTGCATAAATTATACCAACACATCACCTCCAAACATATACTGTATCTCCTTAAATACCATAGAACATATTTTGCTATATTCCTCTCAAGTTATTGTTACATTGCTGTGCAGAAAATCCAAAAAAGCAAATAAAGAGTGCTTTGGTTTATGATCATAATCATACTATCTGCGAGATATTTGATTGAAACATGGACAATATAGAGTTGCGTATGTATCAACCGAGATGATCACACACACTGTGTGTTGGCCTAATGTTGAGGATATGCCAAGGCAACTTAACACAAACGTTCTTTCAAATATAGTGATTGATATTTGGCTTTTAACCAATCAATGAATAATGTGATAAAATGGAAATCAACAACAAGCACATCAACATCAACTGTCTGTGCGCTGTCCCCCAAATTTTTGCTGCAGGATGCACAAGATCTGCCAGCAACCCTGTTCTGGTGAAACTACATAAATCAAGACTCTCTGCTCACCTTCACTCTTTCATTCCTCCTTTTTCCCACCTCTGGAACAAACTCCCACACTCTCTTCAATCCCACTCATCCCTCCAGGTCTTTAAAACAGCTGTTCACCACCATCTCTTATCTTCCCCCATCCAAAACCTTGATCTTTTCTAGCCCCGTTAATGCACCCCAAATCCACCTCCTACAAATTCCGTTTTCGTTCCTGAAAGTCCCTGTAGTGTCCATCTTGTTTGTCCTGTGCACCCTGCCCCAGCCCTCTCCCTTCCACAGATCTCCTGATGTCCCTTATCTCCACTGTTGTTGTGCTTCCCTCTCTCTCTCCCCATCTTGTCTCTCGCTCCCTTTATTATATGATTCCGCATGTTAGCTGTTACACGAACCTCGAATTGGTATACAAAAAAAACAAAAAATAAACTGAATGTACAACAATAAACTATTATATTTACCTCACCCAGGACACAGCAATTAAGATGACGATGCTTGATAGTTCAGTCTATTGACTTTAGCTTCCCAGATTATCTCTGTTGCGGTATTTGGGGGAAAGCTGTACATTCACATTTTTATGAATTAATCGTTACATCCTCGAGCACAACAAGTCATTTTCTCATGTAAATTGGCAAGATTTTCTTTACCCCGGCACACAAAGCGAAAAGCGGGATTCAGCAATTGGTTCAAGTCCCTCCGTCCATCCATAAAGTCTGTTTATGATCGAGGAACAAACTAGATTTCAATTGAGTGTTGTATTTTGAGCACGAATCGGAACATGAACCTGTAATTTAAAAGTACTTTGCCTCTGAATTCGACCCGATCACACAAGTATAAAAAGGAGCAAGTTTTTTTTCCCTGTGTATGTCTGGCAGTCAAACAAACACTGAAAATCAATCCAAACAGGAAACTCATTGTTTTTAAAGACACAAACAACAGCCACAAATAACTAATGTAACACGCAAAACTAAAACACTTGGTATAGCGCAAACTTCCGCAGGCTGAACAGTTTACGTTTTGTACCCCACCGATAGGCCGGATCTGGATTCGGACCTGAACCAAAATCTAATCGGATTGTTCTTGTCCCCAAACCAACTTATCCACCAATTTTCGGCCGAATCAGTCCACATGGTTTTTAGGTATCCTGTTCACAAACAAGCAGACAGACAAAGACAAGGGTGAAAACATAACCTCCATCCATCTTCGGTGGCGGAGGTAATAGAGTGGTGGAAAATACTTCTGAAATATTATTTTCTCCATGCATTACAGTACACACACACACACACGCACAGATAGACAGTTGAACATTTACCAATAGATGCAAAAATCAAGAATAATTTAATTTGTGGCCCTGGAAACAAGCAAACAATAAATTTATAACGGTCGTCAAATCTCCTGTAGACCTCTTTCCCAACATGATTAATAGTAAATGAACTTACCTTGTTCATGCACAAGCCCCAGTGTTCATAAGAACCTTATCCAGACACACAGTCCGTTCAGTGGTAGCGATCCGTCAGGGGTTTGTGTAGCACACGTGCCTCCACTCCACTTCCACTGCCGCACATGTTTTGCAGTACGAGCAGGTGCCCGTTCAACGAACTGACAAAGTCTTCAAGTCTTCCATTGTGCAGAGGCACAGCCCTTTATCTCAGGAACTTTTCCAATTATCTTTCAGTAACTTGGTGAGCCATTCCAACTAAATAACAATCCTTATCCTGCACACACTGTGCATTTTATTTTGCCCCAAACACTTCACCTTCCCGGGGTTTCTGCGCATGTGCACAGAGCATTTTGGGGCAGATTACCTCATTTCAAAAGTCCCATCTTGGAATGATTCACTGAGAAACGTCTAATTAATTTTAATGTTGCATAGTGTCCGTTTATGGATATTGGCCCATAATTGCACCAGCTTTGGGAAATCAGGGCAACAAGCATGGGAATGAACGAAGAGGAAAAAAAATGAAGGAGAGGAAACAAAGCAACAGTTCTAAACGAGGCCGAACCTACACAAATTCCCAAACACAGGACCGGAAGTCACTGGATGAGATGTGTAAATGCAGGCTTGAGATATTTTGAAGTGTTTCAATACGTGCTCTGTGTTGTCATGTTGGGGCTCTGTCATGGTTTGCCCCTCGACGTCCACACCACCATTATTGTGTGTTAAAATTGCTGGTTACCTTCGCCAGAGGTGATGGTATTGCATTTGAGTCCGTTTGTCTGTTTGTTTGTCCGCACAGAATAAATATGATTTTCTCTGCAACCGTGGTCCGATTGACAGGAAATTTACACCGAAGGTGCAACTCCACCTGTATAATTGTTTAATGCTAATTATGATGTCATAGGTCACGTGGTTCGGTCGCCATCTTGGAAAAATCGAAAACATTTGCACCTCTATAACTCGGAAAGCGCTGAATAGAAAAAATTGAGACATGGCTCATTGTAAAGAACTCTCCATGGGGAATAAAATATGTTAATGATGATGTCATAGGTGCCTCTATTATGATGTCATCATTCGACAAGTACAAAACTTCATCCGATCAAGATGAAATTTCTTGAGCATAATCTAGGAATAAATTAGTTTAGAAAAAATGACGTCATCGGTCACTTGGTTCGGCCGCCATATTTGTTTTAACACAAAAGCCTTAAAAACCACTGAAAATACATCCTGGCGAGGGTTTGCAATCTCCGATTGGTCTTTTTCCTGTTAATTAAATGTAATAGAGACTTCTCGTTTTGCCACCATTAACATGTTATAAGACAACGGAAGTCATTATAAAGGTGGAAGAACAAACATTTCACGGTTATGGCACCATGGATTAGAACATCTGAGTCATGACACCACGGGTGAGAGCATCCGAGTCATGGCACCACGGGTGAGAGCATCTGAGTCATTGCACCACGGGTGAGAGCATCCGAGTCATGGCACCATGGGTGAGAGCATCTGCGTCATGACACCACGGGTGAGAGCATCCGAGTCATAACACTACGGGTGAGAATATCTGAGTCACGGCACTATGGGTGAGAGCATCCGAGTCATGACACCATGGGTGAGAATATCTGAGTCACGGCACTATGGATGAGAGCAGCCGAATCACGGCACTACGGGTGAGAACATCTGAGTCACGGCACTATGTGGAAGAACATCCGATTCATGACACCACGGGTGAGAACATCTGAGTCACAGCACTATGGATGAGAGCATCCGAGTCATGACACCACGGGTGAGAATATCTGAGTCATGGCACCACGGGTGAGAGCATCCGAGTCATGACACTACGGTTGAGAACATCTGAGTCACGGCACTACGTGTTAGAACATCCGAGTCATGACACCACGGGTGAGAATATCTGAGTCACGGCACTATGGGTGAGACCATTCATGTGACGCACTACAAAATAGCTCGTCCCACCTATTCTGGAGCACCAAAGTGGGAACCATGTGGTCACCGCCAACGTCATAAATGACCCCACCATTTGTTGTGCAGCTTATTTTCTTCCTTGTTTCCCTTGTTTAGAAAAAAAAAATCCTTGTTTTTGTTTTTCGCTCAATGTTAATTTCTTCTTTTTCTATCCCCCACCAGTATTCACAGACCTTCCTTAATTTCCTTCTACTCCATGGCAATAGATTGGAGCTAGTTCTTGACATAACTCATGATACTCATAAATAAACATTGTATGTTCATCCTCCGCCTGTTGGATTTGTGTCTCTTGTGTTCGTGTTATAGTTCCTTTATATTTACCATCATTCCAGACCAGTAGTTATCACTGTGAATCAGTCGTTTGAACTAGCACAGAGACCTCACCATTACATAAGAATAATGTTGAGGAAACTATTCTTTCCGAGACACTTTTATGCTGCCATTCTCATCTGCTTGCGATTGCTCGTGTATGCAAAAATATTTCACAGTCAGTGCCTTTCGAAAAAGGTAGGCTATTGGGTTTTGAAACCCTGAATAAATTCCAAATTCTTTCCTGGAGTCCCTATGTGAGGGCATTAACAAACAACACAGTTTATATTTCCTCCTGAAAAGACTGCTGCGGCAAAGTGTGTGAAGCGCATGCATGTTATGAATTTGTATGGTATTCATACAAGTGGACATATGGAACGTACACAAACGGTTCCCTCGGGTTCGAGCATCCGCTGGTTTGCTTAGAGGTCGCGTTGTTCCGAAATTAAGCGACTTTATAATCACCGTCGGATAAGGGGTCGAGCAAGACGACTTTGTAAAAGATGAAGCATCTGCGTGCTATCGGAGAAGAGCCAAACTTTCACTTTATTAGCAACCTTCGCAAAAAGAGCTTTCTCAGTGGAACCAATTGTAAGGGCGATAATATTGTGCGCAGAGACAGCGGCATTGTCTATAAAGGCAATTCCCACCTGGCAGAGGTCTCAGCCTGCTGCCTGTCGCCAGCTGCCCATCCTTTGCTTCTGCTCCAGATTTCCATTATCCATTTGCCTTCGGGAGGCCAAGCAGGGCTCTCCCAGTGGGAGCTACTCCTTCCCACCCAACACCCCCTACAATGCATTTGTACCCACCTCCTCCTCTCCTGCCATTGGCTGTGATGTGATCCATTTCCCGGAGGACCATACCGGTAGTCATTGATGAACTTGTTATTTAACTCATTCGTTATTCCTACAGGTGATTTTCTTTTCCACATGATTATGATACCGTCCCATGGTATTTTGTGGACCTCTTCTTTTTTATGGTCTTACCTGCAGATCTCTGCCTGCCATGGGCTAGATGACCTGTGTTTCTCAAAGTCTTGTTCATGTAATCTACTAACATCATGACCATGATTCGTTTTATACTAACTCGAAATAAATCCTAGTTACACTAACTCGGAACGGCACAAAACTCATCAGGCAGCACAATCCCAGAAGTCCCTAATGATATGCTCACTGCAGGTATTATTTGACAATCATGCACGTATTATTTGATATCCAGGTAGAAGACAAGTCGCATGCATGTATCCCACCGAAGGCCCTTCGTTAATCCCCGCGGATGCCCACACGTCACCAATAGTCATTGGCAGTCGTCCTTTTTGACGAGGCACCACAACGTGATGTTCAGTACCACAGCGCAGGGAGCCGCAAAAAGTTATAACACGTGCAGTGCGACTCGTCAAAGTGAGTGAACATTGCATGGCAAGCAAAAAAGTTTGTACCGTGGGACCTGCAGAGTCAGTACCCTGGGACCCGTACATCTTATACAGGGAACCCGGGCGAACACACAGGCACAGGAAGCAGCAGCCCTTTCAATTAACAAACCACCGCAGGTCACTTTTGGCACAACCAAAGAGGAAGGACTGTTTTTATAAACTTTTTTCATCACGACTTCAGTCACTTGCGTTGTTCGTCGGAGAGACCTACCAGCGTCTCAGATCCCTTGAGACGTTTGGTAGGTAGGTCAGATGTTGTGTATTTTATCTAGACCCTCCAGTAGACCACCACCTTGTAATTGAGTTTGATTAACGGTGGGGATTAGCACTGCCGGCTGCAGGCCCACAGCAATGCGCTCAACCTCGGTCTGTGAAGGAAAACCTTAAACTTGACTTCAGATTCCGCTTCAGCAGACTGGACAGCCGGCTAGAGTAAATTATAGTCAGATGATAAGCAAACCACGTCGTCTCAGATGCGATTCTTTGGCAAACAAGACCCCAGGTCAGATTACCCCGTGACAGGTAATGCATGGTGAACAAAACTTCTGGGCTTACCACGGAGCAAGGTATAAAGGCAGATTTGTTGAGTGCTCAATGACGTCCGCTCTCAGCGTGACAGCAGCGACCCCTGCTGGTCCAGCGGTGCAACCCTACGACAGAGACCCCACACCTGTTCTTACCCACAAATGGACTTGTTCACCCATATATATCATTCTCCACCTCCCCTTGATCTCTCTCACTTCTACTTTGCTGTTGGCGTTTCCCCTTTTCCATTTTGTTCCCTTCCCGTCTGCAATAGCTGTTCCACGGACCTCAATCGTGCATACAAAAAAGGAGATCGTTTTTATATTATTTATAATTGATTTGCACATTCAGGCACCACGCATGTTCGGCATTGAATCGACGTTGTTGGGTGCACCTTGTCTTTGTCATTTGGAAAGCTTCAGCTGTTTTTTTTTTTATTTTAACAAGAAAGTTCCAAGTTATGATGGCAGCCCCTTGGGTCAGCTTCTCCAGGAGGCTGACGCAGGTAAGTTGTCATGTTGTGAACATTTTCACATTGATCTACCATCCCATCAACATTCGAGTAAAGAACATCATCCAGAGAAACTTCAAGCTTTAACAGATTGATCCTCAAACGGCCTCAACTTTGCCACAACCCTCTCTCATCTCCTTCAAGGAGAACAGAAATTTACGAAATTCCCTGGTTAAATGACGATTACCGTCCGACTTCCCAACAGAAACGTTTACGTGCTCACAGAGTGGCTATTACACCTGTCCTTTCACCAAGAGGACAACCATGATCTCAGTTCCCCAAAACAGTTTTAAAGTTCCATAAATGTTATCGACAGAATCACTTGCACTCTCTTCAAAAAGATCTACATCAGTGAAGCTGTGTGATCATTTCCATGAACACCTGCTCAATGCACAAACCTCTCCAAGCCGTTTGCTCTACATTTCAATCTTCTCGGAAATTTGCTCAGTCACGTGGTAGTCTCCAGTATTTCTCTCCATTTCAGCACAGTGGACAGTTGCAAGCAAATAAAAAATCCTTAACTATAAGATTGGCACATTCGCTCCCCATGGGATCAACGAGCGCTTTTCATCATTTACACCTCCCGTCTCTTACTTTTCAATCCTTTCTCTGTTTCTGTCTTTCCACTTTTATTTCACCTCACTTGGTTGCATCTACAATACCTCTTCTCCTTTCTTCACTTCCCACTCACCTTCACTCTTCATCGCCTCTCGTTTTTGTTTTTTTCTATACAAAGTCGAGGCTCATATAAGAGCTAACATATTAAACAATAAACAAACATATAATAATAATAAATGGAGCGGGAGACAAGAGGGGGAGAGAGATGAAAGCAAACAAGCACAACAACAGCAGATAACAGGGACGTCGTTAGATCTGTGGAAGGGTGAGGGCTGGGGTGGAGTACACGGTAGAAAACAAATTGACACAACTAGTAATTTCAGGAAGGAAATCGGAAATTGAAAAAGGTGGATTTGGGTTATTAACGGGGGTAGAAAAGATCAACGTTGTGGATGGGGGAAGATAAGAGATGGTGGTGAACAGCCGTTTTAAAGACCTGGAGGGAGGAGTGAGATTGAAGAGAGTGAGGGAGTTTGTTCCAGAGGCGGGAGAAAAGGGGAATGAAAGAGTGAAGGTGAGCAGAAAGTCTTAATTTTGGCAGTTTCACCAGAAGAGCGTTGCTAGCAGATCTTGTTCGACCTGCAGAAATATTTGTGGGACAGCGCACACACAGAGCAGGGGGAGCGGGGCCGGAGAGGAGTCGGTAGAAGACACAAATATGACCAACCTGCCTGCGGTGAAAGAGTGAAAGACCCTCAGAATCAGCTTTATCGCGGGAGATTCCAATGATCCTGAAAGCTTTGGTTTCTACAGCGTAAAGCCGAGCTAGGTGTGAGGAAGGAGCACCATCCGAGAGGGTAGCGCAGTATTCCATTGAGCTGCAGATGAAAGTCTTGCATGTGGTGAGGAGCTCAGAGGTGCCAAGGAAGGACTTCGCCCGACAGAGGTTGCCCAGACTGGCTTTGGAGGCCAGATTTGAAATGTGGTTTTCCCAGGAAAGTCCATGGCAGATAGTGAGACCCAAAGCTTGAGTGGCAGAACATCATTGAGAGGATTGTTGAGAAAGTAAATGGGAGGGTTTCCAGATGGTCTTTTCGGAGAGACAAATTGAGAGTGTGAGATTTGTCAGGATTGAAAGACATGTTGCACTTGTTTGACCAGTTTGTGATTTTGTCCAGGTCTGCAGAGAGTGAAGAGGTTACAGCCTGCCAATCTGAGGGTTGGATATGGAGCAGCAGAGAGTGGGGTCATCAGCAAAGTGATAGAGAGGATTTTGCAGAGAGTCGTAGAGATCATTAATGAAAACCAGAAAAAGCACAGGGCCCAGAAGTCTGCCTTGGGGAACTCCAGCCAGAACAGGAAGGGGAGATGAGAGAATTCTATTCAGGGCCGCACATTGACTACGACCGGAGAGGAAGTATTCGATACCACAAAAAGACACTCGCTTATCTGTTCTCGAGAAACCCTCTGTCATATTGTGTTGTGGAAGTAGGCTCTGTTTGTACATCACTTGCTCTAGCATCCTCTCCATCATGCTGTTCAGTTGAAAATCTTTTCTAATAAGGGATAAGTTTCGTTGAAAATTCTTCTGGCAGATTTTGTCTACCTTTCTGAATGCTTCTTCATGGTCTTTCATTTGATCATGCACATGTCGAAAGAAAAATCTGTAATTTCCGTTGACATTGATATCTCCCCACGCTTTAGTCAGGGCTTTGAACTTTATCCATCTATGATTTCCGAGGACTTGACACTTCTCATTCTTATTTATAACAGCACGCACTGCCACGTGATGAATCTATTAAAAAATGTTTCCCTGATGTTTAACTGGGCAGAATTATTAGAAAATTATGGGGTGAAGTTTTTTATTAGTCGAGAAAGCAGATTAAGTGGAATAATAACTCGTTTAATCTATCTATAATTCCAGTAATCTCTGTATGTGTGTCTGTGTGTTTGTCTGTGTGTTTGGCTGTGACCGCTGTTTCTCGACAACCACGGGTCCGATATACTTGAAACTTGCCAGATATATTGCTGGGGACCTGAGGATGTGCCTTTTCAAGGTTTCATATTAATCGGAGAAGTAGTTACCGAGCTATGTCCAAAAAACGATTCAACCAATCAGAGAGCAGCGAGCTATCACGTGTGCCGAACGTGGCGAACAGACTCTGCCTCGGACGGCACATTTGAGAGCGTATTCATTTATTTCACGTTGGCAAACTATGTTGGCGCTATGTTGGCGTTAAACGATGTTTTAAAACTAATTAAAACTAATTTGCGATTCATCGTAACTGCGATATGCGACCTTCCGGACAGTCAAATGAGGACGTCACTTCCGGACTTACGGATAGTCATAGTGACGACGTACTGATGCTGAACGTGGCGAGCAGACGCTGCCTCGGACGGCACATTTGAGAGCGTATTCATTTATTTGACGTTGCAATCTGTGTTGATTGTTGTAAGGTACGATCGATTGTAGTACACGTTTATAATAACTCTGCCGATACAGGCCCGATTAACTGCAGCGCCATCCGAGCTGCGGCGTCGGGACGATACATTCATTGTACGGTCACATCACGCACTTACGGGCACGCCCATGGGCCCATGGGCACGCCCATGCATGCATGGGCGAAGACATTTTTTTTTTTTTTTTTTGGCAAGGAACGGGCACCCACGTACGGGCACGTCCTAGTGTATACAAATGCAACAATAATCACAATAAAAATTGTCTATTTTTTTCTTAATGTTAATACATATCGATATTGTTTAGCAAATCCACACTATAATATATTGTACGATCATAAAGCAACCCCTAATTAGTAAATGGACGAAGACGTGCGGACAGCGGAACATTGCGGTTTATAAAATCAAAACAATTGTCACAGGGATGAAACAAAACTACCCAAGCGGTGATGAAAAGCGAAACGTATCACAAATAGATGGTTCTTAGAATACGGAGCCTGCACAGTCAACTTGGTGCGAGCAAACCTTTGTTTTTGAAAGGTTTTTTCTTTGATCCAATATGGCTGCCAGACCACGTGAGCAATTACATCATAAATATATATTCTCTCATATAAATTGTTGCATAGATCACGCTCAATAAATTTCAAACTGATCAGATTAAGCATTGTCCAAGGCAAGCGGATGCCGGTATTCAAGATAGTCAAGGCAAGCGGGTGCCGGTGGGTGAGTTATAAGGGGGGGGGTAGAATCGACCCAGGACCCCGGGGAGGATTTGGGAGTAATGGAGGAGCGCAATACACATTGGGTTGTGGGGGTATCAGGTGCACAAAATGGCGGCGCTTCGCACGTGGTCGCGGCAGCCGAGCCCGAGATGCCGGAGTACATGAGAGTATTTATGATGCAAATAATGGCCAAATTAGACACCCAAAAAGAAGAGACGAGGGCTCAGGGTGAGCAGTTGGGGGGGCAAATGGGGGCAATGAGGGACGAAGCGAGGGGTACCAGCGCCCAAATTGGGAAGTTGGACAGTAAATTTGGGGGATTAGAAAATCAAATAGGGGAATTGAGAAATGATATGGGAAGCCAAATCGGGGGGCTCGAAGGTAAATTGGGGGGCCAACTAGAGGACATGGGTAATCAAATTTGGGAAATGAAGGAGGGGTTAACGGGGTTGGAAAATAGAATGGCTGCCCAGGAGAACCAGATGGAAGGGGTGAAGAATGGGTTAGGGGGGTTAGAAAACACTATGTAAGGCAAATTGAGGGAAATAGGGGAGCAATCCGCCCGGGAAATTAAACAAATGGGAGATCAGATAGAGGAGGTGAAAATCGGGTTAGAAACCAAATTGGATGCCCAGAGGAATGATTTGGAACAGATGAGGGCAGCAGCTACCAGAGATGGGAGAAATGGGGGAGGAGATCAGACGAGGTGTGGGCGAGGAGGTTGCGGGGGTACGCGAGGAGGTAAAGTGAGGTGAGGAGCGTATGGAGAAAGAGGTGAGAAATAGGACGGCTAGGTTACAGGGGGGCATATAGGAACTAACGAGGGGAGTAGAACAGCTGACGGTGGGACAGAAGGAAATAGTGGAGCAAGTGGAGAAGAACAATACGGTAATCGGGGGGTTGAAGGCGACGCAGAAAGAAATAAAAAAGGAACTGGTAGCGACGAAGAGGGAGTGTCAGATGGTACATGAGGGGTTGACAAAGAGGTTGGACGAGGTAACAGAAGCAATGGAGATGAAAGAACGGGAGGTGAGGACGCACATAGGAACGACCAAGGTGGCCTTAGAGGACGAAATTGAGGGGGCGCACCGGGAAATGAAAGAGGTGAAGCAAAAATTAGAGGATGTGGAAGAGGGGGTGAGTGAAATTAAGAAGAGATGGAGGGAAACTAAGAGAGATAAAAGGAGGAGGTGATGGAATTGGTGCAAGGTCTGTGCTCAAATCATGATGATGTGCTTACTAACCAAATAAAGAGTTTGCAGGTGGCGGAGGAGGAGCGAAGACGAGGTGCCGAGGTGAGTGGCGATATACTCGGAAATGTATATGCTGGGAGGGGAGATTCAGTCAGCTTGGGTGTTGGTCTGGACCCGGGTTGTTCGTCAGAGTCCAATGGTGAGGTGTGTGACAGGTACAGAGTGTGAAGGAGGAGGTGTGCGAGGATGTCCGACTATGGGGTGTGTGAGGAAAAAGTGCGCGCCGAGGAGTGGGTGTGCTGTCGAGAGTGAGTTGGCCGTGGCGCAGGTGCGAGAGGGCACATGGAAGCGCGTGATGGGGAGTGTTACAGGGGATGTGGCGGAAGAGTGCACACCTGTGGTGAGTGTTACGGAGGACGTAACGGGAGAGTGTGCAAAAGAGGATGCACGAGAAAGGTGTGTAACCGAGGAGTGCATGATTACAGAGTGCGCTGTTAAGAGTAAGGGTGAATGCGCGACCGAGTGTGGTGGTGAGAGTAGTGAGAGTGACACGGAGCACGAGTTGGTTGTAGCAGGAGAGAGAGGATGCACACCTGGAATGGAAGGATGCACACCTTGAATGGTCGAGCGTGTGTGGGAATGCACACTTGAGTTGGTAGTGAGGCACGTGATTGGGTGTGCAGATGAGTGCACACCCGTGGTTGTCACAGAGGATGTGACCGAGGAGTGGGCGCGAAGAGGTGTGTTGGTGAGGTGTACGAATGATGAGTGTGTGCCAAGGTGCGCGGTGGTCAGGTGTGTGACGAAGTCTATGAGTGTACCTCGGGGGTGTGTAAGAGAAGGTGCAATGACGGAGAGTATGGAGACAGCTGGATGTGTGAGCAAGAAACAGAACGTGGGGTGTGAGCATGCAAGTGAAGCATCGACGCGAAATGGGATAGCGGTTAGATCGACTTTTAGCCGAAGCGAGCCCTCGGTTCGTGCCGGGCTGTGCAGCGGGAACCAGCGGGGATCGTAACCACGGCGGTTTCGAAGGAACCGCCGTATGCGATCCATGCCGGGCCTCGCTCTAAACGGTCGCGTCCGTGCTCCGCTAAGCAGAGCGGGCGGCCCGGTTCGAGGACAGGGGGGAAGGGTTGGCATGGCGACCCCTTGTGGTCACGGCGTTCCGGCCGGCCGAGATTGGGGCATCGAGCGGTTCCGTGCCGAGATGGTGCGTGGAATCTCGGCTCGAGTAAAGCTCCTTCCCCGCACCGAATGCCGGACGGACCCAACCACCGGCAACAAACCACCCGCATTCATTGCTCAGCTTTGCGAAGCCGAGTTTTAATGAGGTAGAGACCCACCGAGGCTCCAGTGAAAGGACATTTGGTAGGGATAGGGAATTTATGATTGGAAAATTTTTGATTGGTTGGAATTTGATGAGCAAAATTTATAGTGGAAGATGCCCGATGTGGTGGGATGGCAACTCTGCCATCCCTCCCACAAGGGGGCACATGGGCGCTAGCTATGGGGTTTATGGCAGTGAAAGCTCGCCAAGGGAGGGTTAGGATAATGTATAGGGATCTAGAGAAGATTGACCATAGGTAACGGTAGAGGTAAGTAGCGACTTTGGATAGGTAGTCGGGGACATAGAGAGGTTAGAATGGATGTTAATGACGTGGTATGTGCTTAGTTTAAAGGGAAGACGGGGAGCACCAAGTTAGAGGGAAACCAGGTAGCTCAGATGATGCTGTGTGTTTGAGAATCGAAAGTGTATTCGGAATTGTATTGTGAAAAGTGTGAGGTGATTGTGAGTTGTATTGAGTGTGAAAGTGTATGGTGCAGTGTATGAGTGAGTAATAGTGATTGAGTGTTGTGTTGAGCAAATGGTCCTGGAGGAAGGAGAGTGCAGGAAGCACCAGGAGTGATGGCACAGGTGTGCAAATACAGGTGTATGGAGAATGTTTGTGTGGAATACATGGAGTATGGAATATATGGAGTATGGAATGGAGGGTGTGGAGTGAGTATGGTGGAAACTGTGGAGTGGAGTGGATGGTGCGAAGGTGTGAATGGGGGAAAAGTGGACCCCTATCACGAATACCCGGGGAGGGTAGTTTAAGAGTTAGGTAGAGGGAGTAGGTAAATTGTGGTTGGATATTGGCATCTCTGGTGCATGTGGAAGAATGGTGTTTGGATGGGTGCATTAGTGACGTGGAAATGGCTGGGCGTGTGGCCTGTTAGTGTGTGTAGTTAAATGGGCACTCCGCCACTGTTAGGATGTCGGCCAGGTGAGGCCGCAGGTGGGCTCTGGGAGCCGTTAGCGTTGTGGATGGGGCCCGAGGATCCGGAGGATGGACCCGGGTTGCCCAGTGCCAGAGAGGGCACCGAGTGGGGATAGCGCCAGAGGGCGTTCCCCAGGTAGATAGGTTAGGGTAAGGAGCAGGTAAGCTCAGAGGCAACTGCAGTGGTGGAGGTGTGCATGTGGGTAGACCTGCTGGGAGAGCAACACGACCCATTCCTGAAATTGTGCAAAGGCACAGGGAGTTGAATCGGGGGAGTGAGACCCCAAATTGATGAAGCACCACAGTTTGGTCAATGGGAATTTGGTTCTTAAAACCGCATAGAGCGTAAGATGGCCAATGGTTTGGCAGGGAAAGACCCCGGGTAGTGTAAAGTGTATTAAAGTCATTTACAGGACTAGGGCATGCCCGTACTATATATATATCTAAAATTATATCCCCCCCCCCCCCTCTATTTACATGAAATGGTTTGGTCCATGAAATGTTTTGGTCCATTCGCAACGCCAAAGCGAACGGCGAACGCTTTACATGAAATGGTTTGGTCCATGAAATGTTTTGGTCCATTCGCAACGCCAAAGTGAACGGCGAACGGCTTGCGAGTACAGAACTGCTACCATCATCAAGTAGAAAGAGAAGAGAAAAAAAATGAAAAGGAAAAACATTCCAAACCGCGAGGGAAAACAACACGGCACGTCGACACAACAACGTGTCCTGTGATTGGCCGTACGTGGCTGCCAGTAGCTGCCCCCAAAAAAAAGCTTTCACCGTCCGGCGACTGAATTTAAGGGGAAAAATAAAACGCTCTTCGCTTAAAACAACGCCCTTCGCTCTGACTGAATTGGGACAATGTTTTTATGTTTTTAATTGAATTACTATCCGTAATGGCGCACGCTCTCACGGGAGCTCCGGAAGGTCGTATATCGCAGTTACGATGAATCGCAAATTAGTTTTTATTAGTTTTAAAACATAGTTTAACGCCAACATAGCGCCAACATAGTTTGCCGACGGGAAATAAATGAATACGCTCTCAAATGTGCCATCCGAGGCAGAGTGTGTTCGCCACGTTCGGCACACGTGATAGCTCGCTGCTCTCTGATTGGTTGAATCGTTTTTTGGACATAGCTCGGTAACTACTTCTGCGATTAATTTAAAACCTTGAAAAGGCACATCCTCGGGTCCCCAGCAATATACCTGGCAAGTTTCAAGTATATCGGACCGGTAGTTGTCGAGAAACAGCGGTCACAGACATACAAACATACAAACATACAAACGTACAAACAAACATACACACAGAGATTACTGGAATTATAGATAGATAGTTAGGATTAAGAATCTCCTCGCACCATCTACATCCACTCACCTGGGATAACAAAACTCCACACCGTGCCATGGTTTATTATTTTTTGTGAAAATGTTTGGATTGTGAGACGCATCATGACGTGGGTGTGGCATTGTGCTGATGTTCCATCTCTTCCTCCTTAAGAGGGATTGATGATGAATTGGTGATGGCAAATTTGGATTAGAGGGATTGTGGTGACGAATTTGGTATAGGGGAAATATGGAGAAGACGAGACAGTAGTGACAAATTGGTAAGGGTGTAGATTTTTGTACATACAGGGGTAAGGGGAAAGGGTAGAACAGGTGACGGTTGGGGTGACGTACGATAGGGCCGAGCTTTTCTCCGCTCAGTCTCCAGACGCACCTCACCTGGCATTGCCTTTATTGATGTGTACCCTTGTGACCTTACCCCTCGCTAACCTGCCCTCTCTGTCTTCCTTCCCCGACCCATGGATCGTGCTCTCAGGGCACTAAGGGGAGCGTGCGGGAGTCCGCCATTGTGTGCCCGAACCCCCGCAACCAGCTGCCTGCATCGATGAACCACTTATGGACCACATGTCTGCGGCTGAGCACCACTCATGGACCCCACGGGTTGGAGCATGGCCCCTCTGCTGGAACCGGCCACGATGGCCCAAGATCTTGCTTGCGGACCCGGTGAGGTGGCACCAAGCCCACAGGTGAACCACTCATATTCGGCCCCTGTGGGCCATAAATAGAAAATGGACACGTTTTAGTTTTAGTTTCCACCAAATAAGCCGCAAAACAAGAAGTTGACAACATCAAGAAGAACAATGGCCAGCAGAGGGAGTGGAAGAACAAGACACCAACAGGGGTTTGTTTATTTTTGTTTGAACTATGGTGACTGTGCACTCCAGTGCGTTTTGGTGCATTATGGTGCTTTGATGATAGTTGGTGCTGGTGCGTCGATGCAGCGCAGGTTGTCTCCCTTTCCCCCCCCCCCCCCCCCAAAAGGAACAATCGCCCTGTCCTGGGTTGCGTTTTGTAAATACGATTAGCGTCACTTGTAAATAATGCTCCCTAGCGTACATGTATAGTTTGAGAACCATTCTGCAATTCGGTTATCCTGTGGGTGTGGTTCTGTTAGGCAGGGTGCAATGCAGCAGGGGGACATATTTATTTGTGTTTTAAAGCTGTCACACTCAGGGTCAGGTTAAATGTAGAGGGAACTACACCTACGTGTCACACTAAGTTAAAGTTTTATAGGCCCGAGCACGTGCCTGGGGGATGAGGGTGCAGTGTTGCGGATTTGAGAATCCTGTGTTTTTTATTGTTGTAAATATCACCCTGAGTAGTGTAATGATTCCTTGTAAATATCTCCGTTTTGTGTGTAAAGGTCAAAGGTCGTCCTCTTAGTTAGTCCATATACATGCACGTAGGCCACCATATACCCTTCTAAATAGTTATTTCCTTATTATGTGTATTAGTTTAAGGCTGTGTTTCCCATTAGTTGACTCTGCATTGCATCAAATTGAAATAAGGTAGAATCCCCTGTCAAGTGCATTGCCTCGATTACCAACTGCATTCGCCGCCATTGCCATGTGCTCTAACTCGGGGAAGAAGGGCGTGGCCCGCCCATCGTCATCAGAAGGAGGAGTGGGAAAGGGCTAATCACCATGTCACCATGTCCTTTCCTTGTTGCTCGTCACGTCTTCTCTTCATCCCCGATCCAGGACCATCACGAGGACTTACCTTGCCATCGTAGCATCTTGCTGCCATCCATCACTCACCCCCATCATCCCATCATTCACTCATTATGGATCACTGGCTCTGTGGCCACACACATCTCCATGGTTACATCTCTTGCCTACCTCATCATCTTGCTGCATATGGACCACCTGTTGGGTGGCACTGACGCCACACATGGATCACCTGTTGAGTGGCACTGACGCCACACATTTGGACCACTTGTCAGGTGGCCTGCTCGTGAATATATAAAAAGTGATCCATGCATGCAATGGTGAAGATTTTGATGGCCCTGATCTTCAAATGGCCTGTATGTCGGTCAGGGAACAGCCAGTTTTTGTTAGCCTGCCGACCAAGGCAAGAAGCGTGAAGATGATGCCAGCAACAAGTGCTCCAAGTTCTATTCCTCGAGTCCAGGTCCTGGGTCATAGTTCTTGTAAATAAATTGTGTTTAGTGTAAAATGTAAAAATGTTGCCCACCGGTTATGTGTTTAGTTTCAAAATTCCGGCAATACGGAAACAGTATAAGGTTGTGGGTGTGAATCTGTTAGATAGTTTCTCAATTCGTTAGGAGGGACATGTTTAGTTTTAAAATGTACATTCAAATGTAAAAAAAAAAAAAAAAAAAATGTCGCACACATTGGGATTAGAGTTTAAAATGTTATGGGAATCACATCGACGTTTCAACGAATAGTAATGTTAAAAGAATGCCAGCTCACCCCAGCCGCTCCATGTGGACGACTCGGGTCGAGTCTTGGTGAGAGAAGGGGGCAGTGTTGCGGTTGTGCCATAAAGGCAAACCCCCTAAAATTCGTTGCACGACAACATGTAGCCTGCAGTAGTTAGTTATTTTCTATTGAATGTAAAGATTAGCCCTTTCCCATTGTGTAGTAATCAAAACCAATATGGGTTGAAGTTAGGCAGGATCTTCAAACCCTCATTGGTGAAGGGAAGACATTTTTAATGAGCAGGAAGGCGTGGCCAAAAGCACGGCCCAGGTGACCAATGGCGAGCCGGGAACCCGCCGCCATGATGCGACAAGCCTCAGCCAATGGGAGGCTGTGGAACATTTTTTGCATGCGTGGGCGGAACTGGTAAAAGCCCATGCAGATCGCAAATTCATTCTCTTTTGCCTGGGATTTCGCTGCGCACAGGATGACCTCCTGCTCTGTTCTCTCTTGCCTTGGATTTTGCCACGTGGACGAGACCCTGCTCTGGACTCTCTTGTTTTGGCTCCACGAGACGACACTTGTTTTGGCCTTTGTGTTTAGTCGACCACCATCGCCTCTTTGCCGATTTTTTGTGCCATCTGGCTGACCTGCAAGTGTTGGCATTTCTACACGACTCACCTGCACTGAAGTTCAACTACCTGTGCTTAGATCGTCCATGCCGACTTTGAGGCGACGGTTCGTCCTTCGGACCTGACCTCGTCGAACTGCAAGCTGCGCACACCAGACCACGTGGTCACCAGCGAGGCAATTCCAGCACGTACATTGGTATGCCCTTAACCAGTGTCTTTTTCCCTGTGTGTGTGTGTCAGAGTGTGAAGGTGCCAAGTCAGGGTTATTATTAAGTAAGAATTGGTAAGCTGTATCTTCGTCTCTGTTTCTCTGTGCCTTCAAAATAAAAGGCTGTAAATTTTGTTTGTTGTTGCTTTCCAACCTGTTCGGTACGTCCTTTCACCAATTGGCCTAGCATCATCCGGGACCGAATTTGGCTAGACTCAGGTCCATAAATCTTGAGGGGGTAACGCCGCTTTCCACACCGTGCAAATCCACTCGGCACCCATAAGGTGTGGAAGAGTGGGGGTGCACGTGCGGTTCTTCGGCACGCACGTGCACCTTGATCAGTGCACCTTGAAGGTATTCGTGATTCTCCGCTATTAACGGAGGGGAATCACACAACAAAAATTGTTGTGCAAGGAGTGGAGAGTTGACACTCCCACAATATATATCTATATCTATCTATAATTCCAGTAATCTCTGTCTGTACGTCTGTACGTCTGTACGTTTGTTTGTCTGTGACCGCTGTTTCTCGACAACCACGGGTCCGATATACTTTTAACTTGCCAGGTATATTGCTGGGGACCCGAGGATGTGCCTTTTCAAGGTTTCATATTAATCGGACAATTACTTACCGAGCTATGTCCAAAAAACGATTCAACCAATCAGAGAGCAGCGAACGATCGCGTGTGCCGAACGTGGCGGGCACACTCTGCCTCGGATGGCACATTTGAGAGCGTATTCATTTATTTCACGTTTGCAAACTATGTTGGCGTTAAACTATGTTTTACAACTAATAAAAACGAATTTGCGATTCATTCGCTTTCCTGCGCGTTTGTGCACGCGATGGCGATTTCTTTACCAAACTCCGGAAGCCGTTCGCTTTGGACCAAACCATTGCATGTAAATAGAGGGGGGGGATTGTCACCACTCGCAAGCCGTTCGCTTTGGACCAAACCATTTCATGTAAATAGAGGGGGGGGATATAATTTTAGATATAGATATAGTACGGGCATGCCCTAGTATATATAAAACACAGTTTGTGTGTGTGTGTGTGTAATGTTACCGATAGACTCCTAAACGGAGAGGCTTACCTGCTTGATATTTGGCATAGACATGGCCATTGAGCCTGGGACGAACATGGCCGAACTCAAAATATTTGACGATCCATATTTTTTATTCATATTTACCTCAGCACATTTCAGCGCACGGAATCAACGGAATCAGAGCAGGTGGGCGCTGATTCGCTCAGAGCGATCACGTG
Source organism: Myxine glutinosa (assembly GCF_964187855.1). Classification (NCBI taxonomy): domain Eukaryota; kingdom Metazoa; phylum Chordata; class Myxini; order Myxiniformes; family Myxinidae; genus Myxine; species Myxine glutinosa. Next base: position 3,786,552 of record NC_136269.1, read on the forward strand.
ATGACGCTATGACGCTATGAACGCTATGACGCTATGAACGATATGACGCTATGAACGCTATGACGCTATGAACGCTATGACGCTATGACGCTATGAAAAAAAAAATCGCTATGACGCTATGAAACGCTATGAACGATATGACGCTATGAACGCTATGACGCAATGAACGATATGACGCTATGAACGCTATGACGCTATGAAAAAAAAAATCGCTATGACGCTATGAAACGCTATGAATGCTATGACGCTATGAACGCTATGACGCTATGAACTATATGACGCTATGAACAAAAAAAAACGCTATGACGCTATGAAACGCTATGAACGCTATGAACGCTATGACGCTATGATGCTATGAAAAATAAAATCGCTCGCTTTGCCAAGGGGCTCGCTCCCCCCCCCCCCCCCCATTCCCCTCCCCTCCCCTTCCCCATCCCCCTCCCCTCCCCCACCCGGCAAAGTACTTCTGCTAGTATATATATATATATATATATATACATATATATATATATATGTGAAGAATCAGCTCTTCGTTTGCAAAAGAAGTCCACAAATAGCCTGAAAAATGGCGCAGCTTTATTAATAACCAACTTATACGGATCCGGAGGAGACCGACGTCTACAGCAATCTACAGCAAGAACATGCCACGTCAAGCCTTCCTGGAAACACATTGATTCCCAGTCCATTTATATAGGGACACGTTTTATCAGGAAATCTCCGAGGGAACAAACAACACTGGGAGAGGTTCCTCCCACCGTTATCATTCGGGGGAGTCAGCTTTTCTTTATCATTTGGACCAATTGTTTCTCTGGGCTCCGAGAAAACAGAACTGTAACTCACAAAGAGAAGAGTGTATGCTTAGCCAAACAAACCCATATATTTTATGGGTTTGTGTACATGAGTAATCCAAAGCATGTTTATACAGAGTCCTGCGTTGCTGAGATTAAAACAAAATATATATGGTTAACGATCATGTCATTCTATTACGCAAAAACAAGCGCATGTGGGCGTGGTTTTACGACCAGCCTCGAAAAGCACACGTATACAATCTGTTCAGCATGACCTCATTTTAAGCTTTTCCTCATCCAAAACTAAAACGAAGCAAAAACCCTTTATTTACTTTATGAAAATAGCATTTCTAGACAACATTTAAATCATAACACATTACGCCTAACGTCTATAACTGAACTTTAGGCAATAACAAATCTACTACTTGACATTCCTTCCTCTTGTCTCGTCGAGACAAAGTATCTTAAGAGACAACGTGCCACATTGGGCTTTATTGAAAAATAATTGTGTAATGTGGGTATTGAAAAAATAATTGTGTAATGCGGGTATCTCCCAAGGGCATATCGTGCGCCCAAAGCGCCTCGCCCGTGCATTTGGCGAACGTGTCGTGTGGTGCGTGCTCGGAGCCTGAGGGCTCAGAACATGAAAGTCCATTAACGTTTCGGATCCACAACGAAGAGGTCTGGTCCAGATGAGGTTCTGCTCCGCCAGAGGGTGCATCACTTCCCCTGCGGAACTGGCTCCCCCCACCCTTTGCAGACCCAGTCCTTGCAGATCTTCGAAGTTAATCAACGGTCATGCCCATGAGGTCCCTCACGTGTTGCTGTTCTGGGGAATACAAAATGTCGTCAGTATCTTGTGTCCCAATTTCCTGGTCAGGGTACAGAGCGTAAAAATCCGAATCCGAATCACTTGAAGCAAAGAGATCCGCAACATGTGGATCAAAGAGATCCGAAACATTTGGATCAAAGAGATCCGAAACATTTGAAGAAAAGAGAGGGACTTCCTTTATGTCAAAGTCTCCCATGGGCGCCTGGTCGGCTTGCGGGTCTAGGACATCCGCGTCGGGTCCCTCAACCGCCAGACCCAGTGTCGCAATCAGATCCATAGTTGGGTCGGAAGGGGGCGTGCAGCTGTCAGCTTGTAATACATAAGCAGCGTTAGCCAGTACACGCAAGGGGTTTATAGCACAAGTATCACAGTCATCACATACACCGTTACAGGCAGCAGCCAGTTCCCACATGGGATCCACACAAGTATCACAGTTGCCACAAAATTCAATGCAATTTTCTGGAGCGCCGGTCGCAACTGCCTTGTTGAAGGACCCGTTCAGGTCGACGGCCTCTGTGGTCAGAGCCATAGTTGTTGTCGGCGGCTTCTTCACTTTCCATCCTGTAAAATACTTTCTCATACAGAGGAGGACTAGAGATTTCATTAGTGCCCCCCAAATTACTACCCCGATTATCACAGCCAGTGCGGTCAATAACCACTTCACTATGGTGCCCGTCCATCCCTGGAACCAGTCAGTGAGCCAGCTAAATGTATAAGAATTTTCGCGCGCGATCCGATCGATCCAATAGTATGTCATGAGCCGTAGCGGTGTCGTTTGCCACCTTTTCTAGGGCCAAAGCCAATTTGTCTATCCGGAAACTATCCATGACTGTGCCCGCTCCTGGGAAGAAGAAACCAAACACCTTTTCCCCTAGGCTCCCGTGTAGTTTAGTGGTTCCATCTTCGTTCATGACTGACCTCTTATAACGCCTGTCCAAGGACTTTGGGTCTAGCTCATCCAGTATCTCAACGTCAGGAAGGACTGAACCCAGATAACATGTGCCCCCCCAATTATTTGGTAAATAGGGGTAAGCCTTGTCGCCGCATATAAACATTGTCCCATGGGGTGGGACCAGGTGGGTGGATAAGCCCTGGAGTCCCTTTACCACCCCATTAATCCTACTAACCCCCCTAGAGAATGTTATAGCCGTTATGTTGTGGTTGCGTTTATCTTGCAGTACTATTCGTAATGTAATCCCCGAGCTCCCTTGTCCCAGCTTCCCGGGGAGAGTGTAGGCGCATTCTGATTCTCCCATACGCAAGTGGCCGGAACCCTGGAGGCAGACCCTCCCTTTCTGTGGTTTGACCCAGACGGGGGCAGGCCTCTCGGCCACATGGGCAATCATTGACGGGCAATAATTAAATTGTCGATTGCAACTCTTGCCGTTGTCAACCCCTTCTCTTTCCAGCGTGGTGACTAAACATGGGGAATCGATAGGTTGTGAGCAGAGGTCATTGAGGGACAGAGGTAGCACTATCATGTGTATTCCTGTGGTGCCTGCTTGGGGAAAGCGCATGCACGACCAGCAGTGTGTCCTATTTTGAATTGTTGCCACCTCTCTGGCCACTTTCCAATATGTGTTTTCCCCCTTCTTTGGGGCCTTATTCTGGGGGTGTGGCGTGAGTATGTATTTGATGCCTGGTGTGTATTTAGTTTCGCCCCTGGCCGCGCCAGGGGTCCAGACGCTGCACCGGACCTGCATGGTCATGTCTTTCCCTAGGCGTGTGCGTGTTTGTAGCTTAAAATCAGGGGTTCCCCATTGGTATCCTGGTTGGGCCAAGGTCTTAATGCTAGCTTGCCCGTCTTCCCGGAACTCTCGTTGCTTTTGTAGTACCATGCCAACGCGTCCAGGCCCTGCCGACAGTGCTAGCCAATTTATGTTCACCCAATTTGTGTGCAGGGCTTTCTGTTCGATACATGGTAGTGATACTCTTTGTCCCCATGTTACGGTGAGGTGTCGGGTTTCGTTTTTGCATCTATTGGAATCGGAGTTTCCCCTAGCTGCTGTCGCTATCAATAGTATTGTACCTATGATTAGGCCCATCCTTACTGTGTTCTGGGGGTGTGGTGTCTGGTGCTTGTATGGCCAACTTACAGTGCGTGGCGTGGATCCACGAAGTCTTGCCCTCGCAAAAGACTGCCGTTGGTGTAGTCAGCAACACCTGGACTGGTCCCTTCCACCTTGGTTCCAAGGCGTTCTTGCAGGTGAAGTGCTCCACGAACACCTGGTCTTTTTCCTCTGGTGGAACACCTGGTCCACAAGTCTCCTGGGAGCGCCTGGTCTACAGGTCTCCAATTTCCTAGTCCACTTTTTTTCAAGTGGATCCAATTTTATCCAATATTCAATTTTTAAATTCAATCCCATTTAATCCAGTCCAATTCAAATTAAATTCCATCCTTCTCTCAGCATCCCATTACCTGTTTCCAACATCAATAAAAATAAAATTATAAAATTAATAAAAAATCAATCATCTCAACTCTCAAATCGAATCAAAAAATAAAAATAAACGAAAATTACTTCAGCGAGAGTTTCAACTAGAATTACCACAAACCAACCACCTTTAACCTCCATTAACACAAACACAAACCACCATTAACCTCGATTAATACAAACAAACCACCATTAACCTCCATGAACCTCCCCCTATTATTTATTTATTTTCACGAATAAACAAATAATAGAAATAACCTGGTCTACTTCCAATTTCAATTCTGGTCAGTTCTGGTGTTTGGTCACACACAATGTTTTCCTCACCCACTGTGATTCGCTCAAAATAGATTCTCACTGTTATGTCTGAAATTAAGCTACCCTACTGGGTATTCGTGAAGGGGGTCCATCTTTCCCAACCCCTTCCTTCACACCAGCCACTTCACGTTGTCCACCATACTCACTGAATTGTCATCAATTCTGAAATTCGTCTCATGAAAACCCATTCAAGAGTCCGGTGTGACAGACAGCCAAACACATAGACACGCCGAAGACCCCAGGGTACCCATCAAACTAGCTTGTCCCCAGATCAACAACACAGCGAAACATGTGATTTTACTAAAATAATCACTTACTCATAACTAGCTGGATAACTAGCATAACTAGCTCAACACCTGGAACTCATAACTAATACTCATACCACTAATTACTCATAATAACTCATAATTACTCATACCAATACTTACTTAAAATAATGTAATATCCCAATCTTCACCCCCTATGCAAATCGAAGCACCCCGGACGATCCACAACCAATATCAACCACTGTAGCCGCCTTCCCCTCCAGGCAGCCACACACAGCCACATACATCTCCATCCACGTCACACAAGACAACAGCCAACGAGTGTGTCCACCACACAGAAACCTTTGGCAATGCAACAACCGAACTCCCAGACAACCAACAACAAAACCCAATCCATCTCCATGGCTCATCAAGCAGTTCCAACTTAATCCAGCTTCACATACCGATTTCCCCAACAACTCGTGAAACTTCACCCCCATTCTGGAAAAACCCTGGACTAAACCCTGACACCCTAAATAACTTCAGACCCATCTCCAATCTACCCTTTCTGTCAAAAGTTTTGGAACGTGCTGTGGCCACTCAACTCAAACATCACCACTCTGCCAATAACCTGTATAAAACATCCCAATCCGGATTCTGCTCCAGCCACAGTACTGAAACTGCTCTCCTCAAAATCACCAGCGACCTTTTCTCTCCTCTGATGCCGGCAACCTCAACATTTTCATCCTCCTCACCTCGACGCCTCCTTTGACATCATCAATCACACCATCCTCCTCACCCTGTTTAGACCAGCTTGTGCCTATTAAACCCAAATCAGTTCACTCCCAAGCCTACAAGGACCACCTACAGCACTGCAAAGATGTCCTCTACTCCACCTACTACCCTCAAATTATCCACTCTGGCTCCGGAATCCCAAAAGCACTCTTCTCTACAATAAACAAACTAAACAAACTCTGCAACGTGAACAAACTCCTCAGCTCCCTGGATACCACCTTTTCTCCACACACCTGTTGGTGCACACCTGTGCACTCACACCTGGTGCCACCTGCACCCTCCTTCCTTCCTGGACCATTCATCCAAAGCAAAATTGACAGCATCTACAACAGCTTAATCACCACAATTCACTCCCCCTTAAGGTGTCCCCCAAGGTTCAGTTCTTGGCCCCCTCCTCTTCGTCCTGTACCTATCCCCCCTTGGTCACTTAATCCGTCATGCACCATAGCCAATGCACCATGGTCTCCAATTCCACTGCTTCACCGATGACATCCAGCTTTTTCATCTCCACCAAATCGTGCTCCACCACCACCCACTCTATCCTGACAAACTGCCTAACTGAAATAAAATTCTAGCTTCAGATCAGCTTCCTCGAACTTAACTACGCTAAATCTGAATTAATCTTCATTCCCCCCAACATCGATGGTTTCCCAGTATCCACATCCGGAATCTTGGCATCATCATTGACCAAAACCCTCTCCTTTGAAAAATACACTAAACAGATCATAAAGACCTTAAACCTTAATCATAAAAACTGAAAAATGCTTCGCCATGGAATAGTCCACCACTCATGTAAATAATCATAAGAGTTCTGCGAAACATCTCCATCTTTAAAACTTAGCCAACCAAATTTAAACCACATGTTTTCCCCCCAAAAACAAGTCACATTCTTTGTATATTGCCAACATTGTTCATCGTTTAAGTATCATCCAGAACTAAATTTTTTATAAACCATCAACTTGTAGATGCATTTATTTATATCCCATTAACCCAAGAACTCTCAATTGCTTGGTTATATTTTAGTAATGTCATATATCCATATTTCTTTTCCAAATTGTTCCTGATATACACATTAATCCCATCTGTCTTCGTTTCCAGATGAACTCAAATCAGGAAATTAACACAAATCCTTATTACCTCCAATCAATTCAAAATTAAATCAACAATTCAAAACCAGATCGGATCAGCGATCAGAAATCACTTTTCCAATCAACACATTCCAAGCAACAATTCATTCAAAGACCAAGCTTAAAAACACAACTCTCATCTTACTGTGACAAATAAGCAACCAACCTACTTCACAAATAAAATAACTTTTAATAAATAATAATAAATAAATTAATAATAAAACCAAACCAAATAAATAAATACCAAACCAAATAAAATAAAACAGAAACCAAATAAATAATAAAATAACTTCACAAATAATAATAAAATAACTTATCTAAAACAAATAACTTTTCATCACCCCTTTCTTCTCCACCGCCTCTTACACTTAAACAGATCATAATTACTCACTCATACACTATTGCCCATCACCCAGTTGCCCCAGACCCAAACACAGGTTTGAAATCCCAGTAGGTTGTTCTTCAATCCCAACCATCATGTGATCCCAACATCTCTCCATTTATTTCGTTCCTCATGGGGTTGGTGTTTTATGGCCTTTACCTCTTACCCAATCACACTGCACATTATTCCCCGTCCTTGATGGATAATTTTACATCCAGATGGGCACAGCATCCCATTTTTGGCGACCCAGCCCTAAAACAAGCCCCTGGACTCCTTGCAGGCTGGACCAAAACCCCTGGACCTGCCTCCATGGAACAATGACGCCTGAGCACTCAATTAGCCCTCCCAGTACCAAAGACTTACAATCAGACCGACAGACAGACAAATAACAGAGGCATGTCGCCAGCCCCAGCACAGGACATCCCCTTTCCGGGCAGGCATAATATAATCCACAGCATCGAAATGCCAATTTCTATCCGGGGCCTCGCAAAGCCAAAATCCATGCCTGCGTGCTCCATCATGCAACCCGATCTGTACTCGGTGCGCCCGGCGCCCCCTATAATCAGTGAGTTATAATAACCACAATATCTCTGGCACCCAACTCGTGATACCACAATTTAATCCACGTTACTTGCATCTCTTCATCCTCACAAATGTCCTCCTCTTGACATGACTTAAATTAAATTCCAGCGTACTGTACCTGACGCGTCCAGTCGGCACCGGAAGTCTGTTTATTTCTTGAGACCCCTGAATCGGGACATCAACGACAATTACAACGACAAACAGGACTCGATATTCTCTGTTCATTAATTACGTACATGATTTTGGTTTTACCCACAATATATGTCCCGATATTCTCTCCAGATTTAGGTTCTATATCCTGTCGTTAAAGCAACACCCTGTAGACTGACTCCGCCTGTCGTTCTTCCAAGGTTAGTGAATTCCCTCTGACCTTTCCCTTGCATATCTCGAACAAAGGTCAACTAAACTTTAAAAGGTCAAACTTCGAATTGGGGTAACCAGCGCTTTATTTTTCCGCAAATAATACAAGTCCGGCGTCATTCCCTGCAGGAACCACATCCAGACAGACAAATGACCCTTATTGAGGCTCTACATCGCAAAATGCTAGCTCCTACGAATCCAACAACCGTCACAATCCGTCCAGGGACCTTCCGTACGAGGCGTGCTTCACAATGCCCATCGCACATCCTTCCTCGTTCGCACAACGCTTCATCAACGCACCTCCTCGCGCCCACACCTTGGCACAAGCCACACCACATACCGACAGTTGAAACCTCGACCGTCCTCCTTCCTCGGATCAGCGTTCTGTTGAAAACGTGACATTTCTGCTCAAATTATTGAATTTCCAAATACTCTCCCTGCAGCGCCCGTGAGGCAGCTTGTCCCACATTATCTGCCCCCAGACCCATATGCGTTTTAATAACTTAACCTTATCAGCATCGTTCGCCAGCATACCCTTTGTCCGGCGCATCGATCATCCCAAATGCTTCGATGCATCTTCCAGCCGCCACTCCGCACTGTACCTTACTGTATGAACAAGACTTTTTGGCTCCGGAAATTAATTACTCTGTCTAGAAATCGTTTAATTTAACCATCCTAAATAAATCCATCCATCTATCCATCTTATAAATCCATCTTAAATAACGTATTCGTCCTGTGACATTGCCTGGCATATATGTCGCAGCCGGCCACTATTCCGACATGGCTCATGACTCATGTCTAATTCTGACCAGAAGATGAAGGATGAAGGACATGACATGAAGAAGAAGATTCTGACAAGATACTGACATGTGAACGTCCGACATCCAGCAAAGTCGAAATGACCCACAATGCATTTGGGCACACACTTCCTCTGAGAGTGGGCGAGTTATCGCCGGCACTCTGAGCAACCTCATCGCACCCGACCCCAAAATGCACTATATGACACCAATTTCAAAGGTGAGCTGCCTCAGCGATACATCCCACACATACAATCCACAATATCTGCCATTGAATGAACTCTTCAATTCAAGTAAAACACACATATTGATTCGAATTCTGCAACCATCTCCAAGAAACCGCTTCATATCAACAGTAGATCGACAAGGGCACTCCGGGTGCTTTCCTGACCCGATTTATATCAATTCGCTTCCCAAACAACTCCCAAACAGATGAAAATCCGGACTCAGTTCAGGACCTCGCCTGTTCTCTCGGATAGACGTTAAAATGGACATTCCCGGCCTGAATTTCCCCCAAGTCGAGCAGATCGCTTACAAAGTTTCACACCGAAACCCTCTGCTTTGCACATGACACACAGACAAACACATTGGCCAGACACACACGTCAATTAACATCCCAATATACATTCATTCCTCATTCATGTTACGTCTCTCATTCAAGGAAAAGGATTTTTTGGGACGGGTTTGGACGGGGGGTGGGTTGAGGTGGAAAGGGGAGGCAGGGCGGGGGGTGTTGGGGTGTTGCCTAGAGCCCCGGGGCTGAGCTCAGGTCTTGGGGGGGGGGGTTGGGGGCATGGTGGCTACCTCCCCTTTCGCGGGGTCTTGGTCCGGATTATGGACGAGCGGCATTAGCCGCTGATTTGCTTGCTTAACTACCTCCTTAATTGTTTCACCTGGCCCATTTCCTGTGAGCTTATTTATTTTCTCTGGTCCACCAGGTCCTGGCCTGCTTTTATCTGGACCTCTTGTCTAGAACTTAGCCTAGAGCTTCCTGGCTTGACCTCGTAGTTGTCACTACCTTCTTGTCAAACCTACCTGGTACCTACGCATTTCACCCTTCCTGGCCATGTCCCTTTGGCCGTCTATCTAAGTTAACCTATGGCCTTTTATCTAAGTTTAGCCTAAGTTAGCCACAGCCCTTCGTTCCCTGGCATGCAATGGCATACCCCATCTTGTCTCTGGGCTGTTCCTTCCTGGAAAAATCTTGGCCACCTGGTTTCAACCTATATGGCTGTCCGACCTCATTTTCCCCTCCTGGTGCTAACTGTAACTTTAAGCTTCCTGTTAAATCCTTACTGATATCCTGCGCAAAATCTATCCTTAGCTTTTTACCCTTAATGTTTATCCAGCGCAAATATTGTAACGTTACTCTTACTATCCTTACTTGTTTATCCTGGCTTTAACAAAGCTACGCCATTCTGAGGCCTAAATGAGCCTCTACTTACAATTTCTGTTCGAGTGCAGACAGCGGGGAAGACAAGGAGACTGAACCCGCGCGAGGGAGGAAGGTACGAATTTGGAATAATAGCCCTCTGATATAAAACAACTCCCACCTTTACTCAAATCAACGTGCCGGCGCCGGCCTCAGGTCAGCCTTCCTCCTGTCCCTCGGGCTCCGTTTCCCGTCCTCCGCGTCTGTTGACACCCCACTCCTGGTACCATCTGTGAAGAATCAGCTCTTCGTTTGCAAAAGAAGTCCACAAATAGCCTGAAAAATGGCGCAGCTTTATTAATAACCAACTTATACGGATCCGGAGGAGACCGACGTCTACAGCAATCTACAGCAAGAACATGCCACGTCAAGCCTTCCTGGAAACACATTGATTCCCAGTCCATTTATATAGGGACACGTTTTATCAGGAAATCTCCGAGGGAACAAACAACACTGGGAGAGGTTCCTCCCACCGTTATCATTCGGGGGAGTCAGCTTTTCTTTATCATTTGGACCAATTGTTTCTCTGGGCTCCGAGAAAACAGAACTGTAACTCACAAAGAGAAGAGTGTATGCTTAGCCAAACAAACCCATATATTTTATGGGTTTGTGTACATGAGTAATCCAAAGCATGTTTATACAGAGTCCTGCGTTGCTGAGATTAAAACAAAATATATATGGTTAACGATCATGTCATTCTATTACGCAAAAACAAGCGCATGTGGGCGTGGTTTTACGACCAGCCTCGAAAAGCACACGTATACAATCTGTTCAGCATGACCTCATTTTAAGCTTTTCCTCATCCAAAACTAAAACGAAGCAAAAACCCTTTATTTACTTTATGAAAATAGCATTTCTAGACAACATTTAAATCATAACACATTACGCCTAACGTCTATAACTGAACTTTAGGCAATAACAAATCTACTACTTGACATATATATATATATATATTATATATGTATATATTGTTACGGCTCTCCGCCGCCCTTCTTCCCCTTACCAAGGGGGGATTAATCCCCTTGTTCCTTCTGGACTTGACGGAACTGAGAGACTTGAAACGCCTCTTCCAGGCAAAACGCAAGGTAGGGTTTCGGGACCAAGTCTCGCTCATACCTAAATCCCTGCGCCGCCACGGAAGCGAGGAAGCAAGCCTTGCACGAGCCACGTGTGATTTGGGTATGCCGAGCGGATTGAGTACCACGTGGTCCGTGCAGTCTTAGTAGTGGAACCCGGTTCGAGCGGTTTTAGTCATACCACACTTAGTCAATGAGGAAATCACGAGGACGATCAAATGGAAAAGGAAGAACATGGGTTTAATTATTATTCCCACACGTATGTACAATGATCGGGACGCAGAGACACAGAGCAGCACTTAGTCAGTCTTATCTTCCTTCCCAGACTCGGGCCCATCACACTCACACAGGGAATTGCAGATGGGTAGATGTTCCAGCCAAAAGCGTCGACGTGGTCGTCCAGGAACGGCCCCGTCCAGCTCTCCATAGTCCCAGCACGCCCCGCTAAGATGGCAGCAGGCAGTGGAAGGAACCTCGTAGCGTGTCTCCCGAACAAAAGCAGCCGATGAGGTAGAACGGCAAATACGCGTCTCTCAGCGTGGCCGGCGGTTACACAGCCGTTATCACTCGCGTGACTTAATGCACTGTACGCGGCTCGGCCTCCAGCTCAACTGAGCGTCACTTTATAATCGCGCGTAATCCGGTTCATGCGTGTCTTTCTTCACCCGCGTATCTCTCAAAGTTATTTGACGCTCTCAACTCCTGCTTGTCAACGATTCCTCCTGGTTGGTCAGCACGCGCGAGTCCTCTCTCTCATCAGCGAGTCCTTTCACTGCTGCGAGTCTTCTCGAACCTTCCAACCATGCCCTGGGATGCAGTGCTGCCACCACAACCTCTGAGCCCTGATTGGCAGCTCGTGCTTACCGTCAGCTCCTCTGCCGCCCTCATTCGGCTCTGCCCCGACCCTCCTAGGCCTGCCTCATGTTAATTCGCCCAAAATGAACCAAAGTCAGCGCAAAGGGGCAGGAGGCTAGGGAGGCTGGAGAGTCAGTAGAAGTAGGACCTATTCTCCTGACTCTACTCAACGCAGAACTAACATAGGAAAAGGACTAAGCTCACAAATACTAAGATATAACTACACTATCACGAGGCTACATGTTGCTTGTGTGACTAACTATGAGGGGGAAATTTTTAACCTTTATTATACTGACTGTACAAAACTCAAAACCGCAACAATATATATATTGTTGCAGATCTCGAGGTCGTCGACATACTGAGGGGGGGGGGGGGGTTAAACTCTGCGTCCCCTCGAGCTTCGAGTCCATGAGGCCGCCCCCACACTATACTCATGGTGGACGGATTGCTGGGCAATTCCAGCCGCCGAGCCCGCAGCTAATGCGTGGAAGGGTTAGCGGTCACGACCCGAGTACCTTCGACACACACAGCGGTGAGAACGGGGGCTGAACCTCGCACGAGTCACGCTGATCTTTAACACCCGAGCGGTTGTGCATCACGTAACTCGTGCCATTAACACTACAACCCCGATCGAACAGTTTTAACTCGTGCAATGCTAGGCCAATGGTGAAAGGACGAAGACGGCCAGGTTGGAAACAAACCACAGGATTTATTCACAAATGTACAATAGTTATAGAAAAGGGACACAGTGGAGAACCTTAACGGCCTTACTTACGTTCCCGGACAAGGGCCCTCAGACTCGTTTGGGGAAGGGGAGGAAGAGGGGAATGCGCCCAAAGCGCGGCCGCTTGGTGCAGTTCGCCTGGACGGCTCGTTTGGCGGATCCCCCCCAAGGATGTTCGCGGCAGGGACGTCGATCACAGTCGTGCACGTAACTGGAATCCGAGGAGCGTATCCCAAAGTCAGCAAGGCAAAGCACACGTGCAGGGAGTCCAGGCAGGGGTCGTCATGGTAGAGAGCACGTTCAGAGTCCTGGGCCAGAGAGAGAGCAAGCCTGCCAGAGAGAGCATTCAGAGTCCGGGCCAGAGAGAGTGCCAGCCTGCCAGAGAGAGCGTTCAGAGTCCGGGCCAGAGAGAGTCCAGAGAGAGAGAGAGAGAACGGGGGTCTGGGCTGGGTTTTATAGCCCCCCCCCCTGAATCCCACTCGAATGTTCCACGGGCCTCCACGGGTCACATGTCGTGACAGCCCCTTATTAGTCACTCCCTTTAGCTCTCATTGGCCGCAGTTATTGGCCACTCCCTTTATCTCCCATTGGCTGTTCGCTGTTTATCAGCCACGCCCTCCAGCTCCTACCCTCAGGCCTGCTAGACTTGTCCTAGGCCCATGACATGGCATTCCAGGCTTCAATGAGGCCTACCCTTACTCTACCTGCCTCAACGCATACTAACACTAGGAAGGAGACCATACTTCACATTTAATAAGAAATAACTAACTAAGCGAGGCTACATGTTGTGGTGTAACTAACTATAGGGGGGTTGCCTTTGTTTCCAAAACCGCAACACGACCCCCTTCTCCGACCAGACTCGTCCCGAGTCGACCTCAGTCGGAACGACCGGTAGAGTCTGGTATGAAATTTACTTTTACCATTAATTGTGACAAATAGATGTAATCCCCCTAACATTTAATCTAACCCCTGTGTGTGACATTTTTTACACTAGATATGTCCCTCCTAATGCGTTGAGCAGCTAATCTAACAGACTCACACCCACAACTATTCGCGCATTTCCGGAATTTTTAAACTAAACACATACGAAACAGGCATTGCCTGCTTTCCTTGAGTTGTAATCAAAATGTACCTTTGTTTCTTCAAAAAGTAATTTATAATCGAAGACGTGTTGATTCAGTTTTTAAATGCATATCGCAGGCCGATTGTAGGCCAAGGGAGCCATGATTCTTCTTCATTTTGAAACTTGAATGTATGGAAAACTTTTCGCTTTGCAAAGTAATAAAAGATTAAAACCAAACGTTATTAATAAATATTGTATTCCATCGTTAGTTTACATTATTATGTATATTTTTGAAGTACTGTATTGTTTCATTCCATGGTTCGAAAATAGTTGACTCGCTTTAAACAAACTCTGTATATGCACCCCCAGGAACAAGGAAAAATATAATTAGACTTCGGTTCGATCCCGAAATTCAGTATTCAGTCGCTGTATTTTTACGAAGTAATAATATAAATAATAATAATAATAATAATAATTCATTTATTTTGTATAGCGCTTTTCCAGAAGCCCAAAGGCGCTTTGACAGAGTGGCAAACATAATGCATAACAATACATGAAAACAACAATTTCAAAAAAGACAAGAATCAATAGGGAAATATTTAAAGCAAAAGGAGGGAGAAGGAGAAGAGATAGTCAGGGGTTAAATGCTGTGGGTTGAATGTTGAATGCAGTGTTGAACAGGTGGGTCTTTAGTGATGTTTTGAATGTGGTGAGTGAGGAGGAGTCTCTGATGGTGTGAGGTAGTGAGTTCCAGAGGGTGGGCGCAGCGATGGAGAAGGCCCTGTCCCCCCAGGATCTGAATTTGGTCCGGATGGAGGGGGTCAGGAGGTTTGTACCAGCAGAGCGGAGGTTGCGGGTGGGAGTGTGTCTGGAGAGGAGGTCAGCCAGGTAGGATGGGGCCAGGTTATGGAGGGCTTTGTATGTCAAGAGGAGGATTTTGTACTGGATTCTCTGGGGGATGGGGAGCCAGTGAAGCTTGTAAAGGACGGGGGTGATGTGGTCACGGGTCCGGGAATGGGTGAGTAGACGGGCAGCGGAGTTCTGAATGTATTGGAGTTTATTGGTGATTTTTTAGGGTGAACCATAGAGGAGGCTATTGCAGTAGTCCAGACGGGAGGTGATGAAGGCGTGGATGAGGGTTTCTGCAGCCGTGGAGGAGAGGGATGAGCGGAGACGGGCAATGTTTTTCAGGTGAAAGAAGGCTGACTTTGTGATCTGTTTAGTGTATTTGTCGAAGGAAAGGGTTTGGTCAAAGATGACGCCAAGATTCCGGATGTGAGGGGAGGTGGATACTGGGATACCGTCGATGTTGAGGGCAAAGTTATGGGTGGATTTTGTGAGCGTTTTTGGGCCAATGATGATTATTTCAGATTTATCACAGTTAAGCTTGAGGAAGTTGATTTGAAGCCAGGATTTTATTTCAGTGATGCAGTTTGTCAGGATAGAGTGGGTGTCGGTGGAGACGAACTTGGTGGAGATGAAAAGCTGGATGTCATCGGCGAAGCAGTGGAATTGGAGACCATGACGGCGGATTAAGTGACCGAGCGGGGACAGGTAAAGGATGAAGAGGAGGGGGCCAAGAACTGAACCTTGGGGGACACCTTGGGGGAGGGGAGCAGTGGGGGATTTGCAGTTATTGATGGAGATGAACTGGCATCTGTCATAGAGGTATGATTTAATCCAAGAGAGGGCAGTGCCGGTAACGTTAAAGGTGGATTCAAGTCGGGTGAGGAGGATAGTGTGATCGATGGTGTCAAAGGCAGCGCTGAGGTCGAGGAGGACGAGAATGTTGAGGTTGCCAGCGTCAGAGGAGAGGAGAAGGTCGTTGGTGATTTTGAGGAGAGCAGTTTCAGTACTGTGGTTGGACCGGAATCCGGATTGGAATGTTTCATACAGGTTATTGGCAGAGAGATGATGTTTGAGTTGAGTGGCTACAGCGCGTTCCAAAACTTTTGACAGAAAGGGTAGGTTGGAGATGGGTCTGAAGTTGTTTAGGGTGTCAGGGTTTAGACCAGGTTTTTTTAGAATGGGGGTAACAGCAGCAATTTTGAGGGAAGGTGGGACGATGCCTGTAGACAGGGAGGAGTTTATTGTTGCAATGATAAGTGGAGAGAGAGCAGGGAGGGAGGCTTTGACAAAGCTGGAGGGGATGGGGTCAAGAGTGCAGGTGGCAGTTTTCATTCCTATGAGGAGTTCAGAGAGGTCAGTAGGGGAGATTGGGGAGAACCGAGACAGGGGATGGCAGGACAAGGGGGGGCAGGTGGTTGGAGGGGGAGCGGGTGCGGCGGTGGTCAAGCTGTTGTAGATGTTGTCAATTTTGCGTTGGAAGAAAGAGAGGAAGGAGATGCAGTTGTCTACTGTGAATGACTGGGTGGTGGTGTTCAGGGGGCGGAGGAGTTTGTTTATTGTCGAGAAGAGTGCTTTTGGGTTTCCGGAGCCAGAGTGGATAATTTGAGAGTAGTAGGCAGAGCGGGCGCAGGAGAGGGCATCTTTGTAGTGTTGTAGGTGGTCCTTGTAGGCTTGGGAGTGAACTGTGAGACCCGTTTTATTGCGGAGTCTTTCAAGTTGGCGAGCACGAGTTTTCATCAGGTGGAGTTCAGGGGTAAACCAGGGAGCAGAATGGGTGAAAGAAACTGTTTTGGTTTTTACAGGCGCAAGCTGGTCAAGGCAGGAGGAGAGAGTGTGGTTGTAGTAGTCAGTGAGGTCAGAAGGGGTGTGGAGGTCAATGAAGGGAGAAGTGGACATTTTTTCAGAGAGGGTGGATGAGAATGAGGTAGGTGAAAGAGCGTTTAGCTTACGGAAGTTGATTGTGCGATAATGCCTTGGTGTTGGGGCGGGGATGTTGATGGTCAGAGTGATGGCTAAGTGGTCAGAGAGGGTGAGGTCAGAGCCATAGAGATGGTGCAAATTTAATCCAGTGGAGCAGACAAGGTCCAAAATGTGACCACGGATATGGGTAGGAAAGTCGACATGTTGAGTGAGGTTAAAGCAGGTGAGTAAATCAGTGAAGTCAGTGGTTATTGTGGAGTCAGTGGAGTCCATGTGGATATTGAAATCACCAAGGAGGAGGATTGAGGGGGAGAGGGAACATAGCTGGGTCAGAAAGTAGGAGAAGTCAGACAGGAATGATGGGTGTGGTTTGGGAGGGCGGTAGACGACAGCCATGACTGACTGCGTGCGACCAGAGAGTTTTAAAGCCAGGTGTTCAAATGATGTAGCAGATGAGATGGAGATGAGGTTGGTCTTGATGTCTTGACGGTGGATAACGGCAATTCCACCACCTCGGCCCTCCGAGCGTGGTTTATTGACGTAGGAATATCCATTGGGTGTGGTGAGGTTAAGTGTGTAGTAGTCCAGAGGTTGTTGCCAGGTTTCGGTGAGACAGAGAAAGTCCAGTTTGTTATCCAGGATGTATTCGTTCAGGATGAGGCATTTGTTGTTGAGGGACCGGGTGTTGAACAGGGTGAGCTTGATGTTGTTTTGAACAGCAGGGATGAATTCAGGTGATTTAGCCAGGGTTCGTAGGCAGGAGGTGCGATCGTGTGCGTTGCTGTGACCAGGTGCGCTGGGACGAAGAGTGAGAGTGCGCTGAGCCGACCAGAGGACGGGGATGGAGTGACCTGATTGCAAATAAACAAACTTACGACCGGAGCCACGGTGAATGTACCTGGGTCGTCGGAGGAGTCCATTTGATTTGATGGCAGAGATGCATGATGGGGTGGAGCGGGTATTGAGCAGAAGAAGCCTTGCGGCGGAGTACCTCAGAGCCATGCCAGGCAGGAGCGAAGGGACGAGTACGAGGCCAAGGTCGAGGAGGCAAAGCGGCAAACGCAGCGGCAAACGACTGCAGCCGCTAATCAAGACCACAGCGGCAAACAGCCACCGCCGCAAACAACGGGAGCGGGCCTGAGGAAACAGTGGAGGAGCCGGGCAGGCGAAGCCAGGAGCAGAGCCGGGACCGAGCAGAGGGCAGACCCAATGGTCAAAAATCCGCCACGACCACCAGAAAAGCAAACTATGTACAATGGCCCAGTCGGAGAAGCGGCGAACAAGTAACGCCAGCGTCCTCTCCAGACCGGACCGGAAGCGGAAGTGAGATAATCCAAATAACGAAGTCCTGCGAACATTCTCTCCTCTTCTTCTCCTCTCTCCTTTCCCTCTCTCATTCCCCTCTTTCATTTTCCTCTCTCCTTTCTGGTCTGGCCAGATGGAAGCCAAACAGTCCAATCTTGGTTTCACCAGACCACAGAATCTTGTTTCTCACAGTCTGAGAGTCCTTTAGGTGCTTTTTTGCAAACTCCAAGCGGGCTTTCATGTGTCTTTCACTGAGGAGAGGCTTCCGTCTAGCCACTCTGCCATAAAGCCCAGATCGGTGGAGTGTTGCAGTGATGGTTGTCCTTCTGGAAGTTTTTCCCATCTCAGCACAGGATATCTGGAGCTCAGCCAGAGCGACCATCGGGTTCTTGGTCACCTCTCCAACCAAGGCGCTTCTCCTGCGATTGCTCAATTTGGCCGGGCAGCCAGCTCTAAGAAGAGACCTGGTTGTTCCAAACTTCTTCCAGTTAAGAATTATGGAGGCCACTGTGCTCTTGGAAACCTTCAATGCAGCAGAGATTTTTTTTGTAGGCTTCCCCAGATCTGTGCCTCGACACAATGCTGTCTCTAAGCTCTGCAGGCAGTTCCTTCAACATCATGGCTTGGTTTTTGCTCTGATATTCATTGTCAGCTGTGAGACCTTATATAGACAGGTGTGTGCCTTTCCAAATCATGTCCAATCAATTGAATTTACCACAGGTGGACTCCAATCAAGGTGTAGAAACATCTCACAGATGATCAAGAGAAATGGGAGGCACCTGAGCTAAATTTCAAGTGTCATAGCAAAGGGTATAGGGTGTCATAGCAAAATACTTATGTCAATGTGATATTTAAGTTTTTTCTTTTTAATAAATTTGCAAAATTTTCTAAAATCCCGTTTTCTCTTTGTCATTCTGGGGTATTGAGTGTAGATTGATGAGGGAAAAAATGAATTTAAACGATTTCAGCATAAGGCTGCAACATAACAAAATGTGAAAAAAGTGAAGGGGGCTGAATACTTTCTGAATGCACTGTATGTATATATATACACATTGTGTTTATTTGTCGTTTTTCATTCAGTAAAATCGAGTTGATGAAACACATGAAATCATTCTGAAAATGTCAGTGGTGGCGGTGCATACAGTGGGGGCGTTGAGCAGATGTTTTTAGCAATGCTGTGAAAACAAATACTCACTGGCATATTGATGTTTTCTTGTTGTCAAAACTTTCGTTTTCATTATCCTGTGACGTCTTCTCACCTTACTCGATTCTTATCACCTGCATGACACAAGCATTACCTGCATGACATAAAGTAGAAACCCGCACAACATATAAGCATCACATGCACAGCGTGATCAGAACCTATATGGTGTAAGCAGCACCTGCACAGCGTAAACAGCACCTGCACAGCGTAAGCAGCACCTGCACAGCGTAAGCAGCACCTGCACTGCATAAGCAGGAACTGTGCTGTGTAAGCAATCAGCTTATCTCAAAGGAAATAAGAATTTTACCCAGGAAAAATAATTGTCAGCCAAATTAGAGATCTGTGTGGGCAGCAGGATAAGTCAAAACAAATAAGAAATAAAATACTTTATAGTAATTGATCCACCGTGAATATAAGGAGCTGATATTTTTAGTCCATGTCGTTGTTTGTGTTTTGTCCAACTTTCCATTTTACCTCGTACCTTGTTGTGCAAAATTGTCGAATCCATGTCTGTGTAGGTCAGGCCTAGTCCTTGGATAGGTGGCAGGTAAATTCTGTCTCTTCGTGCTTCATTTCACTTGTTTTCTCCCAACGATTGTCCTTTCAGTCTCATCAACAAGATTTTAATCCCTCTCCTGTCTTAAAAACAAACAAACAAACAAAAAAAACCTTCTTTCTTCACTCCAACACACCTACTCAATCTGCCCACACTTCCTTCTATCTCCCTGTATTTTCTGGACTTATTCGTCATTCCTTCCTTTTCTCAATATCTCCAAACTGAATCCTAATTTAATGAAATGCTTCTTCCTTTAAAAGCCTTATAATACATTTTTAAAATGCTTCACCTTCCTTATTTCTCTGCAATGAGCATTCTATGTGTTCTTTCTTATTCTTCATCAGGATCTATTCCTCCTCCTCCTCTTCTTCACAAGGATTATTTTATAACCCAGTACCAATCCTAAATGCTTGATCCATCGAACCTCCTCCAATACCTACAGCAGCACTTTCCTCCGTACCATCAACAAAAAACATTTCCACCTCTTCCATGATGTCCTCTGGCTATGGCTTCCTCTCCGCTCGCACCTTTTCTTCATATGTGTTCTTTACCGTCCTCCAAACAGTGATGACTCCATTTACATTTCGCTGTCGGACAACATGGACCAACTTCTATCAACTCATCCAAACTCTCTCTTCCTCATTTGTGGCGACTTCAATTGTCACCATGCCAGCTGGCTGGGTGTGGGTTCCACTCTCACCAGCCATGGCACCTCAGCAAAGGACTTCTGCGACTCATTGGGACTGAAACAATCTGTCAATTTCCCGACACGAATCTCAGTCAATGGAGCATCTTCTCTTCTGGACTTGGTTATGACTAACTTCCCTGCAAATGTCTGCTGCTCTTCTTCTGCTCCAATCGGTTCTTCTGATCATGTGCTTGTTAAAGTGGACATCTCTCTGGCCATTCTCAGAGAACCTCCTCAGCGCCGGCGAGTCTGGCATTTCACTCAGGCTGACTGGCACGGTCTGCAAGCAGCCATCAATCATCTGGACTGGTCTCCCATCTCTACTGCCTCTGACATCAATTCATACTGGGAATTCTTCCAAAGCAAACTGCTCTCTCTCATGCACAGATTTATCCCATCTCGTCTTCAGTTGTCTTACCCTTCCTCCCGTCCATGGTACACTTAATCTTGTGGTGAGGCAGTTGCCCTGAAACAACTTGCCTTTGCCTCTTGGAAGGCAAATCCAACTGAAGGCAATCTCAGTTCCTTTCACCAAGCTCGGAACAAGTGTGTCTTCCCTCAGGAGTGCCAGGAAGCACTATCTCTCCACACCCAAGATTGAACTTTCAAACCTGTCTCCTTCCTCCAAATCCTGGTGGCGTCTGGTCAAATCAGTTTCTGGTGTTTGTTCCCCCTCCATCCCCTCCGTTTCCTCAAATGGCTACACAGTTGACACTGCACGTGACAAAGCCGAATGCCTCAACTCTGTGTTTGCCTCAAAATCTTGTGTTGCAAACCCATCTCTCTCTGTTCCCACCTTTCCCAGTCGAACCCAACTGCTCCTGGACTCTATGTCCTTCTCTCCTGACAAGGTGGAGACGTTTTTGTCAAACCTCGACTCTGATTCTGCAACTGGACCAGACGGCATCAGCCCACGGGTCCTAAAATCCTGCTCTGCTGCTCTATCTCATCCTCTCTCTGTTCTTTTCACCCTCTCTTTTGCTCAAGGTCATCTGCCGTCATCTTGGAAATCAGCAAACATTACCGCTTTACACAAAAAGGTGCAAAAACAGATCCTTGCAACTACAGACCAATCAGCCTGCTTCCAATTATCAGCAAAGTCATGGAATCCATCATTGCTTCGGATATCAAATCCTTCCTCTTCTCCAATGGCTTGATCTCTGATCATCAATTTGGATTCAGACCAGGTCATTCTACTCTGGACATGTTGCTTCTGCTGTCTCAACAATGGATGGAGGTCCTCAATGCCAAACAGGAAATCAGAGCCATCTCACTTGACATATCACGTGCCTTCGATACGGTCTGGCACCCAGCTCTGCTCACCAAACTCTCCTCCTATGGTATCCATGGAAATCTCCACTCATGGCTTGTGGACATCCTCTCTGGTCGTCGGCAACGTGTGGCCCTGATGGATTTCTCTCATCTCCCCTTCCTGTTCAGGCTGGAGTTCCCCAAGGCAGTGTTCTGGGCCCTGTGCTATTTCTGGTCTTCATCAATGATCTCTCCGACTCTCTGTAAAATCCTCTCTATCTCTTTGCTGATGACTCCACTATCTGCCGCTCCATTCCTCAAAAATATCTGCCGCTCCATTCCAAGTTTTCAATGATTCTTTTCCTTGTTTTTTTTCAACGACTTGTTTTTAGGACTGCAGGCACCACAGCCTGAAGCGCCCCCACCATCTTACTTGTGCATTACCTCCCCGCTGCCTAGTTGAGGAATGCACACATGTATATGACATCAATGCCATGGTCTTGCAGGGGCGTGAAATAAGTGCTTGAAATGATTTTGTGTGTAATGACTATTGGAATGTGTATGAGTGGATAAGGGGTTTGTGTTACATGAATGTGGGCGAAATCCACCGAGCCATGTCACTCACCTGTAACATCTGGACAGGGCCCGCGGAAATTTTGGGGCACATTGGGGATGGCCCCGCAGGTAAGGTTGTGTCTTGTGGCATCCACCGGGGGACGTGGTCTGTAGACCGGGGTTGTATAAATGTTTTATAGAGTTATGAATTTTGGTTTAGGATAAGTTTGTGGTGAAATTAGTTTTTGCGTGTTGTTTGTTTCCTCCCTCCGCAGGAACAACGAATATTTGAAATGTACATACTTGCATGACTGTTAAGGGGTTTAACATGTTATGAAGTATAGGTAGGAAGTCCGACTCACTTCCCACAGCCCTCCTGATTTATTTCATAGGTTAATAAAGTGTGAGACAGTAAGTGTTAAGACTGGGATGGTAGCATCTGCAGTGAACCTTGCAGGAGCTACGGTTCTGGGGGGGGGGGAGGGGGGTCGGTGACGGGGCTGTGTTATGTCGGCGAGGGTAGTGATATGTAGAGCCAGATAGATCTGTGTAGGTAACGTGCCTCGTCTGTCGTGATAAGGAATCTACCCTGTAATAAGTTCCATGTCGAGGCGGTTTGTCTGTAAGGAGTATACTTGTGAACTTACCAGGAGGTTCGTGTGTTAAGTAGAGTTAGGGATTAAAGAGTAGTGCCCTTGTGTGTCTCACCTGGTCAGCCAAACCTTTGACCCTTATGGCAATGCAAACCACTTCGACACTTAGTTAGGATCTTTATTGCAACACTAAATAACGATTCCCTTCCCCTGACATGACTTCAAAAGGAAACCAGGCCGGAACACCGCCAGTGGGTGCCGTCGCCAGTTACACCTCCGACAGGCCTAACCACATTGAGTACCACACGCTATGACCACGGAAGAGGGGATGAGAGTTGGGGTGGCGCGGTAGGCGTGAACCTCCAGCCGGCGAGTCAGTGGAGGGCACTGATTGGGCAACGTGCCAAGGCTGACGTGACGTGACCAGCAAGGTTATTCAAGAGAGCGCCGACCGCCATTTAGAGAGACGGAGAGAGAGAGAGAGAGAGAGAGAGAGAGAGAGAGAGTGTCTTGCACCAGAGAGAGAGAGAGGCAGTGAGTCTTCCGCCATTTGCGTTGGTCTCGAGAGTCTCTTGCGGTTTGTGCGTTCTTGCAGCCCTTGCGTCCCTTGCGGTTGGTGCTCTTGTTCGCGCAGCTAGCCTGTTTTGGAGATCCGGCACTTCGTCGTGCGCAGCCCGAGTTGAGCTGAGATATAGCCCAAGTGGAGTTCGCTTGCTGGCACGTTTGCTTTGGGAGAGCTGACTGGGACATGGCAGGCCGATCGTGTGGGAAGACCGACCTCGATTGGAGCCGCTGGCCTGCGTTGGACGCGTGGTGCTTGGTGCAAGGACCTCGTGGTGCTCGGTGCTGTGGTGCTGGAGTGTGGGACCTCGTGGGTGCATCGGGGCCGAACGAAGCCATGTGTGGGCAGGGAGACAAAACGGCAAGAGCCATATAAGCCCGATCTCTGTGTTTACACTTTACACGATGAGACATTTTCGTTCGTATTCATATTCCCTCGTCTTTTTTCTGGAGTCGGTGTGTGGGATCCCAAATTAGTTACTTTTATTTCATTGCCATCGCGTTTCATTGTTTCGCGGTCCGTGACTAAATCTATATTTTTGTACATTCTGATTTGTGTTTGTCAATTTCATTAATCCTCTTACAGGACCGGAGCTACGTCGGTGCGCTGAACGTAAGCTTTTGCCGCAGCCTTCCATTTTCCTTCTTCCTCCCGTGTTAGATAGCAAAATCAGTGTTTGGTTATCGCCTCCATTAAACCCGTTTCGGTCCATTCGCGACTTTCTGGTGTTAACCGTGACTCGCCCGACAATATATACATATATATACAGACGTGGCATTTAATATGGAATTTTTTTTTTGTGGGGGTGAACTTACTTTTCAAGATGACTTAGAACCAAAAGTTCATTGGAATTATGTGGAAATTATTCTAGATTTTGTTAATGTAACCTTTAAAAGAAACAAAAACCACATTTGACATTTCGAAGCAAATAAATTGATCCTTGAAAGCGATGTAAACTGATATCGAACTCAATTCACGGACAGTACTGTGTTAAACCTCTGTGCGTTTTCCAGAAGTATCTCTTTATTTTGCACATTAGCCCAAATTTTTTTTAACAAAAACAAAAGTTAAATTACGACTGGGATTACGGACAGTAAAATTACAGTTCAGTACTTCATGTAACCCCCATGAGCATTCAGGAGAGCACGTACACGTTGAGGCATGCTGTTCACGAGATTTGCCAAGGTTTGGACAGGAATCGCTTGCCATGCAGTGACAATAGCCTGCTGCAATTCATGCACAGAGGCAGGCTGCTGGTCCAAGTTGTCGATTTGATGCGTTAATTCTGCCCACAGGTTCTCTATCGGATTCATATCCGGGGACATGGCAGGCCACTCCATATGCTATACACCACGGTCAGCAAGAAAGTGTTGGATCATGCGAGCACGATGAGGCCGTGCATTGTCATCTTGGAAGACATAGTTTCCTCGAAAGGCTGGACGAACAAATGGAAGCAATGTTTCTTCCAGAATGGCCCTGTGCTTGAACTGGTTCAGGTTTCCATTCAGAACAACCAGGTCAGTTTTGCCCCATGCATGAAAACCAGACCAAAAAGTCACCCCACCACCACCAGCTTGGACTCTTGGCATGATACAATCTTGGTTGTAGGCTTCATGCACTTGTCTGCACACTCGGACGCGGCCATCTTGACGATAGACCAGAAATCTAGACTCGTCACTGAAGATCACGTGAGTCCAGTGTACTGGCTGCCATTGACGGTGCTCTCTGGCCCACTGCAATCGGCGCTGGTGGTGTTGTCTGGTCAGACGTGGCTTTCTCAGGGGACGCCTGGCATGATAGCCTGCATGAACCAGTCGTTGGTTGACGAGCCTTCTGGATACAGGCACATTTGTCAGTTGCTGCCACTCAGCCCTAAACCGATTAGCTGACTTGGTACAGCCATTGCGGACTGACCGGTGCAGCTGGCGATCATCCCTCCTTGTGGTTCTGTGGGGACGTACTGGCCTCGGTATTGGAGTAGGGACACCCCTCTGAGCATTTCGTTTCAGGATATTTGACACCTGACCTTGAGTGATGCCATACTGCCAAGCAATAGCACGCTGTTTCATGCCGGAATTTCGTAAAGCCAACACTAAAATGACAAACAGCATTGTCGAGTTGAAGGATCATCTCCAGGGGAAGCGGCAATAACTTTTGTAGACGTGCAGCAGTTTTTTTTCCACCAATACAGAACACAACAACCCTTATATACCCGATTGTGAAGCCAATCGTCAAATGTACCTGTCCGTACATTTTGTCACGCCACCTGTGATATAATCCTGTTATTGACCTCTTGCTGTGACAGACAATCAGTGACATGGTTCTTTTAACAAAGAAATCACCGAAGCGTAAAAGAAACTCCCAGATTGATATACTGAGTTCAGAAAGTAAACCCGTCAAGAAAAAAAAAAATTCCATATTAAATGCCAAGGTCTGGACATATATATATATATATATATATATATATATATATATATATAGTATATATATATATATATATATACTATATATATATATATATATATATATAGTATATATTATTTATATATATATATATTGATTATATATATACATACAGTATATACATATATATATATATATATATATATACACATATATATATATATATATATACATATATATATACATATATAATATATATATATATATATATATATATATATATATATCTATATATATATAATATCCACTGTTACGGACCGCGGATAAGATGTTAATTTGCCGAGCGGATGGCGCCGCGGCCCGAACCGTTTTTACAATGACGAGACCCGATCCTGAAATGTTGGCCAAATCGTGCCACAGATATTCAATGAGGAAAAGACAAAGGCGACACGGATGTGAAGAAGAGGAAGACAGAAGTAGGGAATACGAATATAATTTATTTGCTATTTACAACCAAAAGTAACCAAGGAGAAGGAAGGATAATAAAATAATTTACAGAAGAAATCAAGGAGACACAGTGAAAATTGCTAGCTTATCTAAACAGGCTTAACTTATACCCTGGACAGAACAAACAAAAGACGGACTCACACGAATGGGGAATTTGCAGGCAGGAATGGAAGGACTGGAATGGTTTGGGACGGCAGAGAAGTGGAGGAAGGCACGGAGCTGGCTGGAACTTGATCCCTCATGGGACGTCGGGCTGGACCTCGATGGCCACCGATGCCACCAATCCTGTGGTGTGCACGGGGTAACGGGTCGGGAGCTGCCTGGTGGAGCCAACACTGCTGGTGGGGGGTCTGGCATGACAGGTTCTCTCTCCCTCTCACAAACTCGCAGGACTCTCTTCAGGCTTGTCTGTCATCTGATCTCCTCCCTCCTCCACTCTCCTGGGGGCGTCTCCCGCGGGTTATATAAGCCCCACCCTTGACCCTTTTGCGAACCTCCCCCAAACGTTCTCTCTCCGCCCTCTAAAGCCAACCCCTCGTTCTGGGTTGGTCGGCAAGGGCTGGTTCACTCCTCCCCTCTATGACGAGGTGGAGACACGCCTTTCTTCCCCGACCTTACCTCGTGGCTAATGGTGGTTTTGGGGCGATTCGAGCTAGCCCCAGCCAAAGGGCAGCAATGGTGAATGAAGAAAACCGCCCAAATGCAGTTAGCAATTGCAGCAAACCTGGCAAACCTGGCACTTTGAAGATGCCATGTCGGAGGGATCTACCTTATTTAATGCAGTGCAATGGAGTGTCAAATTAATGGAAGACAAGGCCTTACTCTACTACACAGAATAAGGAAATAACTGTCAACAAGGAGGAAATCTATTATTGGCAACGTGGGTGCTTGTGAAATAAGTACGGGCACGACCTTTGACCTTTATACACAATTGGAGGAAGGAGGGTCCACAATAAAACAATTTTAAAAAACACAATCCTCATATCCACAACACTGCACCCTCCTCCTCTTAGGGACATCCCGGGCCTCTTACCTTTACTTTTAGTGTGGCACGTAGGTGTAGTTCCCTCTACATTTAACCTGACCCTGAGTGTGACAGTTTTAAAACATAAATAAATATGTCCCGCTGCTCCATTGCACCCTACCTAACAGACTCACGCCCACAGCTAACCGAATTGCGGAATTGTCTTCAAACTATACATTTACGGTGGGGGCGCATTATTTACAATGACTCTACTTTATTTACAAAACGCAACCCAGGACCTGTGATCGTTCTTTTGGGGGGGGAGACAGTCTGCCCTGCATCGATGCACCATGAAAGCACCCAAAAACGCACCAAAGCACCCTCAAGCACCAATCGGTGCACAGTCACCACAGTTCTTAATAAAAATAAACCAACAAACCCTTTGTGGTGTCTTGCTCTTCGGCTCCCTCTGCTGGCCATGTTATCTTCCAGTTGTTGTCATCTTCTTTGCTGGCGGCCTAATTTGGACATAAAACTTGCACAAAACGTGTCCATTTTTATTTTATTTATTTATGGCCCACAGGGCCGACTACGTGTGGTTCACCTGTGAGGCATCGGTGCCCTGTGACCAAGGTCCGCCAGCAAGATCTCGGGCCTTCATGGCCGGTTCCAGCAGAGGGGCCATGCCCCAACCCATGGGGTCCATAAGTGGTGCTCAGCCACAGACATGTGGTCCATAAGGTGGTGCATCGATGCAGACAGCTGTGGTTGCGAGAGGTTCGGGCGCCCAATGGCGGACTCTCGCACACTCTCCTCGGCGCCCAGTGGTGCACAGTCCTCATGTGGGAGACAAGGGGGGAAAAGACAGATGAGCGAGGGGTAGGGTCACAAGGGTACACATTAATACAGGCAATGCAAGGCAAGGTGCATATGGAGACGGAGCGGAGAAAACCTCGTCCCTACCGTACGTCACCCCCCCCCCCCCGGTCACCTACTCTACCCTTGCCCTTACCCCATATTTACAACAATATGTCCCGCTGTCCCCAAATATTCCTCCAGGTCGCACAAGATCTGCCTGCAACCCTCTTATGGTTAAACTGCCAAAATCAAGACTTTCTGCTCACCTTCACTCCTTCATTCCTCTTTTCTCCCGCCTCTGGAACAAACTCCCTCACTCTCTTCAATCCCACTCCACCCTCCAGGTCTTTAAAACAGTTGTTCACCACCATCTCTTATCCTCCCCCATCCAAAACCTTGATCTTTTCTACCCCACTAATTTCGGTCCCTTTGTGTTTTATATCTCTCCCCCCCTCCCCCCCCCCCACCCCCCCCCCCCCCCCCCCTCCCCCTTCCCACGCCTCCTGCCCCCAAGCCCTCTCCCTCCCACACTTCTCCCTGCTCTCAAATGTTGTGGTTGTGTGCTTCCCCCTCTCTCCCCATCTTGTCTTCCGCTCCCTCTTTTTGTATATTTTGTTTGTCTGGTTGATTTGTTTGTGAAATAAATGTTAGCTCTTTCAAGAGCCTCGATTCAGTATACAAAAAAAAAAAAAAAAAAAAAAAAATCTACACCTTTACAAATTTGTCACTACTGTCACGTCTCCCCCATATTTCTCCTACACCAAATTCGTCACCACAATCCCTCTAACCAAAATTTGCCATCACCCAATTCATCATCAATCATAAGGAGGAAGAGAGGGAACACAGCACAATGTCACACCCACGTCATGATGCATCTCACAATCCAAACATTTGCATCAAAATAATAAAATAACAAAACATCCATGGCATGGTGTGGAGTAGCGTCACCTCAGGTGAGTGGATGTAGATGGTGCGAGGAGATTCTTAATCCTAACTATCTATCTATAATTCCAGTAATCTCTGTGTGTCTGTGTGTGTGTCTGTGTGTTTGTCTGTGACCGCTGTTTCGCGACAACTACCGGTCCGATATACTTTAAACTTGCCAGGTATATTGCTGGGGACCCGAGGATGTGCCTTTTCAAGGTTTCATATTAATCGGAGAAGTAGTTACCGAGCTATGTCCAAAAAACGATTCAACCAATCAGAGAGCAGCGAGCTATCACGTGTGCCGAACGTGGCGAACAGACTCTGCCTCGGACGGCACATTTGAGAGCGTATTCATTTATTTCACGTTGGCAAACTATGTTGGCGTTCAACTATGTTTTAAAACTAATTAAAACTAATTTGCGATTCATCGTAACTGCGATATGCGACCTTCCGGACAGTGTAGACTGCACTTCCGGCAGCCAATCACAGAACGCGTTGTTGCGTGGGCGTGGCCGATGTGAGAGCGAGCCGAGCCGAGCGCGTGCGCCATTACGGTTCGTAATTCGATTTCTTCCGGAGAAAATAATAATTTCTCGATTTCTTATGCGCATTATTTCTCCCAATTCAGTCAGAGCGAAGGGCGGAAGCGAAGAGCGTTGTTTTTTTTGTTTACGGGCGTACGGGCGTATGGGCGGGGTAGAGCGTACGGGTAGCGTTTTTTTTTTTTTTTGGCAAGGAACGGGCACCCACGTACGGGCATGCCCTAGTCCTCTAAATGACATTAACACACTTTACACTACCCGGGGTCTTTCCCAGCCAAACCATTGGCCATCTTACTCTATGCGGTTTTAAGAACCAAATTCCCATTGACCAAACTGTGGTGCTTCCTCAATTTGGGGTCTCACTCCCCCGATGCAAATCCCTGTGCCCTTGCATAATTTCAGGGCTGAGTCGTGTAGCTCTCCCAGCAGGTCTACCCACCTGCACACCTCCACCACTGTAGTTGCCACCCGAGCTTACCTAGCTCCTTGACCTAACCTATCTAATTGGGGAAGGCCCCTCCTGGCTCTGTCACCCCTTGGTGCCCTCTGGCACTGGGCTACCCGGGTCCGTCCTCCGGATCCTTGGGCCCCATCCACAACAACTACCGGCTCCCAGAGCCCACCTGCGGCCTCACCTGGCTGACATCCTCACAGTGGTGGAGTGCCCAACCAACTATACACACTAACAGGCTACACGCCCAGCCATTTCCACAACACTAATTCACTCATTCAATCACCATTCTTCCACCACGCACCACAGATGCCAATATCCAACCACAATTTACCTGTACCCTCTACCTAACTCTTACACTACCCTCCCCGGGTATTCGTGATGGGGTCCATCCTCCTTTCCCCCATCCACACCTTCGCACCATCCACTCCACTCCACAGTTTCCACCATACTCACTCCACGACCATCCATTCCATACTCCATATATTCCACACTCCATGTCTTCCACACAACCATACTCCATACACCTGTCGTTGCACACCTGTGCAATCACACCTGGTGCCACCTGCACCCTCCTTCCTCCCTGGACCATTTGGTCAGCACAACTCACATCACTATCACTCACTCACACACTGCTCCATACACCTGTTCAGTTGTACACCTGTGCAATCACACCTTTTAACCACACACATGGCATCATCTGAACTACCTGTTGCCCTGCTAACTTAGTGCTCCCCGTCTTCCCTTTAAACTAAGCACATACCACGTCATTATCATCCAAACTAATCTACCTGCGTCCCCACTACAGGTATCATTGTCACTACCTAACCTTAACGTTACCTAAGGTCATCTTCTCTAGATCCCTATCATTATCCTAACCCTCCCGGGCTAGTTTTCACTGCCAACCCCATAAAACTAGTGCTCATTTGCCCCCGCTGTGAGAGATGGCAGAGTTGCCATCCCACCACATCGGGTATCTCTCACTACCAATTTTGCACACCAAATTCCAGCTAATTAAAAATTTGCCAATCACTACCAATCATCTGCCAATCATCACTCTGCCAATCCTTTGCCAATCATCAAATTTTGCTTTTTTCAATTTTGGGTCCAAAACACTATCCTCATCACATGTCTACTCACTTGAGCCTCTCGGTGCGCCAATTCATTTCTAAAGCTCGGCTTCGTAAAGCCGAGCAATGAATGCGGGTTGCTTGGTGCCGGCGGCTGGATCCGTCCGGCACTCGGTGCAGGGAAGGAGGTTTACCCGGGCCGAGATCCCATGCACCATCCCGGCACAGAGCCGTCCAATGGCCCGATCTCGCCCTACCGGAACACCTCAACAAAAAGGGGTCGCCATGACGACCCTTCCTACTGGGCCGCCCGCTCCGCATAGCGGAGCACGGACGCGGCCGGTCAGAGCGCGGCCCGGCGTGGATCCCGCACGGCGGTTCTTTCGAAACCTCCGCGGTCACGATCCCCGCGGATCCCCGTGGCACGCAAAGCTGCCCGGCACGCCCCGAGGGCCCGATTCGGCTATACGTCGCTCTAACCGCTAACCCGGTTAGCGTCGATGCTCCACTTGCATGCTTACACCCCGCAGCCCATTCCTTGCTCATACATCCAACCGTTCCCATGCTATTTGTCATTGCACCTTCTCTTACACACCCAGGTACACTCAATTCCGCTTACAGACTTTGTCACACACCTGACCACCGCACACCTTTGCACACACTCGTCGTTCGCACACCTCTTCGTGCCCCCTCCTCGGTCACCTCCTCTGTGACAACCACAGGTGTGCTCTCACTTGCACACCCAACCACGTGCCTCACTACCAACTACAGCGTGCATTCCCATACGCGCTCTACCATTCCAGGTGTGCATCCTTCCATTCCAGGTGTACATCCTCTCTCACCTGCCACAACCAACTCACGCTCCGTGTCACTCTTACTACTTTCACCACCACACTCGGTCGCGCATTCACCCTTACTCTCGACAGCGCACTCTTTCCTCATGCACCCGTCCGTTACACACCTTTCTCGCGCATCCTCCCACGCACACTCTCCCGCTACACCCTCCGTAACACTCACCACAGGTGTGCACTCTCTCGTTACATCCTCTGTAACACTCCCCACTCCGCGCTTCCATGTGCCCCCCCGCACACGCGCTACGACCAACTCACTCTCGACAGCACACTCACTCCTCGGCGCACACTTTTTCCTCACACACCCCAGAGTCGGACATTCTCGCACACCTCCTCCTTCGCACTCCGTACCTGTCGCACACTTCACCAACGGCCTCTCACGAACACCCGGGTCCAAACCAACCCCCAAGCCGACTGAATCTTCCCTCACACCATATACATTTCCGCGTATATCGCCACTCACCTTGGCACCTCGTCTCTGCACCTCCTTCGCCACCTGCAAACTCTTTATTTGCTTAGCAAGCACAACATCACGATTTGAGCACCGACCTTGTACATATTCCATCACCTCCTCCCTTATCTCCCTCTTAGTTTCCGTCCGTCTCTTCTTAATTTCACTCACCCCCTCTGCCACTTCCTCTAACTTTTGCTTCACCTCTTTTATTTCCCGGTGCGTCTCCTCAATTTCGTCCTCTAAGGCCACCTTGACCGTCTCTATGTGCGTCCTCACCTCCCGGTCCTTTGTCTCCATTGCCTCCGACACCTCGTCCAACCTCGTTGTCAGTCCCTCACGTACCATCTGACATTCCCCCTTCGTCACTATCAAGTCATTTTTTAGTTCTTTTTGTGTCACCTTTAACCCTCCTCGTACCGCAGTGTTCTTTTGTACCTGCTCCACTAACTCCGTCTGTCCCACCGTCAGCTGTTCCACCTCCTGCGTCAGGTCCTCTATGCCCCCTTGTAACTTTGCCGTATTATTCCTCACCTCTTTCTCCATACGCTTCTCACCTCGCTTTACCTCCTCACGTACCCCCGAGACCTCCTCACTTACACCTCGTCTTATTTCCTCCTTCATCTCCTCCATTTCTTTAGTAGATGCCGCCCTCATCTATTCCATCTCATCCCTCTGGGCATCCAATTTGGTTTCTAACCCGATTTTCACCTCCTCTATCTGGTTCCCTATCCGTTTGATTTCCCGGGCAGATTGCTCCCCTATCTCCCGCAATTTGCCTTCCATCCTATCTTCTAGCCCCGTTAACCCATTCTTTACCTCTTTTATCCCGTTGTCTAACCCCTCAATTTTATTGTCTAAACCCTCAAATTTATTGTCTAAACCCTCAAATTTCTTTCCCATATTGTTTAACCCGTCTCTTAATTGCTCACTAGTACCCCTCGCTTCGTTCCTCATTGCTCCCAATTGCTCACTAGTACCCCTCGCTTCGTCCCTCATTGCCCCAATTTGGTCTCCCAGCCCCCTGTTCTCTTCCATGAGGGCCCGCATTTGCAGCATGAATAGGCCCCAGTCCATTTGCGGCGCTGCTACGGTCAGGGGCGCTGCTAAATTTGGTGCCACTGTAACCACGTGCGCGAGGGCGCCATTTTGTGCACCTGACACCTCCTCAACCACCTCACCATTGCTCTCCTCCATTTCCTCCCTCTGGTCCTGGGTTACCCCTAACCCCTCTTCTAGTTCCCCCACCGGCATCCCACCGCCTTGACTATCCATGGCACGATTTTCAATTTGGGATGTTATAACAAAATTTCGGCCGCTCCAATGTTTGACCAAATTTTTTTTTTATGTTATAAAAAATTTGGTTCGGGACCCGAATCCCACTCCTGGCACCAATTGTTACGGACCGCGGATAAGATGTTAATTTGCCGAGCGGATGGTGCAGCGGCCCGAACCGTTTTTACAATGACTAGACCCGATCCTGAAATGTTGGCCAAATCGTGCCACAGATATTCAATGAGGGAAAAGACAAAGGCGACACGGATGTGAAGAAGAGGAAGACAGAAGTAGGGAATACGAATATAATTTATTTGCTATTTACAACCAAAAGTAACCAAGGAGAAGGAAGGATAATAAAATAATTTTCAGACGAAATCAAGGAGACACAGTGAAAATTGCTAGCTTATCTAAACAGGCTTAACTTATACCCTGGACAGAACAAACAAAAGACGGACTCACACGAATGGGGAATTTGCAGGCAGAAATGGAAGGACTGGAATGGTTGGGGACGGCAGAGAAGGGGAGGAAGGCATGGAGCTGGCTGGAGCTTGATCCCTCATGGGACGTCGGGCTGGACCTCGATGGCCGCCGATGCCACCGATCCTGTGGTGTGCGCGGGGTAACGGGTCGGAGCTGCCTGGTGGAGCCAACACTGCTGGTGGGAGGGTCTGGCGTGACGGGTTCTCTCTCCCTCTCTCACAAACTCGCAGGACTCTCTTCAGGCTTGTCTGTCATCTGATCTCCTCCCTCCTCCACTCTCCTGGGGGCGTCTCCCACGGGTTATATAAGCCCCACCCTTGACCCTTTTGCGAACCTCCCCCAAACGTTCTCTCTCCGCCCTCTAAAGCCAACCCCTCGTTCTGGGTTGGTCGGCAAGGGCTGGTTCACTCCTCCCCTCTATGACGAGGTGGAGACACGCCTTTCTTCCCCGACCTTACCTCGTGGCTAATGGTGGTTTTGGGGTGATTCGAGCTAGCCCCAGCCAAAGGGCAGCAATGGCGAATTAAGAAATCCGCCCAAATGCAGTTGGCAATTGCAGCAAACCTGGCAAACCTGGCACTTTGAAGATGCCATGTCGGAGGGATCTACCTTAGTTAATGCAGTGCAAAGGAGTGTCAAATTAATGGAAGACAAGGCCTTACCCTACTACACAGAATAAGGAAATAACTGTCAACAAGGAGGAAATCTATTTTTGGCTACGTGGGTGCTTGTGAAATAACTACGGGCACGACCTTTGACCTTTATATACAACTGGAGGAAGGAGGGTCCACAATAAAACAATAAAAAAAACACAATCCTCATATCCACAACAATACATACATACATTCACACACACACACACACACACACACACACACACACACACACACACACACACACACACACACACACACACACATCTCGTTTTTTCATTTCTGTTCCTCACAATTCTATCCCTCTCTTTCATTCACAGACACACACACACAAGCAAAAAAACACACACACAGTCGTGACCAAAAATATTGGCACCCTTGCACTTTTTTCAAATAACTCACACTTTTCTCTAAAAATAAGTTGAAATTGACAAAAGTATTTGGTCTCCACAATTCTTTATTTCACTGTTAATATTACGAAACCTTTGTTTTTGATTCAGATCCTAATATATCCTTTTAAATAAAAAAAAGAAAAAGAAATGGAATTGACAAAATTATTGACACCCTGGACTTAATATTTGGTAGCACAGACATTGGACAAAATAACTGCAGTCAAGCGCTTCCCCCAGCCATGAATGAGCTTCCTACACCTCTCTACTGGCAGTTTGGCCCACAAACTGCTCCAGTTCATCCAGATTTGAAAGGTGCCTTCTCCCAACTGCTGTTTACAGTTCACCCCACAGGTGTTCAATGGGATTTAGATCTGGGTTCATTACTGGCCACTTCAGAACAGTCCAGCATTTTGTCTAGAACCAATCCTGGGTGCTTTTTGAAATGTGTTTGTGGTCATTGTCCTGCTGTAAGACCCATGACCTGAGATGGAGAACCAGTTTTCTGAAACTAGGTTGAACATTGCCCTCCAAAATGCCTTGGTAATCTCCTGATTTATTAATGCCATGCACACACTCAAGGTATCCAGTGCGAGAGGCAGCACAGCAACCCCAAAACATCACTGAACCTCCTCCATCTTTGACTGTAGGGAAGGTGTTCTTTTCTTTGAAGGCTTAATTTTGTTTCCTGCAAACATAGAGATGATGTGCTTCAGCAAAAAACTCTAATTTGGTCTCATCTGTCCACAGGACATTCTCCCAGAAGGATTTTGCTTTTTCAGGTGTGTTTTGGCAAACTCCAGTCGGGTTTTCTTATGTCTATGTCTCTGTCTCTGTCTCTGTCTCTGTCTCATAGCTATGTTTGTGGTGGTAGGGATACTTTAGACCAGGTAGATTTGTGTCGGTAGCATGCTCCGACTGTCGTGAAGAAGAAGAACCACCACCATGGAATAAGTGGAGGACCTGTTTAGCCCGAATGTCGGATGAAGTTGTATATTTGTCCCTGTCATGAGGGGGCGGGGCATGTTATTTAGCTCAGGGATTAGGTTAAGTAATTCCCTGTTCGTCGTTCCCTGTGTGATTTATCCTTTATCTCTTTTGGCACTGCACCAGAGACAGTAGTGCAGGAAATGCCCATTAACTACACTAAATAACAATAAAAACCAACCAGATGCCAGTTCTGAGCACTGCCGATAGGACACCACCATCTACATCACCACGAAGGTCGAGCAGGCCGAAGACACACCCAGAAGGACAGTGATTGGGCGGGAGTTGACAAACAGGAAGGCCGGGGAAAGAAGCAACTTGCTGATTGGTAGAGGGAAGGGCGAGTAGGACTGCATCATGAGAGCGTACTGCGTGTGGAGTGGTGGAGAACTGGACAATGTAGCGGTGGCCTGCCATCATTGATAGAGAGGCACAGATGACGTCACAAGACGATCAATAAAAGAAGACACGGACCGATATTTTCTCTCTTTTTCTTGCCCCTCACGCTCTTCTTCTTGCCCCTCACCTCTCTCACTTCTTGGTTCTACTATTGACTCTTTGCTCTTACAGTGGTCCTTTGTTGACGGGGAAGGCTTCATTGCGGCCAGGAGTTTGATGCGCAAGGACGACGAAGACAAGCCCAGTTGGAGGCGCGAATTGCACGCCTGCTTGTTCGCTTTGCGCACCGGGTCGGGAGTGAGCGAACCGTGCAGCGAGGCCTGGCTTTGCACGCGTGCGCCAAATAACGAGCGGTTTCTCGCCAACACCAGAGCCATGTCGAGACTGCGCGCCGGGGCCTGGAAGAATTCAAGCAAGACGCATGGCCAAGTTGAGCTAAGTGCCACGAGAAAACACATTGTTATTTTACTTTCATTATCTTTCCCTTCGTCTGTGTTCAAGTCTGGTGTGGGGGACGTCCCGTTTAGAAATTTAGTTTACCGTCACATTTTCTTGGTATCAGCATCCGTTTTAATAAACCTGTTTCTTTTTGTACATTTAAACCCGTTTTGTTTGAGTTTCTTTTTCGCAGGTTCAGGAACTGCCGGCGGACAACAGGTAAGACCCTTCATCTTCCCCTCCCCTTTCTTTCTCTGTGTATATATAAAATCCGCATTTGAACTGAATGCCTCGGAGTAACGCTCAATTGCCCTCCGTGACTCTCCCGGTGTTAACTGAGAGCAGACACACGACAATATATATATATATATATATATATATATATATATATATATATATATATATATATATATATATATATATATATATATATATATTGTTGCGGTTTTGAGGTTGTAAAGTGAGCCTAATAAAGGTTAAAATGTGCCCCCCTGACACATTGTCTCTGCCCTGCTCAGCAACAATTAGGAGGTTTGCAGTCAGGAATATTTAATTTAACTAAATCAGCACACCAACCCTATGACATAACGCTGACATCATGTACATAAATTCTACAATTTGCAGTATGTTGTCCTGATGAGCCCATGATGAGGGCAAAATCTAGATCGACATTTCTGCCTTTGTCTATTTGTGACCATAGAGCTTTAATCTCAGTCTGCAAAGACTTGAGTACCACACGGATGCTCCTAGTTTGGAGGTGATGTGCTGGTATAATTTATGCACATGACGTCAGTGCCATATCATGAGGTTAGCGTGCTTCTTTGGTTAAATTAACTATTCCTGACTGCAAACCTCCTAATTGTTGATGATGAGCAGAGCAAAGACAATGTGTCTGCGTAGCAGGCGACACTTGTTGCTAACAGGTTGTGCAACAGTTGCTCGGGTGAGCCTCAATCTGTGCCTTGCTTCCTCGTCAAGTTAGGGGGGTCAATCTGTGTACACACACACACACACACACACACACACACACACACACACACACACACACACACACACACACACACACACACCAATAGTCCTGCATCCCCTTTGGTGCGAGATTAATTACGCACACTACTTTCGATACCCATTAGACAATAATGGCTTCTGTTTCTCCAATGTCGCAACTCTCTCTACATTAGACTCTGGGAGGGTTTCGTAGTTGCGACATGTAGTGACGATGTAAGACTTACTGCTGATTAAAAACGTCAACTGTTTGTGAATTGCTTCAACAAATACTTGTAGCACTTCTCCGACTCAGTGTCTCTCGGACATCCTGTCTCAACTGGGACAACCACACCTTCATTCCCAGCAGTTCGCAGTTCATCATAACATACCTGCTGTTTTTCAAACATGTGAAACTAAATATGCCCCCATCCCCTTTAAAACATTTAGCCAGTCACATGATCCTTCGGCCAGGTAGCTGTTGTTTGGAACTTTGAGGTCGCTGAATAACTTGATGAGCCCTATATGAGACACACACCCATTACAGCTCCTGCGATTTTGGTAGTTTGGTCCTTCTGGACTGGTCAAATATCACCTTAATATGCTTGTCTAAGTTGCTACCTGCAAACATGTAGCTAATGGCACAGGTTTACCTTTGAGAGGGAGCTGTAGTTCCCTTCCCTGGTCCCGGGCGGACAGAGGGACCGTCTACAGGGCTGGGATGATCGGAGTCACACCAGGTCGCTGGTGTAGGCAGGTGTACAAAGTCAGTGATGCGCCCGAGACCTGTAAACTGTGATTGAGGCATTCGGTGTCAGGTGGTCATGACATACAAGACTTCCATGCCATTCGGTACCAGGTGGTCATGACATACAAGACCTCCATGCCATTCGGTACCAGGTGGTCATGACATACTAGACTTCCATGCCATTCGGTACCAGGTGGTCATGACATACAAGACCTCCATGCCATTCGGTACCAGGTGGTCATGACATACTAGACTTCCATGCCATTCGGTACCAGGTGGTCATGACATACAAGACCTCCATGCCATTCGGTACCAGGTGGTCATGACATACAAGACCTCCATGCCATTCGGTACCAGGTGGTCATGACATACTAGACTTCCATGCCATTCGGTACCAGGTGGTCATGACATACTAGACTTCCATGCCATTCTGTACCAGGTGTTCATGACATACTAGACTTCCATGCCATTCTGTACCAGGTGGTCATGACATACTAGACTTCCATGCCATTCGGTACCAGGTGGTCATGACATACAAGACCTCCATGCCATTCGGTACCAGGTGGTCATGACATACTAGACTTCCATGCCATTCTGTACCAGGTGGTCATGACATACAAGACCTCCATGCCATTCGGTACCAGGTGGTCATGACATACTAGACTTCCATGCCATTCTGTACCAGGTGGTCATGACATACAAGACTTCCATGCCATTCGGTACCAGGTGGTCATGACATACAAGACCTCCATGCCATTCGGTAGCAGGTGGTCATGACATACTAGACTTCCATGCCATTCTGTACCAGGTGTTCATGACATACTAGACTTCCATGCCATTCTGTACCAGGTGGTCATGCCATACTAGACTTCCATGCCACATTGCCACAGGAATCAGCTAGCCGGAAATTAAGACTGCGGAAGAAGTCCAGCCCCATCGGATTGGCATAGTTGCGGTGATGTGTACACCTGATGGGACAGCAGTGTGGTTTTTCTTTCACAATGGGAAGGTAGACAGGGCCCAGAACGGTAAATGGGGTGTTGTCATTACCCGAGAGGGCCTAACAAGTCTGTTTCAGGGGAATGTGTGAAAAAGTTGGCATGAGGTGCCCTAATTTTGAAGTGAGATTTTGTCACCTGTATCAAGCAGAATCGGAATCAAAGTGTCATTTCATGTCAAGGATGATTAAACAAGAATATAAAACATAATGAGGAATTTTGAAGTACATCGGGGTAAAGGTAGGTTAGGACAGGTGTGGGACCATTGATTGATACCTATTAGGGTTAGGAACTTTGGATACCTGTTGCTATTGGTGATGAAGGTGAGACGGCAGGCTTAATTAGTTATTTTGCTGCAATAGTTAAACAAGAAGAGTCAGGGGCAAATACCAGTATTACTCAGGTAACTGATCTAATAGGTGAGGAAGGGCTTTTCGATAAGTAAAAATGTATTTGGTATTTCCGGCACCAACCTAGCAGTCTGTGTTGTGGGTAAAGGTGAACCGAGCAGTCTGTGTTGTGGGTAAAGGTGAACCTAGCAGTCTGTGTTGTGGGTAAAGGTGAACCTAGCAGTCTGTGTTGTGGGTAAAGGTGAACCTAGCAGTCTGTGTTGTGGGTAAAGGTGAACCTAGCAGTCTGTGTTGTGGGTAAAGGTGAACCTAGCAGTCTGTGTTGTGGGTAAAGGTGAACCTAGTAGTCTGTGTTGTGGGAAAAGGTGAACCTAGCAGTCTGTGTTGTGGGTAAAGGTGAACCGAGCAGTCTGTGTTGTGGGTAAAGGTGAACCTAGCAGTCTGTGTTGTGGGTAAAGGTGAACCTAGCAGTCTGTGTTGTGGGTAAAGGTGAACCTAGTAGTCTGTGTTGTGGGTAAAGGTGAACCTAGCAGTCTGTGTTGTGGGTAAAGGTGAACCTAGCAGTCTGTGTTGTGGGTAAAGGTGAACCTAGCAGTCTGTGTTGTGGGTAAAGGTGAACCTAGCAGTCTGTGTTGTGGGTAAAGGTGAACCTAGTAGTCTGTGTTGTGGGTAAAGGTGAACCTAGTAGTCTGTGTTGTGGGTAAAGGTGAACCGAGCAGTCTGTGTTGTGGGTAAAGGTGAACCTAGCAGTCTGTGTTGTGGGTAAAGGTGAACCGAGCAGTCTGTATTGTGGGTAAAGGTGAACCGAGCAGTCTGTGTTGTGGGTAAAGGTGAACCTAGTAGTCTGTGTTGTGGGAAAAGGTGAACCTAGTAGTCTGTGTTGTGGGTAAAGGTGAACCTAGCAGTCTGTGTTGTGGGTAAAGGTGAACCTAGCAGTCTGTGTTGTGGGTAAAGGTGAACCTAGCAGTCTGTGTTGTGGGTAAAGGTGAACCTAGTAGTCTGTGTTGTGGGTAAAGGTGAACCTAGCAGTCTGTGTTGTGGGTAAAGGTGAACCTAGCAGTCTGTGTTGTGGGTAAAGGTGAACCTAGCAGTCTGTGTTGTGGATAAAGGTGAACCTAGCAGTCTGTGTTGTGGGTAAAGGTGAACCTAGCAGTCTGTGTTGTGGGTAAAGGTGAACCTAGTAGTCTGTGTTGTGGGTAAAGGTGAACCTAGCAGTCTGTGTTGTGGGTAAAGGTGAACCGAGCAGTCTGTGTTGTGGGTAAAGGTGAACCGAGCAGTCTGTGTTGTGGGTAAAGGTGAACCTAGCAGTCTGTGTTGTGGGTAAAGGTGAACCGAGCAGTCTGTGTTGTGGGTAAAGGTGAACCGAGCAGTCTGTGTTGTGGGTAAAGGTGAACCTAGTAGTCTGTGTTGTGGGTAAAGGTGAACCTAGCAGTCTGTGTTGTGGGTAAAGGTGAACCTAGTAGTCTGTGTTGTGGGTAAAGGTGAACCTAGCAGTCTGTGTTGTGGGTAAAGGTGAACCTAGCAGTCTGTGTTGTGGGTAAAGGTGAACCTAGTAGTCTGTGTTGTGGATAAAGGTGAACCTAGCAGTCTGTGTTGTGGGTAAAGGTGAACCTAGCAGTCTGTGTTGTGGGTAAAGGTGAACCTAGTAGTCTGTGTTGTGGGTAAAGGTGAACCTAGCAGTCTGTGTTGTGGGTAAAGGTGAACCGAGCAGTCTGTGTTGTGGGTAAAGGTGAACCGAGCAGTCTGTGTTGTGGGTAAAGGTGAACCTAGCAGTCTGTGTTGTGGGTAAAGGTGAACCTAGCAGTCTGTGTTGTGGGTAAAGGTGAACCTAGCAGTCTGTGTTGTGGGTAAAGGTGAACCTAGTAGTCTGTGTTGTGGGTAAAGGTGAACCTAGCAGTCTGTGTTGTGGGTAAAGGTGAACCTAGTAGTCTGTGTTGTGGGTAAAGGTGAACCTAGCAGTCTGTGTTGTGGGTAAAGGTGAACCTAGCAGTCTGTGTTGTGGGTAAAGGTGAACCTAGTAGTCTGTGTTGTGGGAAAAGGTGAACCTAGTAGTCTGTGTTGTGGGTAAAGGTGAACCTAGCAGTCTGTGTTGTGGGTAAAGGTGAACCTAGCAGTCTGTGTTGTGGGTAAAGGTGAACCTAGCAGTCTGTGTTGTGGGTAAAGGTGAACCTAGTAGTCTGTGTTGTGGGTAAAGGTGAACCTAGCAGTCTGTGTTGGCAGAACAACGGAATAAAACGATAATAATGTGGGTACAGGTGTCTGCCACGAGGGATTTCAAGGCACTTAACTCGAGCTATTTTAATTTTGTGCTTGGAGAGGAGGGCCAAGTACAGGTGAAGTAAGTAAGAAACAGGTGAAGAAAGTTGAGAAGATAAAACTTCTGGGTCAGAAAGTATGGATTAAAGGGTATTGAGGGAGGTGGAAGAGCAGGTGAGAGTGAAGGTGGGAGAGCAGGTAAGCGTGAAGGTGGCAGAGCAGGTAAGTGTGAAGGTGGCAGAGCAGGTAAGCGTGATGTCAACCGATATCTTTTGGTTGACAGGATAGTCTTGACTCTAGGCCTAGGGGTACGCACAATAAACTGTTTCGGCAGCACAGGTGCTCTGTAAAGAGTAAAAGGTAAAATTTCAGAGTTACCATCAACAAAGGTATAAATTGTAAGGTAGTTGGTGCAGGCAGGGCCGGCGCCAGACTATTTTGCGCCCTAGGCTAGGCCAGCTACTTGCATCCCCTCCCCCCCCCCCCCAAATTTTTTTTTTTTGCGAACTTCGATTATTAAAAAGATGTTTTGTAGAAAAAAATAAAAAGCAGAAAACTTGAAACTGCTAAATTTATTTTAACTTGCAAGAATAAGCACCGCAAGGTGCCAACAGCACCAATATTAAAGGCGCAATATCCATGAATATGGCAGTGGCCCTGTTACCCTGTACCCTTACCCTGTTACCCTGTACCCTTACCCTGTTACCCTGTACCCTTACCCTGTTACCCCCACGCTTTGGGGCAAATGGGCTTTCACTTAAAAAAATATGACACTCCATGTGGTTTGCAATGCAAAATAAGGAAAGCGGGCCCTTTATGAGGGTGCGAATGGAAATTACAGGTAAACAAAACGGTTTTTGGTTTGAGCGATAAGTTCTAGATGTGCGAAATCAAAATTTTAAATAATCGATCTTTGATTATCTTTCGCAAATACAAAATAAAATATTTTGGCACAAATCATTTTGCACTAAAGGGCACTCGGTGTAATGCATACCTGAGCCATTGGCAACACAACATTCAAACCTTTTACTGCACACACCTTTGAGTATACAGGTATATACCATTTAAGGATACTTGGCGTAACCAACCCGTCGTGTCACCACAATATTTCGCTCACACTCAGAGAAACAAACAAAAAAACAGACAAACAGAGTTAAAAACGTCTCGTAAAAGTTTCAATTTCAGACACATCAACATCTCACTTTTCGTGCCATTCCCTTTGCACATTTTGTCACAAATTCACCGGATCGAGTGCTGATGCCTGGGCATGTCCAAGTGATGTCGTTGCCAAGCCAACGAGTCTCTTTTCCAACATTGTCGAGCGTATGTAAGTTTTTATAACTTTGAGCTTTGAGAAACTACGTTCACCACTTGCCACTGATACTGGAAGTGTGAGAAGGATCCTCGAAGCAACGGAAACATGAGGCACATTATCCAGGAGTTTTTGTTGTGGTGTGAAGAGAAGTACTTCTTGTGGCAGCATAGACTTGGGAAGTCTTCGAGCAATTGCTACAAGTTCGGTAATGCGCTCCTCTGATGTCTGCGCCCCAGGCGGCCTAGTTGGCCTAATGGTAGCGCCGGCCCTGGGTGCAGGACAACCTGTCTTAGAGGAAGCAGGTAACGAAGAGATCGAAGGAGGCACGCGAAGGAGGCACTCGCAATCCCCAAGCCACCAGCAGAGGGTGCTACCTGCTTGCGTTAACGCCATTGGGTACGAATACAGTTTGTCGGTTGCATCACGATGTATATTCCGTATTCGTATTCTGTCGTTGTGCCCAAAGACAGATTCAGTAACACTTACAAAGTTGTGTCTAAAGGTCCCTTGGTAACAGTTACACTGGGTGGTTTGCCATTGCCTTACCAGCAGTAGTTAGGGTAGGAATTTGTGATTTGTTCAGGATGACGGAGATAGCTCGCCTACCCTTCGCCAATAACACCGTCAGATATTTAACGTCCACCAACTAATGCCCGCAGACAACGTTAACGTCCATCCGAGAGACGGCACACATAAATCTCTCTACCTGTTAAACACCTGAAATGAAATGGGGGATTCGAACTCAGGCCATCTTGATGTCCACAACCACATTCAATAATTTAGTGAGTAGAACAATGTCTGACAGGGTGCTGTACCACTGGGATATGAAGTTAGACGGTGTACCAGCCTTGGTGCTTTACCCCCAGGGATATGAATTTAGACGGTATATCAGACTTGGTGCTGTACCGACTGGGATATGAAGTTAGACGGTATATCAGACTTGGTGCTGTACCCCCTGGGATATGAAGTTAGACGGTATATCAGACTTGGTGCTGTACCCACTGGGATATGAAGTTAGACGGTATATCAGACTTGGTGCTGTACCCCCTAGGATATGAATTTAGACTGTATATCAGACTTGGTGCTGTACCCCCTGGGATATGAATTTAGACGGTATATCAGACTTGGTGCTGTACCCCCTAGGATATGAATTTAGACTGTATATCAGACTTGGTGCTGTACCCCCTGGTATATGAATTTAGACGGTATATCAGACTTGGTGCTGTACCTCCAGGGATATGAATTTAGACGGTATATCAGACTTGGTGCTGTACCTCCAGGGATATGAATTTAGACGGTATATCAGACTTGGTGCTGTACCAATGCGATATGAATTTAGACGGCATATCAG
This sequence comes from Myxine glutinosa, assembly GCF_964187855.1. NCBI lineage: Eukaryota > Metazoa > Chordata > Myxini > Myxiniformes > Myxinidae > Myxine > Myxine glutinosa. Next base: position 3,831,490 of record NC_136269.1, read on the forward strand.
ACTTGGTGCTTTACCCCCTGCGATATGAATTTAGATGGTATATCAGACTTGGTGCTGTACCCCCTGGGATATGAATTTAGACGGTGTATCAGACTTGGTGCTGTACCACTGGGATATGAATTTAGACGGTATATCATACTTGGTGCTGTACCCCCAGGGATATGAATTTGGATGGTGTGCCAGCCTTGGTGCTGTACCCACTGGTATATGAATTTAGACGGTATATCAGACTTGGTGCTTTACCCCCAGGGATATGAATTTAGACGGTATATCAGACTTGGTGCTGTACCACTGGGATATGAATTTAGACGGTATATCAGACTTCGTGCTTTACCCCCTGGGACATGAATTTAGACGGTATATCAGACTTGGTGCTGTACCACTGTGATATGAATTTAGACGGTATATCATACTTGGTGCTGTACCCCCTGGGATATGAATTTAGACGGTATATCAGACTTGGTGCTGTACCTCCAGGGATATGAATTTAGACGGTATTTCAGACTTGGTGCTGTACCCCCAGGGATATGAATTTAGACGGTATATCAGACTTGGTGCTGTACCAATGCGATATGAATTTAGACGGTATATCAGACTTGGTGCTTTACCCCCTGCGATATGAATTTAGATGGTATATCAGACTTGGTGCTGTACCCCCTGGGATATGAATTTAGACGGTGTATCAGACTTGGTGCTGTACCCCCTGGGATATGAATTTAGACGGTATATCAGACTTGGTGCTGTACCACTGGTATATGAATTTAGACGGTATATCAGACTTGGTGCTGTACCTCCTGGGATATGAATTTAGACGGTATATCAGACTTGGTGCTGTACCACTGGTATATGAATTTAGACGGTATATCAGACTTGGTGCTGTACCTCCTGGGATATGAATTTAGACGGTGTATCAGACCTGGTGCTGTACCTCCTGGGATATGAATTTAGACGGTGTATCAGACTTGGTGGTGTACCCCCTGGGATATGAATTTAGACGGTATATCAGACTTGGTGCTGTACCCCCTGGGATATGAATTTAGACGGTATATCAGACTTGGTGCTGTACCTCCAGGAATATGAATTTAGACGGTGTATCAGACTTGGTGCTGTACCCCCTGGGATATGAATTTAGACGGTATATCAGACTTGGTGCTGTACCCCCTGGGATATGAATTTAGACGGTATATCAGACTTGGTGCTGTACCCCCTGGGATATGAATTTAGACGGTATATCAGACTTGGTGCTGTACCCACTGGGATATGAAGTTAGACGGTATATCAGACTTGGTGCTGTACCCCATAGGATATGAATTTAGACGGTATATCAGACTTGGTGCTGTACCCACTGGGATATGAAGTTAGACGGTATATCAGACTTGGTGCTGTACCCCCTGGGATATGAATTTAGACGGTATATCAGACTTGTTGCTGTACCACTGGTATATGAATTTAGACGGTATATCAGACTTGGTGCTGTACCCCCTGGGATATGAATTTAGACGGTATATCAGACTTGGTGCTGTACCACTGCGATATGAATTTAGACGGTATATCAGATTTGGTGCTGTACCCCCTGGGATATGAATTTAGACGGTGTATCAGACTTGGTGCTGTACCCCCTGGGATATGAATTTAGACGGTATATCAGACTTGGTGCTGTACCCCCTGGGATATGAATTTAGACGGTATATCAGACTTGGTGCTGTACCCCCTGGGATATGAAGTTAGACGGTATATCAGACTTGGTGCTTTACCCCCTGGGATATGAAGTTAGACGGAATATCAGACTTGGTGCTGTACCCACTGGGATATGAAGTTAGACGGTATATCAGACTTGGTGCTGTACCCCATAGGATATGAATTTAGACGGTATATCAGACTTGGTGCTGTACCCACTTGGATATGAAGTTAGACGGTATATCAGACTTGGTGCTGTACCCCCTGGGATATGAATTTAGACGGTATATCAGACTTGTTGCTGTACCACTGGTATATGAATTTAGACGGTATATCAGACTTGGTGCTGTTCCTCCAGGGATATGAATTTAGACGGTATAACAGACTTGGTGCTGTACCCCCTGGGATATGAATTTAGACGGTATATCAGACTTGGTGCTGTACCCCCTGGGATATGAATTTAGACGGTGTATCAGACTTGGTGCTATACCACTGGTATATGAATTTAGACGGTATAACAGACTTGGTGCTGTACCCCCTGGGATATGAATTTGGACGGTATATCAGACTTGGTGCTGTACCTCCAGGGATATGAATTTGGACGGTATATCAGACTTGGTGCTGTACCTCCAGGGATATGAATTTAGACGGTATATCAGACTTGGTGCTGTACCACTGGGATATGAATTTGGACGGTATATCAGACTTGGTGCTGTACCACTGGGATATGAATTTGGACGGTGTACCAGCCTTGGTGCTGTACCACTGGGATATGAATTTAGACGGTATATCAGACTTGGTGCTGTACCACTGGGATATGAATTTGGACGGTGTACCAGCCTTGGTGCTGTACCACTGGGATATGAATTTAGACGGTATATCAGACTTGGTGCTGTACCACTGAGATATGAATTTGGATGGTGTACCAGCCTTGGTGCTGTACCACTGGGATATGAATTTGGACGGTTTACCAGCATTGGTGCTGTACCCCCTGGTATATGAATTTAGACGGTATATCAGACTTGGTGCTTTACCCCCAGGGATATGAATTTAGACGGTATATCAGACTTGGTGCTGTACCCACTGGTATATGAATTTAGACGGTATATCAGACTTCGTGCTTTACCCCCTGGGACATGAATTTAGACGGTATATCAGACTTGGTGCTGTACCACTGGGATATGAATTTAGACGGTATATCATACTTGGTGCTGTACCCCCAGGGATATGAATTTGGATGGTGTGCCAGCCTTGGTGCTGTACCCACTGGTATATGAATTTAGACGGTATATCAGACTTGGTGCTTTACCCCCAGGGATATGAATTTAGACGGTATATCAGACTTGGTGCTGTACCACTGGGATATGAATTTAGACGGTATATCAGACTTCGTGCTTTACCCCCTGGGACATGAATTTAGACGGTATATCAGACTTGGTGCTGTACCACTGGGATATGAATTTAGACGGTATATCATACTTGGTGCTGTACCCCCTGGGATATGAATTTAGACGGTATATCAGACTTGGTGCTGTACCTCCAGGGATATGAATTTAGACGGTATTTCAGACTTGGTGCTGTACCCCCAGGGATATGAATTTAGACGGTATATCAGACTTGGTGCTGTACCCCATGGGATATGAATTTAGACGGTATATCAGACTTGGTGCTGTACCCCCTGGGATATGAATTTAGACGGTATATCAGACTTGGTGCTGTACCTCCAGGGATATGAATTTAGATGGTATATCAGACTTGGTGCTTTACCCCCAGGGATATGAATTTAGACGGTATATCAGACTTGGTGCTGTAGCTCCAGGGATATGAATTTAGACGGTATATCAGACTTGGTGCTGTACCACTGCGATATGAATTTAGACGGTATATCAGACTTGGTGCTGTACCCCCAGGGATATGAATTTAGACGGTATATCAGACTTGGTGCTGTACCCCCTGGGATATGAATTTAGACGGTATATCAGACTTGGTGCTGTACCCCCTGGGATATGAATTTAGACGGTGTATCAGACTTGGTGCTTTACCCCCAGGGATATGAATTTAGACGGTATGTCAGACTTGGTGTTGTGCCCCTTGGGATATGAATTTAGACGGTATATCAGACTTGGTGCTGTACCACTGGTATATGAATTTAGACGGTATATCATACTTGGTGGTGTAGCACTGGTATATGAATTTAGACGGTATAACGGACTTGGTGCTGTACCTCCAGGGATATGAATTTAGACGGTATAACAGACTTGGTGCTGTACCACTGGGATATGAATTTGGACGGTATAACAGACTTGGTGCTGTACCACTGGGATATGAATTTAGACGGTATATCAGACTTGGTGCTGTACCCCCAGGGATATGAATTTGGACGGTATATCAGACTTGGTGCTGTACCTCCAGGGATATGAATTTAGACGGTATATCAGACTTGGTGCTTTACCCCCAGGGATATGAATTTGGACGGTATATCAGACTTGGTGCTGTACCTCCAGGGATGTGAATTTAGACGGTATAACAGACTTGGTGCTGTACCACTGGGATATGAATTTGGACGGTATAACAGACTTGGTGCTGTACCCCCTGTGATATGAATTTAGACGGTATATCAGACTTGGTGCTGTACCTCCAGGGATATGAATTTAGACGGTATATCAGACTTGGTGCTTTACCCCCAGGGATATGAATTTGGACGGTATAACAGACTTGGTGCTGTACCACTGGGATATGAATTTAGACGGTGTGTCAGACTTGGTGCTGTACCCCATAGGATATGAATTTAGACGGTATATCAGACTTGGTGCTGTACCCACTGGGATATGAAGTTAGACGGTATATCAGACTTGGTGCTGTACCCCCTGGGATATGAATTTAGACGGTATATCAGACTTGTTGCTGTACCACTGGTATATGAATTTAGACGGTATATCAGACTTGGTGCTGTACCCCCTGGGATATGAATTTAGACGGTATATCAGACTTGGTGCTGTACCACTGCGATATGAATTTAGACGGTATATCAGATTTGGTGCTGTACCCCCTGGGATATGAATTTAGACGGTGTATCAGACTTGGTGCTGTACCCCCTGGGATATGAATTTAGACGGTATATCAGACTTGGTGCTGTACCCCCTGGGATATGAATTTAGACGGTATATCAGACTTGGTGCTGTACCCCCTGGGATATGAAGTTAGACGGTATATCAGACTTGGTGCTGTACCCCCTGGGATATGAAGTTAGACGGAATATCAGACTTGGTGCTGTACCCACTGGGATATGAAGTTAGACGGTATATCAGACTTGGTGCTGTACCCCATAGGATATGAATTTAGACGGTATATCAGACTTGGTGCTGTACCCACTTGGATATGAAGTTAGACGGTATATCAGACTTGGTGCTGTACCCCCTGGGATATGAATTTAGACGGTATATCAGACTTGTTGCTGTACCACTGGTATATGAATTTAGACGGTATATCAGACTTGGTGCTGTTCCTCCAGGGATATGAATTTAGACGGTATAACAGACTTGGTGCTGTACCCCCTGGGATATGAATTTAGACGGTATATCAGACTTGGTGCTGTACCCCCTGGGATATGAATTTAGACGGTGTATCAGACTTGGTGCTATACCACTGGTATATGAATTTAGACGGTATAACAGACTTGGTGCTGTACCCCCTGGGATATGAATTTGGACGGTATATCAGACTTGGTGCTGTACCTCCAGGGATATGAATTTGGACGGTATATCAGACTTGGTGCTGTACCTCCAGGGATATGAATTTAGACGGTATATCAGACTTGGTGCTGTACCACTGGGATATGAATTTGGACGGTATATCAGACTTGGTGCTGTACCACTGGGATATGAATTTGGACGGTGTACCAGCCTTGGTGCTGTACCACTGGGATATGAATTTAGACGGTATATCAGACTTGGTGCTGTACCACTGGGATATGAATTTGGACGGTGTACCAGCCTTGGTGCTGTACCACTGGGATATGAATTTAGACGGTATATCAGACTTGGTGCTGTACCACTGAGATATGAATTTGGATGGTGTACCAGCCTTGGTGCTGTACCACTGGGATATGAATTTGGACGGTTTACCAGCATTGGTGCTGTACCCCCTGGTATATGAATTTAGACGGTATATCAGACTTGGTGCTTTACCCCCAGGGATATGAATTTAGACGGTATATCAGACTTGGTGCTGTACCCACTGGTATATGAATTTAGACGGTATATCAGACTTCGTGCTTTACCCCCTGGGACATGAATTTAGACGGTATATCAGACTTGGTGCTGTACCACTGGGATATGAATTTAGACGGTATATCATACTTGGTGCTGTACCCCCAGGGATATGAATTTGGATGGTGTGCCAGCCTTGGTGCTGTACCCACTGGTATATGAATTTAGACGGTATATCAGACTTGGTGCTTTACCCCCAGGGATATGAATTTAGACGGTATATCAGACTTGGTGCTGTACCACTGGGATATGAATTTAGACGGTATATCAGACTTCGTGCTTTACCCCCTGGGACATGAATTTAGACGGTATATCAGACTTGGTGCTGTACCACTGGGATATGAATTTAGACGGTATATCATACTTGGTGCTGTACCCCCTGGGATATGAATTTAGACGGTATATCAGACTTGGTGCTGTACCTCCAGGGATATGAATTTAGACGGTATTTCAGACTTGGTGCTGTACCCCCAGGGATATGAATTTAGACGGTATATCAGACTTGGTGCTGTACCCCCTGGGATATGAATTTAGACGGTATATCAGACTTGGTGCTGTACCCCCTGGGATATGAATTTAGACGGTATATCAGACTTGGTGCTGTACCTCCAGGGATATGAATTTAGATGGTATATCAGACTTGGTGCTTTACCCCCAGGGATATGAATTTAGACGGTATATCAGACTTGGTGCTGTAGCTCCAGGGATATGAATTTAGACGGTATATCAGACTTGGTGCTGTACCACTGCGATATGAATTTAGACGGTATATCAGACTTGGTGCTGTACCCCCAGGGATATGAATTTAGACGGTATATCAGACTTGGTGCTGTACCCCCTGGGATATGAATTTAGACGGTATATCAGACTTGGTGCTGTACCCCCTGGGATATGAATTTAGACGGTGTATCAGACTTGGTGCTTTACCCCCAGGGATATGAATTTAGACGGTATGTCAGACTTGGTGTTGTGCCCCTTGGGATATGAATTTAGACGGTATATCAGACTTGGTGCTGTACCACTGGTATATGAATTTAGACGGTATATCATACTTGGTGGTGTAGCACTGGTATATGAATTTAGACGGTATAACGGACTTGGTGCTGTACCTCCAGGGATATGAATTTAGACGGTATAACAGACTTGGTGCTGTACCACTGGGATATGAATTTGGACGGTATAACAGACTTGGTGCTGTACCACTGGGATATGAATTTAGACGGTATATCAGACTTGGTGCTGTACCCCCAGGGATATGAATTTGGACGGTATATCAGACTTGGTGCTGTACCTCCAGGGATATGAATTTAGACGGTATATCAGACTTGGTGCTTTACCCCCAGGGATATGAATTTGGACGGTATATCAGACTTGGTGCTGTACCTCCAGGGATGTGAATTTAGACGGTATAACAGACTTGGTGCTGTACCACTGGGATATGAATTTGGACGGTATAACAGACTTGGTGCTGTACCCCCTGTGATATGAATTTAGACGGTATATCAGACTTGGTGCTGTACCTCCAGGGATATGAATTTAGACGGTATATCAGACTTGGTGCTTTACCCCCAGGGATATGAATTTGGACGGTATAACAGACTTGGTGCTGTACCACTGGGATATGAATTTAGACGGTGTGTCAGACTTGGTGCTTTACCCCCAGGGATATGAATTTAGACGGTATATCAGACTTGGTGCTGTACCACTGGTATATGAATTTAGACGGTATATCATACTTGGTGGTGTAGCACTGGTATATGAATTTAGACGGTATAACGGACTTGGTGCTGTACCTCCAGGGATATGAATTTAGACGGTATAACAGACTTGGTGCTGTACCCCCTGGGATATGAATTTAGACGGTATATCAGACTTGGTGCTGTACCACTGGGATATGAATTTGGACGGTATATCAGACTTGGTGCTGTACCACTGGGATATGAATTTGGACGGTGTACCAGCCTTGGTGCTGTACCACTGGGATATGAATTTGGACGGTGTACCAGCCTTGGTGCTGTACCACTGGGATATGAATTTAGACGGTATATCAGACTTGGTGCTGTACCACTGGGATATGAATTTGGACGGTATATCAGACTTGGTGCTGTACCACTGGGATATGAATTTGGACGGTGTACCAGCCTTGGTGCTGTACCACTGGGATATGAATTTGGATGGTGTACCAGCCTTGGTGCTGTACCCCCTGGTATATGAATTTGGATGGTGTGCCAGCCTTGGTGCTGTACCACTGGGATTTGAATTTGGACGGTGTACCAGCCTTGGTGCTGTACCACTGGGATATGAATTTGGATGGTGTACCAGCCTTGGTGCTGTACCCCCTGGTATATGAATTTGGATGGTGTACCAGCCATGGTGCTGTACCACTCGGATATGTATTTGGACGGTTTACCAGCATTGGTGCTGTACCCCCTGGTATATGAATTTGGATGGTGTGCCAGCCTTGGTGCTGTACGCACTGGTATATGAATTTAGACGGTATATCAGACTTGGTGCTTTACCCCCAGGGATATGAATTTAGACGGTATATCAGACTTGGTGCTGTACCACTGGGATATGAATTTGGATGGTGTACCAGCCTTGGTGCTGTACCCCCAGGGATATGAATTTGGACGGTATATCAGACTTGGTGCTGTACCACTGGGATATGAATTTGGACGGTGTACCAGCCTTGGGGTTGTACCCCCTGGTATATGAATTTGGATGGTATATCAGACTTGGTGCTGTACCACTGGGATATGAATTTAGACGGTATATCAGACTTGGTGCTGTACCACTTGGATATGAATTTGGACAGTGTCCCAGCCTTGGTGCTGTACCCCCTGGTATATGAATTTGGACGGTGTACCAGCCTTGGTGCTGTACCCCCAGGGATATGAATTTGGACGGTATACCAGCCTTGACATCCATTTATTGTTTTTAAAGTTTCTCAGTAATCTTACTATAATTCACCAAATGTCCGTCCATCCGTCTGTCTGTCTGTCTGTGCCCAGATACCGCAAAAACGGCTAAACCGATCGTAATGAAATTTTGCGTGGGTCAACTTGGGACCCCCAGGAGTATAATAGGCTATATTGTTTTTCCAATTTTTCCAATTTTCCCTATTTTTCCTATTTTTCCAAGCTTTCCAATTTTCCAAACACGATGGAATAATATATACCGATATGAACATTGATGTGGCTTTTGTTGAAATTCTACGTAGCAGGAGAGAGTAGATCGACTCCTGACGAACTCTTCCGATATAAACGTGCGGCTCCGAAATAACATGGCAGCGTGTGCAAAGCGACTGAGAAAGACGTGCAGCGGCCGCCTCCGTGTTGCAGATTCGGCGCGCACTCTTCACACATAAACGTGCGACTGAGAAAGACGTGCAGCGGCCGCTTCCGTGTTACAGATTTGGCGCGCACTCTTCACACATAAACGTGCGACTGAGAAAGACGTGCAGTGGCCACTTCCGTTTTGCAGATTTGGCGCGCACTCTTCACATAAACGTGCGACTGAGAAAGACGTGTAGCGGCCACTTCCGTGTTACAGATTCGGCGCACAATCTTCACACATAAACGTGCGACTGAGAAAGACTTGCAGCGGCCGCCTCCGTTTTGCAGATTCGGCGCGCACTCTTCACATAAACGTGCGACTGAGAAAGACGTGTAGCAGCCACTTCCATGTTACAGATTCGGCGCACACTTCACACATAAACGTGCGACTGAGAAAGATGCGCAGCGGCCGCCTACGTTTTGCAGATTCGGTGCGCACTCTTCACACATAAACGTGCGACTGAGAAAGACGTGCAGCGGCCGCTTCCGTGTTGCAGATTCGGCGCGCACTCTTCACACATAAACGTGCGACTGAGAAAGACGTGCAGCGGCCGCTTCCGTGTTGCAGATTCGGCGCACACTCTTCACACATAAACGTGCGACTGAGAAAGACGTGCAGCGGCCGCTTCCGTTTTGCAGATTCGGCGCGCACTCTTCACACATAAACGTGCGACTGAGAAAGACGTGCAGCGGCCGCTTCCGTGTTGCAGATTCGGCGCGCACTCTTCACACATAAACGTGCGACTGAGAAAGACGTGCAGCGGCCGCCTCCGTTTTGCAGAATTCAATCTTTTTTCAATATCGGTGCCATGTACTGTTTAGATTTTCATGATTTGAATGTGATATGATTTAACGAATGTTTATATGAATCGTTTAAAACAAAAAAAACCCTTCAATTTCTGATATTTTGCCTTTTCATTTGGGCCTCCCAATTGAAGCCCCGCCCATAGGGCGGGTACCGTTGCTCGTATTAGGTACATTTACCATGTACAATCAGTTTTCCTAAAATAAAATTTTACACCAATTTGAAAATGTAAAATAATAGAAAAAAATAAAAGAGGGAATTGGAATATTCGGTGCGCGGCCGGATATAAAATGTCGCTTGAAATTAACGAAATAAATTTTCCATAAAAGTCTAATTACGACCACTCCGGCAGGATATCCAATTAGGTGTGTGTACTCTTACCTCTGGATGTCTATATTGGGTTCGAATCTCGATCCGGCTACCGACAAACCATCATCACTGTGTTTCACAGGTATGGTGCCGCATCAACACGCGTGCGTCCCTCGGATGCACATTCAACCAGGTGTGCCACCTGCGTCGGCATTGGTTAGCGGACAATAGGTATCCTACGGTGACCTTCACCGTTCGGCGAGTTATGGCGAGTTATTAACGCCCAACAAATCACTAATCCTTTGTCTTAGGTACAGGGGGGAACCGCATCAGTGGCACATCTGCGTTCCCACAACGACGCAAACTAATAGTTCGGTGGATTTTCCACATGTTATGCCATTCACTTACTGATCAACCCTCCAAACAAGAAATACATCATGCAGAGCACGATACCAGCAAAATCCACTCCCCCCCCCCCCCCCCAAAAAAAAAAAACGTTGCCATGGATACATCAAATTGTCTATTTCATTAATGTTAAAATTGACGATCTTAATCAAAGGTCGGGTCAATCGGATTAAATTTGATGATTTTTCAGATGAAATTGATGATTTTAGAAGTTTGACCTTGAGTTGAACTTTGACCTTTTGACCTCAAAAATAGTTGTTTTCCCAATTCAGCGATGCAGTTTGTAATGGCTGTTTGATATTCAAGTTAATAGGACGAAATATGACAATTTTAGAAATTTGACCTCAAGATGACCTTTGACCTCAAAATCAATAGGATTCTTCCTTATGACCAACTCTACAATTTGGGGAGGTTTCGTGAAGATTGGACTCAAGTTGTGACCTGCAGGCGATTGACAAACAAACAGACAGAATAACGCACAAGAACAACCAATATCCCGGTGCTTGAAAATTCTTCCATTTTACAGGTGCGTCCCTCAAAGTGTCCACGTTTTTTTTCTTCTGACCCCAAAATGCTTTTCCTGCTTCCAGTTCATTTTGACGTCATAAACAAGTGGAATACATCAAACAACGACGTGTTTTAGTGCTCCGTCGTTGCAGCATTTGCTCTATTGTCCCTCTCCCAACGGGCCCTGCCGCACACAATAATCGTTATTATGAAACATTTCGCTAACGCACGAGGGAGTCGTTAAAACGTTTCGCTAACGCACGAGGGAGTCGTTAAAACATTTCGCTAACGCACGAGGGAGTCGTTAAAACGTTTCGCTAACGCACGAGGGAGTCGTTAAAACGTTTCGCTAACGCACGAGGGAGTCGTTAAAACGTTGTGAAAACAGCAACTGTCAAAGTGATAATCGTCGGCATTTAATTTATCATTATTATCTACCCGAAGCCTCGGGTGAACTTAGAGAATCCGATTGTTAGTTTGTTGTTATTCAACAAAGTGCCAACAAATGGCGTTGTTATTATTGTCAAAATGTGGAATAAGACAAAAGGTGGATGGAATGAATGAGTCGGTGTTAACGATTGACAGGAATGAAAAATAAATGTATATAAACAATACATACAGCTCTTTATTTATGATCAGCATCTCGTCGTAGTTAGTTCGAGAAGTTGCACTTTGTAATGAAGTTAGGTATACCACACTACGGTATACCACACTACGTTATACCACACTACGGTATACCACACTACGGTATACCACACTACGTTATACCACACTACGGTATACCACACTACGGTATACCACACTACGGTATACCACACTACGTTATACCACACTACGTTATACCACACTACGGTATACCACACTACGTTATACCACACTACGGTATACCACACTACGGTATACCACACTACGTTATACCACACTACGTTATACCACACTACGGTATACCACACTACGGTATACCACACTACGGTATACCACACTACGGTATACCACACTACGGTATACCACACTACGTTATACCACACTACGGTATACCACACTACGGTATACCACACTACGTTATACCACACTATCGTATACCACACTATGTTATACCACACTATGGTATACCAAACTATGGTATACCACACTACGGTATACCACACAACGGTATACCACACTATGGTATACCACACTACGGTATACCACACTACGTTATACCTCACTAAAATTGTTTATAAAATTTTTTTTTAAGTTGTATGTTGCCATTAATTCTATTAGCTCACTTGAAACGTAGTCCCAGGGAGCTTATGGGATAGTGCGTCTTTTGTCAGTCAGTCCATCAGTCAGCCCGTCACCCCGTCAGTCAGTCAGCCCATCAGTCAGTTAGCCCATCTGTCCGTCAGTCAGTCAGCCCATCAGTCAGTCAGTCACTCAGTCATTCAGTCACTCAGTCAGTCATTCAGTCAGCCCATCATTCAGTCAGCCCATCAGTCAGTCAGCCCGTCAGTCAGTCAGTCAGCCCGTCAGTCAGTCAGCCCATCATTCAGTCAGCCCGTCATTCAGTCAGCCCATCACTCACAGTCAGCCAGTCAGCCCGTCATTCAGCCCATCAGCCCATCATTCTGTCATTCCATCAGCCCATCATTCCATCAGTCAGTCAGCCTGTCAGTCTGTCAGCCTGTCAGTCAGTCAGCCTGTCAGTCAGTCAGCCTGTCAGTCAGTCAGCCTGCCAGTCAGTCAGCCTGCCAGTCAGTCAGCCTGTCGGTTAGTCAGCCTGTCAGTCAGTCAGCCTGTCAGTCAGTCTATCATTCCGTCAGCCCGTCACTCAGCCCGTCAGTCCATTAGTCAGTCAGTCCATCAGTCAGTCAGCCAGTCCATCAATCTGTCAGTCCGTCCGTCAGTCCATAAACACTTGCAACTTCTTTTCCGAAACTGCTGATGGGGTTGTGACGAAACTTGGCAAAACTGATACTTGGTATGTTGCAACTCAAGTTTGTTCACGGCCTCTGAAACTACACACACTATTTCGATGAATTTGACCACAACCTTCATCACCCACGATGTACCAAAACTTGTTCACGGCATTGGAAAATTTGCCGTCTAAGAAGGTTGTCGTGGAAGTGGTGCGTGAGACTCAAGACGCCAATGGTCGGAAACAGGTTTTACAAAAGGTCACAACTTTATTAACTGGTTATTCACTTCATTCCATTACCAAATAATACCGTTTAACTCAATGGACCAGGTTAACTCTATCCGCATAGTCCCTCTTTCATGGCTGCAGCGCCGAACCCGTGGTACGCGTTCATTCCGTCAGGCAGGGCTTCTGATAGCAAGTGGTCCTGACTCAACGTTTGCTCTGGTTTATATGGACAAACTGGAGTTAATCCCCTGTCCGCTGAATGTTAATCCTTCGTGCGCTAAAGCTCCTTGGTCATCCACAATCGCCCTGCCGGCACCAACTCGCTCCCCTCCTGCTGTGAGTTCCATTTACACAGTAGGAGGGTGCTCTAGCCCAGGGCTGTACAGGAGGTGGACAATGGACTCCCAGCTTTAACAGAGTGAGATACATTTCTAACATTCTTACGACCACCTGCTCGTACCTTGGTTCGTTACTAGTTCCAACCAATGAGTTACACTGAGTTACACTTCCACAAGGTCTACGGGGAGTTGCCCCCAAAATAGGTATTTTTGTTTGTTTGTTTAAAGTCTTAAGATTGCATTAGTTTAATTTTGAATGCTGCCCTGTTTCCTAGCAACCATTGAAACTGGTTTAAAATACCGTGACTGTTTAAAATACCTTTAGTTGTTGTCGTATATTGCTTTATTCTACCAGTTGAGCGTCCATGGGTATTGGCCCTATTTTTTTTCTTTACTTTCAGATTGATCCATTATGGCTGAGAGATAAACTGTTGTTCAAAGAGTGTGCAGGGCAAGATGTTTGGCAGTCTGTAATTTCAGTTCAAATATGGTGGAGGCAAGAAATGGGAAGACATGCCGCATTGGATCAAGAAACGATTCAAACCCCCAGGGGAAAGTGCATAACAACTGGTTCAGACAACTATGTAAGAAGACCAGGACGACATACCTCAGTGAGATCACCAGGAAACACTGACCAGGTAGGTACGAGACATGCTCATAAGGAGACCAATTAAGTCCATCAGACACAAGGTGAGGGAGAGTGGAATACGTTATGGTGCTTTTCAGGTAATTTTTATGAAAGAGTTTGGATGGGAACCCTACAAACCTCATTACGTTGGGTAGTCGTTTCCTGATGATTGTCAAGAGAGAATGCAGTTTTATGAACATTTCATTCACTGGGTTGATGACTGTCTAGGTGCGTTCCATAACATTATCTGCTCTGAAGAGACTGTTTTGGTGGTTTGGAAAACAGACATAATTGTCAGGAAATTATCCAGAAAACGATCGTGGAACGCAGCCAAAATGAGACAAAACTGCTTGTTTGGTGCGAAATGACTTCAATCCTACTCATTGGCCTTCATATCCTCGCAAAACAATGAACACATGGAGATACACTACATGACCAAAATAATGCGGACACCCCTTCTAATTAGTGGATTCGGCTGTTTCGGCCACACCTATTGCTGACAGGTACATATATAATCAAACACACAGCCATGCAATCTCCATAGACAAACATTGGCAGTAGAATGGGCTGAACTGAAGAAGTCAGTGACTTTCAACGTGACACCGTCATAGGATACCACCTTTCCAACAAGCCAGTTCGTCAAATTTCTGCCCTGCTAGAGCTGCCCCGGTCAACTGTAAGTGCTGTTATTGTGAAGTGGAAACGTGTAGGAGCAACCTTACCTCAGCTGCGATGTGGTAGCCCACATCACAGAATGGGACCTCTGAGTGCTGAAGCGCGTAGCACGTAAAAATCGTCTGTCCTCGGTTGCAACACTCACTACCGAGTTCCATAAGCAACGTCAGCACAACAACTCTTTGTTGGGAGCTTCATGAAATGGGGTTTCCATGGCTGAGCAGCCGCACACAAGCCTAAGATCACCATGCGCAATGCCAAGCGTCGGCTGGAGTGGTGTAAAGCTCACCGACATTGGACTCTGGAGCAGTGGAAACGTGTTCTCTGGAGTGATGAATCACACTTCACCATCCGGCAGTCCAACGGACGAATCTGGGTTTGGTGGATGCGAGGAGAACGCTACCTGCCCGAATGCATAGTGCCAACTGTAAAGTTTGGTGGAGGAGGAATAATGATCTGGGGCTGTTTTTAATGGTTTGGGCTCAGCCCCTTAGTTCCAGTGAAGGGAAATCTTAACGCTACAGCATACAATGACATTCTGGACGATTGTGTGCTTCCAAATTTGTGGCAACATTTTTCGGAAGGCCCTTTCCTGTTTCAGCATGACAATGGCCCCGTGCACAAAGCGAGGTCCATACAGAAATGTTTTGTCGAGATCGGTGTGGAAGAACTTGACTGGCCTGCAGAGAGCCCTGACCTCAACCCCATCAAACACCTTTGGGATGAATTGAAACGCCGACAGCGAGCCAGGCCTAATCACCCAACATCAGTGCCCGACCTCACTATTGCTCTTGTGGCTGAATGGAAGCAAATCCTCACAGCAATGTTCCAACATCTGGTGGAAATCCTTCCCAGAGGAGTGGAGGCTGTTATAGCAGCAAAGGGGGGGGGGGGGGGGGGGACCAACTCCATATTAATGGCCATTGATTTGTAATGAGACGTGTGATGTTTGGGTGTCCACATACGTTTGGTCATGTAGAGTACTTGGAAATGATTCAAAACTTTCTTCTTCCAAAAATTTAGTAATGAAACACCAAAGATGAAACTATTTTATGCTAAATGGTGTCCCTCCGCACTTTTTCACTGAAGGTCGTAATTGGGTGGTACTGGTACCTACTTTCCACACACAGATGGATCGGGTGATGAGGACCGATAAAGTGGCCACCAGGAGTCCTGATGGAACCCTGTACGATTTTCCTTTGTTGGGACAGGCCAAAGAAAAGATCTATGCCAGCTGAGGAAAGAAATTGTCGGGAAAAAAATTTGTTGTTGTATATTCGTTAACAACATGGTATTTCTATGTTTAATATAGGGACAAAATTACAGATCACCTTGTTATATATGTATATACAGTATAGTGCCTTCCATTAGTATTGGAGCAGTGAAGTCAAATTTAGTATTCTTCCTATGTTCTACTCAAAAAATTGTAATTGAGATCAAAACATGAATATGAGGTGAGCGTACAGAAAATCAAGTTTTAATTCTTGGTATTTCTATGTACAGACGAGGCATTTAATATGGAATATTTTTTTTGTGGGGGTGAACTTACTTTTCAAGATGACTCAGAACCAAAAGTTCATTGGAATTATGATGAAATTATTCTAGCTTTTGTTTATGTGACCTTTAAAAGAAACAAAAACCACATTTGACATTTCGAAGCAAATAAATTGATCCTTGAAAGTGATGTGAACTGATATCGAACTCAATTCACGGACAGTACTGTGTTAAACTTCTGTAAGTTTTCCAGAAGTATCTCTTTATTTTGCACATTAGCCAAAATTTTTTTTAACAAAAACAAAAGTTAAATTACGACTGGGATTACGGACAGTAAAATTACAGTTCAGTACTTCGTGTAACCCCCACGAGCATTCAGGAGAGCACGTACACGTTGAGGCAAGCTGTTCACGAGATTTGCCAAGGTTTGGACAGGAATCGCTTGCCATGCAGTTACAATAGCCTGCTGCAATTCACGCACAGAGGCAGGCTGCTGGTCCAAGTTGTCGATTTGACGCGTTAATTCTGCCCACAAGTTCTCTATCGGATTCATATCCGGGGACATGGCAGGCCACTCCATATGCTCTACACCACGGTCAGCAAGAAAGTGTTGGATCATGCGAGCACGATTAGGCCGTGCATTGTCATCTTGGAAGACAAAGTTTCCTCGAAAGGCTGCACGAACAAATGGAAGCAATGTTTCTTCCAGAATGGCCCTGTGCTTGAACTGGTTCAGGTTTCCATTCAGAACAACCAGGTCAGTTTTGCCCCCTGCATGAAAAGCAGCCCAAACGGTCACCCCACCACCTCCAGCTTGGGCTCTGGCACAATACAATCTTCATTGTAGGCTTCATGCACTTGTCTGCGCACTCGGACGCGGCCATCTTGACGATAGACCAGAAATCTAGACTCATCACTAAAGATCACGTGATCCAGTGTCCTGGCTGCCATTGACGGTGCTCTCTGGCCCACTGCAGTCGGCGCTGGCGGTCTTGTCTGGACAGACATGGCTTTCTCAGTGGACGCCTGGCACGATAGCCTGCTTGAACCAGTAGTTGGTCGACTAGCCTTTAGGATACAGGCACATTTGTCAGTTGCTGCCACTCAGCCCTAAGCCTATTAGCTGACTTGGTACGGCCAGTGCAGACTAACCGGTGCAGCTGGCGATCATCCCTCCTTGTGGTTCTGCGGCGACGTCCTGGCCTCGGTATTGGAGTAGGGACACCCCTTTGAGCATGTCGTTTCAGGATCTTTGACACCTGACCTTGAGTGATGCCATACTGCCAAGCAATAGCACGCTGTTTGATGCCGGAATTTCGTAAAGCCACCAGTAAATGACAAACAGCATTGTCGAGTTGACGGACCATCTCCAGGGGAAGCGGCAATAACCTTTGTAGATGTGCAGCAGTTGTTTTCCACGAATACAGAACGCAACAACCCTTATATACCCGATTGTGAAGCCAATCGTCAAATGTACCTGTCCGTACATTTTGCCATGCCACCTGTGATATAATCCTGTTATTGACTTCTTGCTGCGACAGACAATCAGTGACATGGTTCTTTTAACAAAGAAATCACCAAAGTGTAAAAGAAACTCACCAGATTGATATACCGAGTTCAGAAATTAAACCCAAGTCGAGAGAAAAAAAAAATTCCATATTAAATGCCAAGTCTGTATTTATATTTTACCATTGTAGAACAATAGCACTGTTTATGTTCAGTTCCCTAACCCATTTTAGGTAAGCATAAACATTAGAACAAATGACAGGCAGGTGTTTGGTGTTACTCAGATGTTTCTTATTGCACTGATCATTTACACATAGAAGAAGCTGTGAATGTCTAGTCATGCTTTTAGCCTTTGCTTTTGCCTTGGTAGTCAGTCAGCATAAACCAACATGAAGACAAGAGAACTGTCTATGAAAGAAAAGCAAGAAATTTGGAAGCTGAATGAACAGAACAATTCAATCATAGCCATAGCACAAAAATTAGAGATAGCAAATGCAACAATTTGGAATATCTTGGAAAAAGAAAGAACCACTATGTACTTAGCATTAGACAACGGTCAAGAAAAACAATTGCAGGTATTGACTGAAAAATCATCATAGCTGTAAATAAAACCACAGAAGCAACTGTCAGTGACATCACCAACATCCTCCAGAGTGCATATATGTCTATATGAGTGAGCCAATTTGATTCATCCACCTGCATGAAGGAGTAAATGTATTTTATTTGCCAGATGTAGGACGCACCTATATATGAACTTTTCGAGAGCATCACTTGGTTCCTCCTAAGAACACAAGGGTAGTCCAGCATGCACATGAGATTTTTTTGAATGTCCCTTCTTTTCGATTGTTTGGCACTTTCTACAAGCTCTGGAATGTCCCTTCTTTTCCACACTTTTCCACATGGCACATACCATGTAAAGGGGCCTTTTCTATGCCCCTGGCATTTTTCCCAAGAATGATAATATGCTTGTGAAGGTTAACATCACTCTGGCTATCCTCAAAGAACAGCCTCAGTGCCGGCTAGTCTGGAAGTCCGCTGGGGAAAACTGGCAGGGACTGGAAGCAGCCATCACACTTCAGGACTGGTCTCCCATATCTACCGCCCCTGATATTAAATCAGCCTGGGAATTCTTACACAAACCTGCTCTCTCTCTCTCTCTCATGTACAGATTCATTCCATCTCGTCTTCAATTTATCGTACTCTTCCTCCCACCCATAGTACACTGAATCCTGTGGTGAGGTAGTTGCTCTGAAACAACTTGCCTTCTCTTCCTGGAAGGCTAATCCGACCGAACACAATCTCCGTGCATTCTGAAAAGTCTGCAAGATGAGTCCACTATCAGGAGAGCCAGAAAACAACACCTGTCCAATATCAAGAATGCAATTTCAAAACTTGTCTTCCCCCTCTAAAACCTGGTGGTGCCTTGTTAAGTCTGTCTCTGGAGTATGCTCGCCTTCCATGCTGTCCCTCTCTTTAAATGGCACCGCATCTGACTTCGCTCGTGAGAAGGCCGAATACCTCAATTCTGTGTTTCCTTCAAAATCTTGTGTCCCTAACCCCTCCTACTCTGTACTCTCCCTTCCCAGTCGTACCCAACTGCTCCTGCATTCTGTGTCGTTTCACCTGAGAAGGTGGAAAAGCTTCAGGCAACTTACGACTCATCTCACATATCCTAAAACCTTCTCTGCTGCTCTTGCATTTGCTCTCTTTGCCATTTTCACCCTGTTTACCACAGGTAATCTCCAATCTGCTTGGAAATCAGCCAACATCACAACATTACATGAAGATGAAAAAACTGGATCCCCTTAAACTTAAATACACATCAATTAGATTTCTTCCAATCATCAGCAAAGTCATGGAATCCATCATCGCAGTTGATAAAATCATTCCTTTTCTCCAACAGCCTCATCTCAAATCATCAATTCGGAATATAACACTCTACCTTAGGCATGCCATGCTGCTTCTACTCTCCCAACAATTGATGAAAGCACTCAATATCAGTCATGGGATCAGGGCCGTCTCTCTGGACATATGTTGAGCTTTCAATACAGTCTGACATCCAGCCTTACTCTCCAAACCCTCTGGCTATGGCATCCAGCACCAACTCCAATCTTGGATTACTGACTACATCTGCTCTCGGAGCCAATGAGTGTCTCTCAACCGAAGCCTTTGTTCTCCTCTCGATGTCAAGGCTGGTGAACCCCAAGGCAGTGCTATCGGCCATATATTTTTCCTAATTTTCATCAATGATCTCACTGACTCTCTGGAAAATCCTCTTATCTCTTTGTTGATGACTCCACTCTCTGCCGTGACATCCCTCATCCTTCTGACAGACAGACAACAGCCTCTTCCCTCTCCTCAGACCTTGACAAAATTACAATCTGGTAAACACTTGGAACATGTTTTTCAATCCTGATAAATCCCATACACTCACTAACTCTCTCTCTGAAAGGACCGTACAACAAACCCTCCCATATTCTCTCAACAACTGTCTCATAAAGGTTCAATCACTCAAACTCTTGGGTTTTATGTTCAGCCATGACCTCTCTTGGGCAAGAGACATTTAAAAGTTGGTTTCCAAAGCCAGACGCCGACTGGCCATACTCCATCGTGCAAAGTCCTTCCTTGGCACACCTGAGCTCCTATCCACGTGCAAGGCCTTCATCTGCAGCTGGACGGAGTACTGCTCTCCCCTCTGGGCTGGCTCCCCTGCCTCACATCTTGCTCAACGTGACGTTGTGGAAACCAAGACCTTCAATATCATTGGAATCTCTCGTGATGAAGCTGAGTCTATGGGCCTATCACTTCACCATCGCTGACAGGTCGCTGGTCTTTCTGTCTTCTTTCCCCTCATCCTGAACTTGCACCCTCTGCCCTCTCTGTGCTTTGTCACCCTCAAGTGTATCTGTAGGACGCACGCAGTTCACCAGCAATAACCCCCTCCCAGTGAAACTGCCTAAATCCAGAACCACTGCTGACCTCCACTCATTTAATCCTGTTTTTCCCACCTGTGGAACCACGTTCCACACTGTCTTCAATCTCATCCTTCCCTCCAGGTTTTCAACACAGCTGTTCAACACCATCTCAGGTCATCCAACACCATGATCTTTTCACCAACAGTTAAACCACCCCCGACCAATCCCAAAATTTTGCTGACGTATCCATGTTGTCCACACCTTCCATTCGTCCCTACCCCTCATCGTTACCTGCCTCCCTTGTTTGTCCATTCCCATATACTTTCTGCATCCATCCTGATGTTGGTGTTTCCCCGTTCTCCTGCTGTTTCCTTCATTATGTTGCGCCCTGCCTGATCTGTTCTGTGTCCAAGCTCTTCCATGAGGCTAGACCATGTATACAAAGGCTGAATAATATGGGTTCCCTTACATGGAGCTTCAACGGAGGAGGTCATTGGCCTCATAAAGGCCTGTGCAATGGTTGTCAACCTATTGTTGTTTGTGCGTGCGCAATGCAGTCAAATGCTGAACGTCAAGCAAGAAAACAGTACGTACCATTTTAAAAGTCTTTGGTAGATGACTAGGCCAGAAAAAAATTAACAAACTAAAAAAAACGGCGAAACACACACACACACACACACACACACACACACACACACACACACACAAGGAATGGATCCATCGATATATCTTGGATGAACTAAAGCTGGGTTTCTCCCCTAGGGCGCCGCAGAGTGCCGCCAGGGGTCTGCGAGATGGCTTGGGAATATTATTGACTCATTTAGTGTTTACCCTACAAATGCTTCCATTGGTTAATTTTTAGTACTAGTACACCTGCTCACTATGGGAGCTGCAGTGAGAGTGATGTCGGGGAGGGGAGAAATATCGCACTTCACAAAAAACCTTTGGGGAGGGGGGATATTGTTTTGTAATAACATTAATATAATATCTTTTTATATTTGGTGTTGTTGTTGCATTAATTAGAAGCGGTCTTGGAAAAACGCCACGATGAAGCTATTTCGCATGGATATACACCTCAACACGGAACCCCCATTTGTGGGGAAACCCCCCTTGGGGAGGGGGGCAATTAATGAGCTACAACCTTCATCTTGTGACACTAAGTCCTCCTGTCAAGTTTGCTTGAGATTGGATAAGTAACAACCAAATGTATCGCAGTGAAAAATCGTTAGACAAACAGACAGACACCAAATTGCGTATTTTAGTATGATGATGATGTCAATACAATCGTGGATTA
The DNA here is from genome assembly GCF_964187855.1 of Myxine glutinosa. Classification (NCBI taxonomy): domain Eukaryota; kingdom Metazoa; phylum Chordata; class Myxini; order Myxiniformes; family Myxinidae; genus Myxine; species Myxine glutinosa. The sequence goes on from NC_136269.1 coordinate 3,853,771, forward strand.
ACATTTTATTTTAATATATGACTACAATGGGATAAATTTGTGATTGGAATGATGAAGGATGCTGTTTGGAATGAAAATCTAGAGAACGTGCTGTACATGTACATGTCTGACGTTCGAGTGAAGGTGGCACAGGAATGCGGAGTTATTGGTTCCATGGTTTAGCATTCACCGTTTCCGAATTGTTTGTTTGCACTTGGCTTCCCGCTAGTGTATGTATATGTATATGTATATGTATATGTATATGTATATGTATGAATGAATGAATTGAACGAATGAATGAACAAATGATTACGGCTCACAGGACGGCCTCGAGGTACGCACACTCGCTTCTAAGTCGTCTAGCCTGGCTTCGAATCCCGACCGAGCTATAAACAGTCAGTTCGGTGTTTCACATCAATGTGTGTGCCGTCCCTCGGACGAACATCATACCGGGGGTCCGTCCGCCAGCATGCTTTGGGGAATGTTAAAGATCCCCTGGTTCCTGCGCTAACTTCATGGACGTCGAGCCGGTTCGTGAAAGACTTGGGCCAAGCTGCCCACCCCACAAGGTGGGATAATACGTTAATAATGGCCGTTAAAGAGTAACAAATATATACACACGTGTACCATGGTATATGCACGAATGCATACGATGATACAATAGCCCTCGCGCATTGACGAACGTTTCGGGCGATGACGTCATTGTGAACGTGTACTTTCGCTCCGGAGCGGAGTTAACGAACGGAAGACTCAGAGCGACATAAGTGCCTTTGAAGCCGCGTTTTGGAACGTTTAGGGCTGTCCGCGAATCCCGCCATTTCGTGCGGACACGCAATCCGAGACACAGCACCGTCGGCCCTCCGCCCGCAGGGTCGTCCGCGTCACGTCCAATAAAAGGCTACGCGGTGACGTCGCTTTTATAAGTCCGCTTAACGCGCGTTTAACGTCACTTTTAGGGGTAAACACCGACATCGCGGAGACTGATCGATACGAGGAGCGATCAGCAAACACGGGCCATGACATTGAGTCATGGATGTTTGGAATTAAAATAATGGTGATTATTCAGTTCAAAAGATTAAACTGTGGACAATTCCGTTGGAGTTGATGTGGAAAATCCGTGGAGCGTTCAAAAAGTTCGTGGACTCAGATGCTCTGAACACTATTAAGAGTCCAGGAGAGTCGACTTTTCTTTTTACTTTTCAAGATGTATTTACATCTGGTTAGTGAGAAAGTATTTCCTTGTAATTCTTGTTCTGTACTGGATTTTCATGTGACAATTAAACCTCCTTTCTGGGAATACTTTAACTGCGTTGTTCTTTTACGAGAACTTACGAACACCTTCGTTTGGTCGTTGTTACCTTTCCATGTCAGGCCGCACTCTCACACGGATCATTTCACTGCGAGTAAAACTGTTTCTCATAAAAATGAAACAACTATATACAAAGCGAATAATATTACTTCCACATTTTACTCCATTCAATCGTTTTTAAAAGGTAATCGAACTTATTTGTTTTTAAAACCGAGTTGTTCCATTCTACACAAAAATGCAAAATGAAAATTGATGATTTTCCACAACCTTGACCTTTAACATTTTAAGCTAAAAAAAACAAAACAATCAGCTTCTAGCTTTTCATTGGTGAACCAAATCAGTGACAAAATATGCAAATTCTTAAAATTTCAGGTCAATGAGATGAAAATTGACTTTTTATGTGATGCTGACCTTTGACCTTTTGACCTTCTATTATATATATATATATATATATATATATATATATATATATATATATATATATATATATATATATATATATATATATATTGTCGCGGATCTCAGAAACGTCGGCCTTCCCCTTATCAAGGGGGGTTAATCCCCTTGTCCTTTATCTGGCTGACGCAATCCTGAAGTTATCACGTTCCTTCCGGTCTGTATTAAATAGGGTTGTTTGTCGAATTAGTCCTATTACTTAATTACTAACCCCGACCATGAAGCAAGGAAATAACTTCCGCCCGAACCACGGCGTTAGTGGACACGCCGAGCGAAGCGAGCCGCGATTCGGGCCGTTAACAATGACTAGACCCGATTCTAAGCGGTTCCTAATCGTGCCACGCTTACCCAATTGAGAAATGACTAGGACGATCGGATTGAGAGGAAACCAGAAAGAACAAGTAATTTATTAACAATGTACAAGAAAGAGGAAGGAAAAGGACAAAGGGCAGTCTTAATCATAGTCTTAACTTATTCCCTGGACTCGGGCCCGCTCGCTCTCAGACTCGGTCTCAGAATTCAGACTCATGCGGGGATGCAGATGGTAGGGTGGAAGGTCCGGCGATGGCGTTCAGGCTCCGGTCCGGCTCCGGTCCTCGACCCGTACCAGGCGATGATGGTGGAAACCCGGCAGGCAGCTCTCCGCGTAGCGTAGGCGCAAACGGACAATTATCGTGACGGGGAAAGGGTAAGCTGGGCTAGCGCGACTTCGTGGCTCTTGGCCACGTATGTAATATGTGTCCCGGCGCCTTTACCCGCGCTCCCGGTATTACTCTGATCCAAGCGCCCCTTTCCCAATGTCCTCCTGCATGCTGCAGTTCTCGGCAATGCGTGCCACGCGCTCGCCTTAGGTGAAGCTGGTTGCCACAGCGCGTCTCTCCCTCTCGTACTCAACTCTCGTACTTATACTTTTCATGCGAGCTCGCCCAGTCAGTCCTCTCCGCACAGTCCTTAATAAGCCAACCTTCCAACGAGTCCTTCTGTAATGAGCGCTGCTTCGTAAGTCCTTAATAAGCCAACCTTCCAATGAGTCCTGTTTAAGCCAACCTTCCAACGAGTCCTTCTGTAATGAGCGCTGCTGCGTGAGTCCTCATGAGGGCTTTGTGTTCGCGCTTTTATAAGCCAAGCCAGCGAATGCTCTGGAAGCCTCAACTACGCCCGGTCAGGCGATCTCCCCTCAGCCCTGGTTGGCTGGTGACGGCTTACCGGCTCCACCCTGATGGCTGCGTGACGTAGCCGCACCTCCTCCCTTGCGTTCCACCCCCTTTTTCGGGCTTTACCTTGTGGCAATTAGGCTGGGTTGAGTGAGCCCAAGGGCAGCGAAGGCTGCTGGCCAAGGAGCGTAACAAATTGGGAGGGCCGATGGGGCACAGACAGGAGAGCGCTTAAAGGCGTCACTTGGAAGGGAGGCTGCCAAAATGAACGAAAGGGCCTACTCTTATTTGTTTGATGCAACTGTGGAAGTGTAACTCAGTGTAACATATTGATTGGCCCTGGTAACTTATTAATTAACCTGGTAACAAAGCAGATACATTTTACATGCAAACTCTGTTAAAGACGAGTTTGTAAATGAGTGTCAGAATGTGTATGAACAATGTAATCTCTTGAAACACCTGGTCAAGGCCCCAGGCTAGAGCCCCCCCCCCCCCCTGCTGTGTAAATGGAAATCACAGCAGGAGGGGAGCGAGCTGATGCCAGGACTCGGTGCGATGCATGACCTCGGGACATTAGCGGAGAGGAGATTAAGTCCAGTTTGGGCGATATAAACGAGAGCAAACGTTGAGTAAAGTAGACTTGTCCTCAGAAGCCCTGCCCGACGGAACGATGGAATGAACGAGTACGGCGCTGCGGAAGAATATCAGCCGAACGAAAAGGACCATGGAAAAGAGTTAATCTCAGCCATTGAATAATGCGGTATTATTTGGTAAATGGAATGAAGTGAATAATAAACCAGACCTTTTGTAAACCTGAGTCCGGTCATTGGAGTCCTGTGAGTCATACACGAAATTCTCCCACAATATGGAGGCACCGCTGAAATCAATTGTACAAGCAAGTAAAAGGTGAGTGTGTCTTGTTTAGTCCAATATGATTTACGAACTTGGAAGTTATGTGTACATACATGGGGGAGCAGGTGGTCTGGGGCTTCTTTGCGCACCGATGCCGCGATATAGGTGGCGTGAGCCATCACGAATGGGATTTCGATAAACGACTGTAGCAATTTATTCGTTTTTTTTCTAAATGATTTCTGTAAATACGTATTTTTGCGCTGGTTATTAAAGGGCCTTGCTGTGACCTGGAAGCAAACGGAGCAAGTGTGCACCTTGCGACCGCTTGCTTCCAGGACGTGTAAGGCCGGTACACTCGTTTACCCACCCGCACACGTATAAAGTACTACTTTTTTTTTTTGCACTTGTTCGAAGCACTTGACTTGCTCGGCGCTCGTCGAGCGACAGGGAACCGGGAAACGGAATTATATTTATATATATATATATTTCCAATATGGTACACCGGCCACAACGATTTTAGCGATTATTTATCCGAGTTTTTTTTTTTAACGATTTCTGTAAATACGTATTTTTCCTGCGCTGTGTAATTCTTCTGACACGCGCCACGAAGAAACGCACCACTGATGTGCATGAAGCGACTTGTTTGCCGGTTCGGTAAGGTCCGTACACGTGTACAATCGTGTACACCCGTTTTAAATAGAGAATTTTTTTTCAGTTTTCCCGCCATAACTAAAACTCGTTCGATCAACAAATAAATTCATGACAGACAATCCCACCTCATGCCGGTCCAGAATTACTGTGAAAGATGGCGATTGGAAAAAAATTGCATACCAACACTCCCTCACTGTCCCTCATTGTCCCTCATGTCCATTCCGGCACCCTGTCTCTTCCTCCCGCTCTTTTTCCCTCCCTTTACTTCCCGTTGGCGGACGTTTTGCGAGAAGCAAAGCGTTTTGCAGGACGCTTCCACGGAACCAGTGCTGTTTTTTTTTTGACGAAATTTGCTAGATAAATAGCATGGGTGACACGGAACCAGTGCTGTTTTTTTTGACGAAATTTGCTAGATAAATAGCATGGGTGACACGGATTAAATGATTTTATGATTATGAATTAATGAGGAAATGATTTTATATTTAAATATAAAAATTGATCTGCTTGGTGTTAGTTTAAGGGCTGTTCCAAATTTATCTTGATTATGAGACAAAAAACAGCAGAATGGGAATCAACAGACAATGGAACAGCTCGCGACGAGTGTTTGTGGGTGACAACCACCCTCTGGTCGAGGCTCATAGAAGGGGTGATGCTTACTGATTCGGCACGCTTACAATAGGTGTTAATGGTGGGATTTCAGAGGTTTTGGTGTGGGTTAATGTTCACACTGTTTTGGAAAATAATGCTCGATGCAACATGATCCTAAAAAAAGAACCCAGCCCTACATCGAAAGATCAGGAAGGGAAGGAATGGAAAATTTGTCAAGGTTTGAAATTAATCGGACAAGGGGGTCCCAAGGTATGGTCACCGTACTCGCAAGCCGTTCGCTTTGGCTCTGCGGATGGACCGAACCATTGCATGTAAATAGAAGGGGGGTTCTGTGGTCGTTCGCTTTGGCTTTGCGAATGGACCAAACCATTGCATGTAAATAGAAGGGGGGGGGGTTCTGTGGTCGTTACTGCCACGTGGTTTCAAAGTTTTGTTGTTGTTGTTTGCACGCATGTTTTTTGCAAGCACGTACGGGCGAGCACGTACGTGCGGGCACGCCCTAGTATATATAAATTGAGGTAATATTAAGTTATGGAATTAATTGCTTTCAACAATGCAAAGGGTGACAAAATATGGGATTTTAATGGGATTTTTTAATGGGATATTGGTTTAGGAATGTTTAGAGGTCATTGCAATGTGATAATGACTTGTGACCATTTGTTGTCGAAACGTTTGGGACCATTCAAAGGTTGGGTTGTGCTAACGTTTCCACAACGTCGCTACAACGTTTCACTTTCGTTGTTGCAACGTTTTGCTCCAACGTTTTGGGAACATTCAAATGTTGTGTTTTGCTAACGTTTCCACAACGTCGCTACAACGTTTCACTTTCGTTGTTGCAACGTTTTATTCCAACGTTTTGGGAACATTCAAATGTTGTGTTTTGCTGACGTTTCCACAACGTCGCCACAACGTTTCACTTTCGTTGTTGCAACGTTTTATTCCAACGTTTTGGGAACATTCAAATGTTGTGTTTTGCTGACGTTTCCACAACGTCGCCACAACGTTTCACTTTCGTTGTTGCAACGTTTTGCTCCAACGTTTTGTGAACATTTAAATGTTGGGTTTTGCTGACGTTTCCACAACGTCGCTACAACGTTTCACTTTCGTTGTTGCAACGTTTTGCTCCAACGTTTTGGGGACATTCGAATGTCAAGTGAATCGAATGAGAATTCAGGAATTATTTCATTATTAACGATTAATGAAGTACTTATTTAATTAATTACATTTCTTATTACATTACAGTAATTACATTACAGTAATTACCTGAGGTAATTACAGTAATTACAGTTCCGGTAATTACAGTAATTACAGTAATCATTACAGTAATTGCAGTAATCTTATTACAGTAATTACATTACATTAACTCAGGCACCTTTTGAGTAAGGAAGCTGATATTTGGACATGACACTGACCGAGTGATATGGCTGTCAAGGAAAAATTTGATTTATTGATTAATCATTTAATAAATTAACTCGTTGATTTATAAATGACTTATTTAATTAAAAGTCCTCAGAGACACATCTTCGGATGAAATACTTGCAGATTGGTTATGCTATGAGCCAATTGATTAAGGAAAATATTTTGTGATGGCCATATTGGCAATTTCATGGCCATATTCGTGGCAACTCAGTTAGTGCCACTGCACCTTTAAAATGCATCCCTGCGTTCATTTTTCGATCGATTGAGTTGAAATTTTGAACAATCGGATCTGGACTGTCGTTGTTAACGACTCTAGCACGCACTCGTCCAATCAGGATGGAGCGGTATGGTCCCCGGATCATCACTGCCCGCAGTTTTAATTAATTTTACTTTTTCTCTTGGGCATATAATTTTGAAGACATGCATGTCATGATAGAGGAAATGTTTGTTCTGTTAAACGGAATAAATGTTGTTTATTTGTGTGGGTGTGTATTTTTGTGTATTTGGATATATTTTTCACGACTAATTCCAGTTAACATCCTGCACAATTTGCTCGTTTGCTGGCCGAGTCGAAATTGCGTTGAGTTTCTATGGCATGCGCCATTAAAAGCGCTGTGTAATGGTTGAGCTCCCTTTATTTCGTTTTGGTCATGCGGATGAGCAAACAAAGTGACAAATGCTGCGACTGGAGCAGTAAAGGCGATGTTTTTTAAATGGAAACGATTTAATGAGGAATTAAAAGTGGGAGGGGGCAACACCACGCATACCTCTTTTAAGGTGTGTATAAACCCTGGAATAAACGTGGGAGGGGGCAACACCACGCATACCTCTTTTGAGGTGTGTATAAACCCTGGAATATTTCAGCAATCAATACGATGCTGAAATGATGTAATTTATTGTGTAATATGGTCGACCTTGGGTTTGTTTGGGTTTGTTGTTTATTTTTGTGGGTGTCTATTTTTGAGTATTTTGGATATATTTTCACGACTAATTCCAGTTATCGTCCTGCAAAAGGTCTGCTCGTTCTTTTCCTTTGAGTCGTAAATTCCTGTTGAACTCTCATTAAAAAGCGGAATTAAGTACGCTGTGTGATGATGGAGATCCTTGATGACGAATCAGGAATAGTGAATGAGCAGACAAATATCACGGATGGTACACCAGATAGGGAAAATGTAGATGAAACCCCTTTTGCTCAGGTGCTGTGTAGCGCTGCACAAAGATCCATATGAGCGGGGCCTGGGTGCTGTGTAATTAGTACACAAAGAACCAATTACTAGGGTGCTGAATAAACACAAAGATCCATTTTTGGAGCTGGTTCTCCCGGTGCTGTGATTTATTCAAAGAACCAAAATCTTGTAAGAATTAAGATATGATTTGTCGACATCATAAATACTTTAATATATGTAACGATTTTTGTAACGATCATCCTGCAAAAGGTCTGCTCATTCTTTTCCTTTGAGTCGTAAAATCCTGTTGAATTCTCATTAGAATGCGGAATTAAGTACGCTGTGTGATGATGGAGATCCTTGATGACGAATCAGGAATAGTGAATGAGCAAACAAATATCACGGATGCTGCGGCTGGAGCAGGGGAAGCGATTTTTGAATTGTTCAGTGATTATTCGATATTGTTATGACTTATTGTCAATAGGTATACTAAGTGGCCATGAGGTAGCCTGTTGCTATGTACAGTTTTATTCTATTGTTGATTATACCACATAGCTGTGGTGATAAAGGAAATGTTCGTTTTAAATAGATGATTATGATAGGACCATGACTATAAAATCATGATGATTATTATGAATGATATCATAGGGTTCAAATGCAGAATGCTGCATGAACTTGGGAAAGAACTTTCAAGCCCTATGGGATAAATTGGGTATTACAAGCGATGGAGTTTCAAAATTTAGCATGATTGAAGAAATTTTACAGTCTTATTTCAGGAGTTTTACGAAATTTATATTGCCAAGAGATTTTGGATACTATTAAAAGAAAAATGATGAGATGTTTTTCCCAATGAACTTTAATATCTGCCATCCATTTTGGCTGTCTCACGAATGAAGGATGAGTTGCCTTTAGTGGTTGCAAAGAAAATTTGTGGAGACCAGGCAAAATGGGGAAATATGTCAGATATGACCCTAGGACAGGACGGTGATTCATCAATTAACATGAGGTACGAACCAGAGGTGACGACCGATGAGATTCGATCTCAGTCAATGGATGGACCTGTCCTGACATCATTGGGGAAAGGGCTTATGCAAGGAGTCATCCAAAATGATTAATTTGATTTATTGATGAATATTGATGAATTAATTGAAATTGAATAATTGATTGAATTGTTAATTGATTGAATCTAATTGATTGAATTTAATTGAATAAATTTAACTGAATAAATTGAACTGAATAAATTGAATTGAATATATTGATTGTTTGATTAATGAAAATGCGGTCTCAAGAAAGAAGCTTTGATATCTTTGCGAGATATTATCAATGTGGAGACAACCTGGGAAAATTGAGCAAGGTGGTGAGTTTATATACAGATATATATGTGCGGTTACCATTGTGTGATTTCCCCGTCAAACAGAGCGGACACCTGAGGATTCACCCATTTCATACTGACCCTCCGGCTCATCTGCAAATACTGATCTGTGAGATTGGATTGTGCAAAAGCCACAGCTGAGGGAGATTCTCTGGAAATCACCGTGTGAACAGGTGGAGAGACCCTTCCTGGAGGTACGAGTGAAGCTTTAGAGGAACAAACTACAACACATCCAACGCTACTTTGATAAAAGGCAGAATGGGAAATGGAGCCTACAAGAATACACAAGGACAACCAGAGATTCCACAAAAAAGGTACTTGTACACATCATATGTACGACCGTTATGGTGCCGAAGCTATAAGGCAGGTCGAGAATTGGTATTTGTGGACAAAGGGACATGATGAGGAGTTTCCAAGAGATGGTACAGTTGAGCGAAGTCGATTGGAAAGATTAGAACAAAGATTGAAAGCCAGAAAGAGACAGAATCTAACGGTAGACTGGCTTGCATTCCATCTTTGGGATGGTGAATCCAGACAACGGGAACAGCAAGAACAGATAACGGATGTAGAATTTAAAATAAAAAGGATACAGGATACAGTGGAGGAGACAAATGCACAACTGCCCTCGAAATTAGGAATGAAAGTGACAGTTGTCCCATCTGATTTCCAGTTGTCTCCCCAAAAAGGACGGTACAGAGAATTTTTTCGTGTTTCAGGAGATAACGAGAGATTGCAGTGGCAACTCAGGGATGTAGAGATGCAGCCCAGCAATACAAGTGCACAGGTGCACAGCCCAGGTAACGACAGAAGCCGGTGCTTCAACTGTGGAGAGATGGGACACTGGATAAGGAGATGCCCATATCTGAGCAGAAGACAATTTCGACAGGGAAACCAAGGACAAAGAAACCAAGGACAAAGAAACCAAGATCAAGGGTACCAGTGCTGACCGATACCTCAGACAATGATTAGGCCTTCATTGCGACAAATCCCAAATGACGATTGGCCTCAACAAATTAGATTACTGGACAAACATGAATAACTGTCGATGATTCTTGTGTCTGAAAAGCTTTCAGAGCAAGAATGATTCATTTTTCTTTTTGCTTGTTAACAAATTAATAATTAATTGATCAAATGCCAAAATTGGATCTTCTATTTTGGGCACAGCAATTTTAAATTTACAAAGTTTGGAACAATTGCGTTGCAATTGTTGGCAAACCAAGTAACAAGAGTCACATGATGATCAGGTGGGAATTTCGGACTATTTTTCCGCACAATTGATAGGTCAATGGTCGACTGACATGCAAATGGGTGTGTAGTCAAAATTTGGATAGATTATTGTGAAGGCAGAAAGGGTAATTTCAATTTGACATCATAAAGGTTTTCTAAGAATGGACTTTTGGTTCATTTGTCTATAAGCATTTTGAATTTGATTGACAAATTTTATGAAATTGAAATAAAATTGACACCCATCTGATCTGTAAATAATGGTTCCAACGCAAACAAATATGCATAATGCATGTGTGTGTGTGTTTTTGTGTATCAATCTTACAAGATTGTTGACACCGACAGTGTGCCTGTCTGGAAATGGATAGTTATATGTGGATGGGATTGGGATATGTGGATGGGATTGAATATCCAGAGAATCCGTAAAATAAAATAGAAATATAATTTGATTATGAACATTATCTCTTTTGTCAAGGGAAATGGAATATAAAAAATTTGATGTGCTGGGTTATGAGCAGCCATTAATTAATAGTAAAATTGTGAGTAATTTTGGGATTCCATTTTTGATAGAATGTATATGAGAATAACATCTATTTATGGATATGAGCTTCATAAAAGGAAATGAGGAAGTACAAAATCATCCAAATTTGGGAGAGGTCTTACACTGACTTCCCAGAATACTCTGCTCATGGATTTTATATATATAAACTTGAATTTTATCAGCATATAAATTGTGCTGTATGTATGGATGTGTTTTAGGCATAGATGATATGGGAAAAGAGTAAAGAAAATTTTGCTGGTTTGAACTATTGTGGGTTTTCAGTTCTGGAGTTTAAAGAAAGTCACTGGTTAACAGATGAGAAAGGATAGTAAATAAATTATTCTCTGCTGGGCAAATTAAGTACGATATTACTAAGACTTATGAGAGCTATTGTTCCGCCTTACAGCAGTGGAAAATTATTGGAAAAAATTAGATCCAACATAATGAATCTATAAAAGAATGTGATAGGGATAATATCCTCAATTTGTACTAATTATTTGATTGTGGGTAAAGGAATTAAGTCATCGTAGTGGATTGTTAACAGCAGCCTGAAAATGTCCTGAGAGTGTGCATCCATGTAATCAGAAATCCCAGATTTGTTTTTACAAACAACATTTTGGTAGAGGTCTTGTGTGGAACACTTCCTTGGTAGATAAAAAACGGTACTGCATGCTGGCAGCCACTTTTGCGGCCAGTTAGGCCAAACAAATTGAGAGGAAATTGTAGTTAAATACGTAAGTTACACATGGCTATTTGTAAAAAAGGAAATTTGTTGAGATGGGAAACATTTTTTCGAAGGTTTATTAAGGTGTTATAATATGACGTGGCAAGGCAAACTATTGGATGGGAAAATTAGATCTGGCTATAGAATAAATTTATTGACCCCTTGAAGTTAATCCTTCGAATCATTGTTTCACTGGCATTTTTGTTCAAATTGGAAATAGTTTGGTAGAGCTTTGGTTAAAACCTTTGGTTGCGGTATCTTGGAACGAATTGATAAACCATAGGAGATTGATAAGAATAGAAACAAATATGGACCCAAAATAGAAAGTTGGATTCATGCCTCTCATTGCAAGCAAGCACATGGGGCTAAGGTGGACGATCCCACAGAAAATGAGGCTGCACCTAGCAGCCCAGCAGAACATTCAGTGGTAGAAAAATGATAGTCGTGATTTACAGTCATTTGAATTACATTTTAACACCCCTTGCATTGATAAACATTACATTTTCAACATGTGATATTCCTACTTGGAATAGTGACATTTATTTGCCTACATGACATACAATTATCTACTGATATTAATACAGCATGAGTGAAAAAAATGTATCACAACTACACTCATGATCAGGGGATTGAGTTCAACCCCGGGAGATAGGGGGATCAGGGTAAGACAAATAATCTGATTATGTTACATATTAAGGGATTTTCTTTATTTACCTTTTAGGAAGCTTGTTAGTTTGGTATATAATGTTAAATGTCATCGACATATAACTATGTCATAGGTATGAACATATACAAGGAGTAGCAGACTTGTTTGTTGGTTTAGTAGTTATATTGGCAATTGTTTTAGTGGTGGCTTGCTTGAAAGCCTTAGTGACGGTGTGTTTGAATAAGGTAACCAACAACACGATGATAACGCATGAAGTGACAAATGAGGAAAGAAATGTGGAACCAGAAAAGGAAGACTTTTATGGCAACATAAACAGTAGAATTAAGATAATGGCATAACGACAATGTTATGAGTTGTGTCAATTACAATATCAATGAACTCATATCACCACGAGTGACACACTGTTAAAAAAAAAAAAAAAAAGAGGGAAAAGAAAAAGTGGAGAGGAATTATGGTAATAATACATTATGCTTAATTTGTTGGTTTGGGAAAATTGTTGTTGGGAATTAGGTATTCCCGTTTGTGATTGTAATCATATACAATGCTATTCTTAGTTTAGTAATAAAATACATACCTGATTGAATATTATTTGTGTGACGCATATAAATGAATATAACTTTTTGAGTTAAGGAAAAACAACAAATTGTTGAATGTGAAACTGTCGGAAGATATACATGATTATGCTGATTTCATGGTAAGATGTACCCTATCTGATTCAGTGTGTGCGGAAAGCAGATTCAGATATGACTGAGCATAAAGATAAGACGAGATCACATTTTGGAGGGATTGCTAACGGAATTGGGAAGAAGTTCGAGAAAGAAAATTTGTGGCTAAAAAATGAAGTTAATCGTGGCATACACCCTCTTTCTCAAAGAATGATGAAGACATTCTCCCGTGTAACTTGGAGATGAATGCTTACCTTCACCAAGGAAATTTATGTGACCATTTGCCTGGATCACACTGCAACATATGAAAGAAAGGCGATCACTTACTCTTGTTCGAAGACTTCGAACATTCACCACATCAGAAGTTGCAGGACAACGACATTTTACCTGCAACCTCTGTGAAATGCGGGGACATATGTTATTACTTCACCAACGTCCGGGGAACCAGCATGGAGCTGCAAAAACGGCTGTGCCCTTGTCACAACAGCTGTGCACGATTCTGCTGGTTGCTCCTGGTAAGGACCATGAATGACCTGAACACCATGGTCCCAACATCAGTGTGGATGCATCCGGCATCCCTGTTCCACATCTTGCTGGCCAATCAACGTCACACCAATACTTGCTGCCCACTCACAATGAGGGAGGAGGCAAGTCGACTACAACTGGGTGAAGGCCTTGTTCAAGGAATCATTATGGTTCACAGCAAAAAGTGGCAAGAATGCTACATGGAGAGAAGGGTCAGTCTATGACTCCGCAGTGTTACCACAACAGCGAAATCCTACACGAAGTAGTGCAGGAGCTATGAAGACATTAGGAGAAAATGTTTCATACCTGGATTCAAACACAAGTGATCAGCCCTTCCTTTCAAACAAAGTCAACATTTGTGTGGAGGCAAACGTTTTTTGCCAGATGGTGCAGATGCTTTACAAAACTTGAAAATGAAGTGAAATTGTTGTATCTTGGTGATGGTGAAGTGTTGTTTTGAAAATATATTTGTGATGCAAATGCAATAGATTGAACGATATGGAAGAAGTCAATGACCAACGAAATGTTTTGTGATTCTTGCAGGATGACGGTGTATGCCTAAGGGAATTTGATTACCAAAGTGATTGATTATTTACTTATACTTGTAATGATGTTTACTAGTAGTGATTGATTGTTTACTTATATTGATGTTTAGATTAATGGTTAATATAAACAAAAACAAAAAGATGAGGGAATTGTGGAAGTGTAACTCAGTGTAACATATTGATTGGCCCTGGTAACTTATTAATTAACCTGGTAACAAAGCAGATACATTTTACATGCAAACTCTGTTAAAGACGAGTTTGTAAATGAGTGTCAGAATGTGTATGAACAATGTAATCTCTTGAAACACCTGGTCAAGGCCCCAGGCTAGAGCCCCCCCCCCCTGCTGTGTAAATGGAAATCACAGCAGGAGGGGAGCGAGCTGATGCCAGGACTCGGTGCGATGCATGACCTCGGGACATTAGCGGAGAGGAGATTAAGTCCAGTTTGGGCGATATAAACGAGAGCAAACGTTGAGTAAAGTAGACTTGTCCTCAGAAGCCCTGCCCGACGGAACGATGGAATGAACGAGTACGGCGCTGCGGAAGAATATCAGCCGAACGAAAAGGACCATGGAAAAGAGTTAATCTCAGCCATTGAATAATGCGGTATTATTTGGTAAATGGAATGAAGTGAATAATAAACCAGACCTTTTGTAAACCTGAGTCCGGTCATTGGAGTCCTGTGAGTCATACACGAAATTCTCCCACACAACGCAGATGCAACTATTGGGAATGGCCTTATCTAAACACATACTAAGAAATAACTGATGTCCTATGGTGACCTACGTGTTGCTTGTGGCCTATCTATGGGGTGTTACCTTTTAACCTTTAATGATGTTATATTTACAAGTGTGGGTTCTCAAAACCGCAACAATATATATATATATATATATATATATATATATATATTATATATTGTTGCGGATATGAGGACTGTATTTTTTTGATTGTGTGTATTATTATTATTGCTTGAGTCTAGCCCCTCCTGCCTCCAGTGTTGTGTAAAGGTCAAAGGGCGTCTCGGTAATTAGTCCATAAAGCATCCACGTCAGCCAATCATAGAATACCCCTGTTCAGTAGCTTATATCTTATTATGTGTTTTAGAGTAAGGCCTTGTCTTCCATTAGAATAATACTCCATTGCACCGAGTGAAAAAGAGATAGATTCCCTTCATTCCCATTCCCAAAAACCTCCATTCCCCCTTTCGTCGATTGTCAATTACCTCCCCTCCAATTGCCGCCATTGACCACGAGGCAGGGTCGAAGAAGAAAGGCGTGTCTCCACCTCGTCATAGAGGGGAGGAGTGAGCCAGCACCACTCGACCAACCATGAACAAGGGGTTTGGCTTGAGAGGGCGGAGGAAGAGCGATGGGGGAGGTTCGCAAAGGTTGAGGGGTGGGGCCTATATAACCCACGGCGGGGCGTTCCCAGCAGTTGAGTCCAGGAGATGAGCTTTGAAAGAGTTGAGACAAGGAGGGAGGAGACAAGAGCTGGGTCGTCAGAGCTGACCTGCGAGCTTGAGCCACCGAAACTGCATCTACAGCAGCTGGAGCCACCGAAACTGCCTCTACAGCAGCTCGAGACACTGAAACTGCAGCCACAGCAGCGGGGGGCCTGGACGGCAGTTTGGAGCAGGGCCGCGAAGGAACGGCGGCTGCCCAACGAGCCGATCGTGCTGCAGGACCAGTTGGACCTCCCTATCCCGCCAGCCATCCACCTGCCATCCCTATCATCATTCCCCGTGTAAGTGTGTTCGTAGTCTGTCTTTTGTCTTGTCCCTGGGTAGTAAGTAAGCCTGTTAGATAAGCTAAAGATTTCACTGTGTCACCTGCGTCTCGTGTCCCTGTAAATAAACGTGACTGCTTTCTTTTTGCTCATATGTGTGAAGAATAATAAACCCAGTTACTCTTCTGTACGTCTTCTTCCTCTTTGCATTTGGTCGCTTTAGAGTTTTCCCGATTGAGCAGCTGCGGTGCGATACGGCCAACGTTTGGGTTGAATCGGGTTTTAGTCAGGGAAGCACTGTTCGGTCGCGGTAATACCACCGCTCTGTAAAATAACATCTTAATCCGCGGTCCGTAACAATATATATATATATATATATATATGTGTGTGTGTGTGTGTGTGCATATGTATTATGTATACTAGCATACTAGCAACGGTACCCGCCCTATGGGCGGGGCTTCAATTGGGAGGCCCAAATGAAAAGGCTAAATATCAGAAATTGAAGGCTTTTTTTCTTTTAAACGATTTATATAAACATCCGTTAAATCTCGATCTGTGCAGCCGTTTGTGCAGTACCCGGAAAAATAACGTCAAGCGGGAGCAAGTATCAGCAGGATGTGGCAGTGTGGGAGTCCATGTTTCTGATCCTCTTTCATGCCGAAGTAGCCCACCAAGTCCAAGCATTCCGCTCTTCAGATCCGCCATGACAGATTTAAGCTTGATACTGAAGACGCGTGCAGTTAGTCCTCCCGATGTCGTATGTACTCCCAATACGTGTTTCCTCCATTGTAAAAACTTCCAAATCAACAGTTAAAAGGATTTTGACTGTTACGGACTTGGCAAGATCGATGGAGACAGCGATCTGTTAGCGTATTCACCGCCCAAATAGCTATGTGGAATTCTCTCATGTAGAGATTAAACTAATTGTGTTCACAATCGCTATGTCGTATGTACTCCCGATACGTGTTTCCTTCAGTTGAAATGGGTTAGAATTCTCTCAAGCAGGGATTCAACCCGTGTCCTTATAAAAGGTCTTTCTCCGAGGTCACCGAGTTGGATCGGTGCAGCCGTGCAGCGAACGGTGCAGACGTTTGTGTGGCACCGATGAAAACAACATCGTCACAATGAGAACAATGAATGTTATGCGAACGCGAATGTTATGCGGGAGTCCAAACCTGAGAATGCTGGAGACTAAAGCTGAAATTGGCAAAACAAAATAGCCTATTTTACTCCTGGAGATCCCAGGATTACCCACCCAAAATATCGTTGAGATCGGTTCAGCAGTTTTTGTGGTACCTTCGAACAGACAGACAGACAGACGGACGGACATTTGGTGAATTATAGTAAGACTAGTAGAAGTACCCGGCATTGCCAGGCGGGGGAGGGGAGGGGAGGAGAAAGGGGAGGGGAGGGGGGAGGGGGGAAGAGGGGGGGAGGGGAGAAGAGGGGGGAGGGGAGAAGAGGGGGGAGGAGAGAAGAGGGGGGAGGGGAGGAGAAGGGGGAGGGGAGGAGAGGGGGGATGGGGATGGGTGATGGGGAAGGGGGAGGGGAGGGGGGAGGGGGAGGGGGAAGGGGAGGGAGGGGGAGGGGGAAGGGGAGGGAGGGGGAAGGGGAGGGGGGAGGGGAGAAGAGGGGGGAGGGGAGAAGAGGGGGGAGGGGAGAAGAGGGGGAGGGGAGGGGGGAGGGGAGAGGGGAGGGGAGGGGAGGGGGGAGTGGAGGAGAAGGGGGGAGTGGAGGAGAAGGGGGGAGGGGAGGGGGAGGGGCAGGGAGGCGGGGGAGGGGGGAGGGAGGAGGGGGAGGGGGAGGGGGGAGTGGGAGGGGGAGGGGGGAGGGGGGAGTGGGAGGGGGAGGGGGAAGGGGAGGGGAGGGGGAGGGGGGAGGGGAGGGGGAAGAGGAGGGGAGGGGAACGGAGTGGAGGGGGAGGAGAGGGGGGGAGGAGAGAAGAGGGGGGGGAAGTACCCGGCATTGCCGGGCAGGGAAGAGGAGGGGAGGGGATGGGAGGGGGGAGGGGAGGGGGGAGGGGAGGGGGAAGGGGAGGTGGAGGGGAGGGGGAGGGGAGGGGAGGGGGAGGGGGGAGGGGAGGGGGAGGGGAGGGGGAGGGGGGAGGGGGAGGGGGAGGGGAGGGGGGAGGGGGAGGGGGAGGGGGGGAGGGGAGGAGGAGGGGGAGGGGAGAGGGGAGGGGAGGGGAGGGGGGAGGGGAGAGGGGAGGGGAGGGGAGGGGGGAGGGGGAGGGGGTGAGGGGGGAGGGGGAGGGGGTGAGGGGGAGGGGAGGGGGGGGAGGGGAGGGGGTGGGGGGGAGGGGGAGGGGGTGGGGGGAGGGGGAGGGGGTGGGGGGAGGGGGAGGGGGTGGGGGGAGGGGGAGGGAGGGAGGGGAGAAGAGGGGGGGAAGTACCCGGCATTCCGTGTATAAACGTGAGGGAGGACAGGGGGGAGGGGAGGACAGGGGGGAGGGGAGAAGAAGGGGGGGGAGTACCCGGCATTCCGTGTATAAACGTGAGGGAGAAGAGGGGGAGGGGGAAGGGAGGGGGGAGGGGAGGAGAGGGGGGAGGGGAGGAGAGGGGGAGGGGGAGGGGGAGGGAAGGAGAGGGGGGAGGGGGGAGGGAAGGAGAGGGGGGAGGGGGAGGGAAGGAGAGGGGGAAGGGGGAGGGGGAGGGGGGGAGGGGAGGGGGAGGGGGAGGGGGAGGGGGGAGGGTGCATGAATCGTCGAATCAGCGTGCTGCTCTGCCACCGATTCAGAATATGGATCTAAAGATGAAAGAAAAAAAGCGTGGGGTGTGAATGGCAATGTTCCTCGCTGAAATGTGAAAAGACGCAATCGCGTGGCAAGGAACATCACGTGATCGCTCTGAGCGATCGATTGCAACTCTGCATCGTGTCGTGGGCGTGGCCAACGTGGCCTCATGCCCCCAGGTGATTGGCTAACTCGAGCTCGAGAGAGCCATAATGCGCTACGTTATAGCAAAAAATATGGATCTAAAGATGAAAGGGAAAAAAACCTATGTGGTGTGAATGGCAATGTTCCTCGCTGAAATGTGAAAAAACGGAATCGCTTTTCGCTCTGAAATACGTGCGAACTCGTACCTGAGTTAATGGCGGCAAGGAACATCACGTGATCGCTCTGAGCGAATCAGCGCGCTGCTCTGCCATTCGGTCATAATATGCCTCGCTGAAATGCGCTGAGGTAAAAATATGGTTTAAAAATATTATGAAATAAATTTTTAGGTCGACCATGTTCTTCCCAGGCTCAATGGCCATGTTTGTGCCAAATATCAAGTACGTGAGCCTCTCCGTTTAGGAGTCTACCGGTAACATTACACACACACACACACACACACACACACACACTGTGTTTTATATATGTAGATATGTATGTATGTATATATGTGTATATGGATATATGGAAAAATGGACAGAGTGGCCACAAAGTCCATGCATAATAGTGTGTCCTCTGTTACTTATTTGTTTGATTTGTTTTCCAAGTATGGCTGCAGTAGGATGGACACCAGTGAGTACACGATAGAAGAGAGATTGAATACTTGTGTGTTGGTTCACAACCACACATGAGAAGGAGCAAGTTTTGGAGACAAGGAGCAAGTTTTGGACAAGATTTTCTCAGAGGTTGGATAAGCCAGCTCCTACGCGTGACACGTTGCGGACATTAGAGAAGGCTTTTTCAACAGGGAGTGTCCTTGATTTGACTTGATTTAGAGTAAGGCTTTTCTGCAGCGATTTCCCACCATTAAATCAAGATGAAGCGTATTTTTTTCGGATGAGTGTGCTATTTACTTCAGCAATCGATCCAGGAATGTTTATTTTTTGGTGCAAAGAAAATCCTCGTTTTAATAAGGAAATTGAACAGCATCCTCCTCATGTCATGATCTGGGCAGCAATTTCAGAATATCACTTGATAGATCGGGCCATATTTTTTCGATACAAGTGTCAATCACACTGCTAATTTGAACATGCTTCAGACGTGGTTTGTTCCACAACTGTGTGAGAGAGATCTCGAGGCAACCGCTATCCTGCAACAAGATGGTGCACCAGCACATTATGCTCCCACAGTTAGAGAATATCTCGACGACAAATTCAGTGAATGATGGATTGGACGTGGATATGAGATAGTGTGGCCTCCTCGAAGTCCGGACTTAACAACACAAGCAACAGTACCCGCCCTACGGGCGGGGCTTCAATTGGGAAGCCCAAATTAAAAGGTAAAATATCAGAAATTGAAGGCTTTTTTATTTTAAACGATTCATATAAACATCCGTTGAATCATATCACACGCAAATCATCAAAATCTAAAGAGTACATGGCTAAACAGTACATGGATGATCATGTACCACGTACGTCTCACGTCTCGCTCGCTCTCATGTTGTTCCGATAATGATCCTTCCACAGGTTCACCGACGGAAACCTAGTTACGACTTTTACTTCCTCTAGACAGTCAAGTTCGGTCATCTTTTCGGTGCACCAGCACGAGCCGATAAGAGCCCGTGCAGGGGCGGATCCGAGGATCTCATCAAACCATCTGATCGGTAGTAGCGACGGACGGTGTGTCAAAGGGCAGGGACTTAATCAACGCGAGCTGATGACTCGCGCTTACTGGGAATTCCTCGTTCGTGGGACACTGTCTCAAGCCCCAGTCCCCATCACGGATGGGGCTCAGCGGTTTCCCCGAGCCTGATGGCGAAGGGCAAGGTACATGCTGGCCCGTCCAGTGTAGCGTGCGTGCAGCCCCGGACATCGAAGGGCATTAAACGTTCATTAAACATTAAACGTTCATTAAACATTAAACGTTCATTAAACATTAAACCTTCATTAAAGGATTACGAAACGAAAAACATTACGAAATTACATTCACACCGTCACGTCAAACACTACCATGAACACATACATCTTCACAACATCGTCACAATGAGAACATCGTCACAATGAATGTTATGTGAACGGGAATGTTATGCGGGAGTCCAAACCTAAGAATGCTGGAGACCAAAGCTTAAATTGGGAAAACTAAATAGCCTATTTTACTCCTGGAGATCCCAGGATTACCCACCCAAAATATCTTTGTGATCGGTTCAGCAGTTTTTACGGTACCTTCGAACAGACAGACGGACATTTGGTGAATTATAGTAAGATGTGCCAACTCACTTTGGGGCATTGTGAAAGAGGATATTTCTCATCTCTGCCTAACAACAGTTGAAGACCTCAAAACAGCTGTAAGGGGCTGCTTTTATGACATCCAACCCTCAACATGGAAGGTGTCCAGAAGAACCTGGAGAAAAATTCAAATTTGTGCGGAGAATGGAGGGAAGCATACACTTAAATTCTAACTGCGTGCATAGGGATTCAAACTCAGGATCCTAGGATCCCAAGCCAGCACCCGAACCGTGAAGGCAACACCAGCCTCACATATTATAGTCACGTGAAAAAGTAAGTACACCCCGTGTAAAGTTTTGATTTTTTCAACATATTTTAACATACAGCTATTTGATCTTCATTTCAACAATATTGATAGATAAAGGTGATATAATATAACAAATATGAAACATTTACATTTTGTAGTCCATTGTATAATTTAAATAAACATAAATGCAAATTTCGCGTGTGGAAAAAGTAAGTACACCCCTACATTTATCACTACTTCAAATACCTAAAATTAGAATCAGGTGCAACAGCTCAGGTGCAAATGATTAGAACATCGTTTGAGAGGATCTTGGAGGAACAGGTCTTATTTAAACCTCAGACATTTCGTTTGGTTTGCTCTTTGTTGTTGAAGTGTGCGGCGTCACCATGCTTAGATCAAAACAGCTCTCTGTAAAGCTTGGCGATTCCCAAGTGGAAACGATCCGCAAGATTCAACACCATTCATTCCATTATGAAGGAGGATTTGGGCTTCAGGAGAATCTCAGCGAAGTTCGTACCAAAGCTGCTAACGATTGAGCAGAAGCAACTCCGTTTGGAGATCGCACAGGACATGCTGGAGACTGTGAACAGCGATCCCAGCTTCCTCAACACAGTGATCACTGGCGATGAGTCCTGGGTTTATGGGTACGACCCAGAAACCAAGTTGCAGTCATCACAATGGAAGCATCCAACATCCCCGAGGCCAAAAAACACAAAATTTGATGCAGTAGCGTTGTTCAAGTTTTTCCGTCATTTTGTCAAAAACGAAAATCCGACGGTGCTCACTTACATGTCCTCACTCATCGGCGGTCTGCCGTCGAATGACAGCTTCTGCAGGTCGGAAAAAATTCACGCGTGTGCATTAGGATCGCCTACATACGTGCACCAATCAACGCCTCCCTAGCTTCTTTTTTTTTTACGCACGAAAAATAAAGGTCGGATACTTTTTGAACACACTATGTACAAGAATAAACAATTTATTATACGGAACCTGGGAACAATGGACGCGTCGGTAAATAACTATGGTTCCTAAATTGGGACCCCACGCACCTGACTTTTTTTTTTGTTTTTTTTGTATACAAGATCGAGGCTCGTGAAAGAGCGAACATTAATCACACAGAAAGACAAACCGACACATAAAACAAATAACATCGGGAGCGGTAGACAAGATGGGGAGAGAGGGGGAAGGACACAAACACAGCATTTGAGAGCAGGGACCGAGAGACATGGAGACATCGAGAGATCTGTGGGAGGGAGAGGGCTTTGGGGGGGGGAGGCATGGGAAGGGGGGGGGGGGTGGGAGAGGTATAAATCATATGGACACTGCCAGGACTTATAGGAAAGAAGTTGGAATTTCAAACAAGGTGGATCTGGGGTGAATTAGTGGGGGTAGAAAAGCTCAAGGTTTTGGATGGGGGAAGATAAGAGATGGTGGTGAACAGCTGTTTTAAAGACCTGGAGGGATGAGTGGGATTGAAGGGAGTGTGGGAGTTTGTTCCAGAGGCGGGAGAAAAGAGGATTGAAAGAGTGAAGGTGAGCAGAGAGCCGAGATTTCGGCAGGTTAACCATCAGAGGGTTGCTGGCAGATCTTGTGCGACCTGTAGGAATATTTGGGGGACAGAGCACAGAGAGAGCTGGGGGAGCAAGGCCGGAGAGGAGTCGGTAGAAGACAGAAAGACCACCTACCTGCCCGCGGTGAGTGAGTGAAAGGCCCTCGGAGATAGCTTCATCGCGGGAGATTCCAATGATTCTGAAAGCTTTGGTTTCAACACCGTGAAGCCGAGCCAGGTGTGAGGCAGGAGCACCAGCCCATAGGGGAGAACAGTATTCCATTGAGCTGCGGATGAAAGCCTTGTATGTGGTGAGGAGATCAGGTGTGCCGAGGAAGGACTTCGCACGACGGAGGATGCCCAGTCGGCGACTGGCTTTGGAGGCCAGCTTGGAAATGTGGTTTTCCCAAGAAAGATCATGGCAGATATTGAGACCCAAAAGCTTGAGCGACAGAACGTCTTGGAGAGGATTGTTGAGAAAGTAGATGGGAGGGTTGTCCAGTCAATCTTTTCGGAGAGACATAGTAAGAGTGTGAGATTTGTCAGGATTGAAAGACGTTCCACTTGTTTAACCAGTCTGTGAATTTGTCCAGGTCTTCAGAGAGTGAGGAGGCTGCAGACTGCCGATCTGAGGGAAGAGGAATGGAGCGGCAGAGAGTGGAGTCATCAGCAAAGAGGATTTTCCAGAGAGTCGGAGAGATCATTGATAAAGACCAGAAAAAGCACAGGGCCCAGCACACTGCCTTGGGGAACTCCAGCCTGAACAGGAAGGGGAGATGAGAGAAATCCATTCAGGGCCACACGTTGACTACAACCAGAGAGGACGTCCGCAAGCCATGCATGGAGATTTCCATGGATACCATAGGAGGAGAGTTTGGTGAGCAGAGCTGGGTGCCAGACCATATCGAAGGCACGTGATATGTCAAGGGAGACAGCTCTGATTTCCTCTTTGGCATTGAGGACCTCCATCCATTGTTGAGACAGCAGAAGCAGCATGTCCAGAGTAGAGTGACCTGGTCTGAAACCAAATTGATGATCAGAAATCAAGCCATTGGAGAAGAGGAAAGATTTCATATCCGAAGCAATGATGGATTGCATGACTTTGCTGATAATTGGGAGCAGGCTGATTGGTCTGTAGTTGCAAGTATCTGTTTTTGCACCTTTTTGTGTAAAGCGGTAATGATTGCTGATTTCCAGGATGCTGGCAGATGACCTTGAGCAAAAGAGAGGGTGAAAAGAACAGAGAGAGGGTGAGATAGTGTGGCAGAGCAGGCTTGTAGGACCCATGGGCTGATGCGGTCAGGTCCAGTTGCAGAATCAGAGTCGAGGTTAGACAAAAACTCCTCCACCTTGTCAGGAGAGGACACAGAGTCCAGGAGCAGTTGGGTTCGACTGGGAAAGGTGGGAACAGAGAGAGATGGGGTTGGGACTAAAGATTTTGAGGCAAACACAGAGTTGAGGCATTCGGCTTTGTCACGTGCGATGTCAACTGTGTGGCCATTTGAGGTAAGGGGGGGGGGGGGGGATGGAGGGGGAACAAACACCAGAAACGGATTTGACCAGATGCCAACAGGATTTGGAGGAAGGAGACAGGTTTGAGAGTTCATTCTTGAGTGAGGAGAGATAGTGCTTCCTGGCACTCCTGAAGGTAGACACACACTTGTTCCGAGCTTGGTGGAAGAAACTGAGATTGCCTTCAGTTGGATTAGCCTTCCAAGAGGCAAAGGCAAGTTGTTTCAGGGCAACTGCCTCACCACAAGATTCAGTGTACCATGGACGGGAGGAAGGGTAAGACAACTGAAGACGAGATGGGATAAATCTGTGCATGAGAGAGAGCAGTTTGCTTTGGAAGAATTCCCAGGAAGAATTGATGTCAGAGGCAGTGGAGATGGGAGACCAATCCAGACGATTGATGGCTGCTTGAAGACCGTCCCAGTCGGCCTGAGTGAAATGCCAGACTCGTCGACGCTGAGGAGGCTCTCTGAGAATGGCCAGAGAGATGTCCACTTTGACAAGCACATGATCAGAAGAACAGATTGGAGCAGAAGAACAGCAGCAGACATTAGCAGGGAAGTTTGTCATAATCAAGTCTGGAAGAGAAGATACTCCATTGGCTGAGATCCGGGTCGGGAAATTGCCAGATTGTGTCAATCCCAGTGAGTCACAGAAGTCCTTTGCTGAGGTGCCATGACTGGTGAGAGATGAACCCACACCAAACCAGGTGGCATGATGACCGTTGAAGTCACCACAAATGAGGAAGAGAGAGTGTTGGGATGAGTGGATAGAAGTTGGTCCATGTTGTCAGACAGTGAAATGTAAATGGAGTCATCACTGTTTGGGGGACGGTACAGAACACATATGAACAAAAGGTGGGAGCGGAGAGGAAGCCGTTGCCAGAGGTACTCCTGGGGGTGAGGAGGAGTGAGGGCAGTGCAAGGAGAGTGAGGAAGAGAGTTTTTGGTAAAGATAGCCACCCCACCACCAGGACGTGGCTCAGGTCTATCATACCGGAGGAGGGAGTAACCAGGAAGAGATATTAAGGAATCAGAGACATCTTGAAGGAGGAAAGTCTCTGTTAAGCAGATCAAGTCTGGATTGTAAGAAGCAACCTGTTTGGAGAGATCAGTCAGGTTTGAGCGAAGGCCCCGGATGTTTGAGGTCCATACCGTTTGTAGTGAAATTATACCAAGGTGAACCCAGGGTGTGCTCGCTACAGAAGGGGCGTCTATAAGACCCGGGACAACCGGGGCGCGCGGACACTCCAGCGGAACTCACTGTGACATAGTCCTGTAGTTTGAATGGTATGTACGCCACTAAATGCTGCGCTGACTGTCCTCTCTGTTGGACCATTGCTATATTGAATCGACCATTGCTCATGAAATACTCTGTTTTTAATGCCTGTTGCATGCATGTATTCTTACAGGATGTACTACAGATCTAAATGATACTAAACCTACCCAGAGGTCAAGTCGTGTCTGAGCTTGATTTTCACGACATTTAATATCATTTAGATCGCCGGAATGGCTGACCACAAGATGATCGTGGTACCGATTCTCGGAGCCGACCCTCAAGCTGAGGGATCAGCATCGGAGTTCACTCACTGGCTCAAAACGCTGGAGAATTACTTTGCTGCTCACGAAACAGAGCCCACCGCAGCGATAAAGCTGTCCGTGTTACAGTCGAAGGTGTATCACACCGTTTTCCGGAACATTTCTCGATTTGGGACGTACGCTACGGCTCTAGCCGAGCTGAAGCGCCTATACGTAAAGACACGGAGTGCTGTGCACGGCCGGCATCAACTCTCTCAGCGGCGACAGCAACCATCTGAATCGATCGATCGCTTCGCGCAGGAGTTGCGCTACCTGTTGGCAGACTGCGTGCAGGACGTCCGGACCCACGAGCAAGTGTAGGACGACTTGCTCCGAGATTCATTCATCTCCGGAATTAATTCTGGAGTCTTGCGGCTCCGACTCCTGGAGGTCGCGGATCTGACATTTACAGAAGCACTACGGCTGGCATGCATATACACAGATGCCCGAGAACAATCCACCGCATATGATCACCCACGAGTCGTGGCGGGGACCTCGCAACTCGCGCGACCGGAGAGGGCTACCGCCGAGGATACGGAGGAGGACCCGACCACTACGGCCGAGTCTCTGGGAGCTCCTGAAGTGGACTCCGCTTCCGGCCTCACTGCTGCCGCCGCTGCCCGGCCACGGCCTGACCGGTATGCAAATGTTATTTTTGCGGGAATCGGCAGCACCCTCGCTCTGAATGCCCGGCCCGGGAGGCTACATGCCACCTGTGCTCCACCAAGGGCCATTTTGCAAAGGTCTGCAGGAAGGCCGCTCGGGGCACGCGTCCCCGCGCGACCTTGAATGTGCTCATCGCGGAGCCAACGGATCGAGCGCCGGACGGGGCGCCTCACTCGGCTTTGAAGAGCCGCTCTCCTTCTCGCGGGCCTCTGGCTACACGCCCGACCTTGGTGAGATACACCGGGCCGCCGAAACAAATGGCGCGAACGCGACCGGCCACAGCGCGACCGACCTTGACTGGCGTTCGAACGCCTACTTCAAACAAGCGACATGCTCCTGCTTTGGAAACTCCTCTCGATGTGCGGCAAATGCAGCACGTGACTCGAGCCCCATCTGACGGCGGCTTTTATGAATTACATGCACCCACTTTGGCATATGAATCTGCAGACGGCAGAGATCTTTCTCACGTGACTCGAGCGCCATCTGGCGGCTGCTCTTACGACCTACACACACCCCCTTTGGCAAATGAAACTGCTGATGAGCCAACGGACTTCAATGCTCCTGCTGAGGCCCAACCTGCCGACGCTGCCTGAAGGATTGCAGCCGGCGTGGGATCCACCCGCGAGGCACGATCTTCTCGCCTGCCGGGTATTCTTACCTGCCGGGTCTGCCAGCCTTGCGCAGGCCATCATTCCGCTCACGGTCGCGGGCGTTTTTGCACAAGCTTTGATTGACACGGGGTCCACGGATAGTTTTATCGATCAACGACTCGTGCATCAACATGGGTGGCCGGTTCTCGGGACAACCCGCCGGATCTTCATGGCCTCTCAGGGACTTCGGTTGAGCACAAAAGGGGCGTGTCGATTGAAACTTGTGATAAAGGGACGCACGTTCCCGGACGTGTATCTCATGGTATTACCTGCGTTATGCGCTGACGTTCTGTTAGGACTTGATTTCCTTAAGCGGCATGGACGTTTGGAAATAGACTTCGGTGGGCCGGACACGCTCGCTGTGTGCGCCCTCGCTCAAATGGACATGGAGCCACTCTCACTGTTCCCCAACCTGACCACTGATTGTACCCCTGTAGCTGTCAAATCGCGGCGCTACTCTCGCGCGGACGCGCAATTCATTGCGGAAGAAACGGCCCTGCTCTTAAAGGATGGTATTATAGAACACAGTAGGTCACCGTGGCGGGCCCAAGTCTTAGTGGTGCGGAGTGAGGCCCACCGCCGGCGCATGGTAATCGACTATTCGCAGACGATTAATCGTTTTACACAGCTGGATGCCTACCCCTTACCGGGGATGGACGCCCTGGTACGCCAGGTGGCCCTGTATTCCGTTTATAGCACTCTCGATCTGCGTAGTGCGTATCATCAAGTCCCCATCTCTAGGGCTGATCGCGTCTCTACAGCCTTTGAATCGGGTCAGCGGTTGTACCAGTTCACGAGACTTCCCTTTGGGGTAACTAACGGAGTCGCTTGTTTTCAGAGGGCTATGGATGACCTCGTTGCGAAGGAGAATTTGACCGATGTCTTTGTCTATCTGGACAATCTTACGGTATGTGGGTATGACCAGGAGCATCACGACGCTAATCTGAAACGCTTCCTCGAGGTCGCGCGGAAATATCGCCTAACCATGAATGCGGTTAAGTGTCGATACTCTCTACGCACGGTAGACCTTTTGGGGTACACCGTGACCCATGGCTCCGTCTCTCCGGATAAGGAGCGTCTGCGCCCTTTGCTCGATATGGCTCCGCCTAGCGATCGGGCTTCGCTGAAACGCGCTCTAGGGCTGTTCGCCCACTACTCAAAGTGGGTGCAAAATTTCTCCGCGAAGCTCCGCCCCTTCATGGCCTGCGACACTTTCCCCATGGGCCCGGCCGCCCTGGCAGCCTTCGCGGGCCTTAAAGTCGACATCGCTGGCGCCGCTGGCGCGACGATTGACGAGAGTGCCTCTTTCGTTTTGGAGAGTGATGCCTCGGATCATGCGATAGCGGCGACTCTCTCCCAAGGAGGCCGCCCTGTGGCTTTCTTCTCGCGGACTCTCACCTCCGCCGAGCAGAGGCATTCGTCTGTCGAAAAGGAAGCGTACGCGATCGTCGAATCAATTCGGCGATGGCGGCCGTATCTGCTTGGGCGGAGTTTCCAAATCGTCACGGACCAACAGAGTGTTGCGTTTATGTACGACACCTTACATGCTCAGCGCATTAAGAATGAGAAAATCACCCGTTGGCGTATCGAACTCGCCGACTTCGGCTACACCATCAAATACCGCCCGGGGAAGGATAACCTGGTCGCTGACGCCTTATAGAGGCCGGCCACTTGCGCGGGGGTTGTAACTTTGGAGGGGCTGCGCACTTTGCACGGCACTATGTGTCATCCCGGGGTAACGCGCTTCGCACATTTTGTGCGCGAGGGCAATCTGCCGTACTCGATTGAGGACATCCGCCGCATCTGCCGTGATTGCGCGATCTGTGCGGAACTCAAACCGCGTTTTTATAACCCTCCTATGGGGACACTCGTTAGGGCTACTAGACCGTGGGAGCGCTTGGCGATGGACTTCAAAGAGCCGCTGCCAATGTCGAGCAACTCTCGCTAGCTGCTCACTATCGTCGATGAGTATTCCCGATTCCCCTTTGCTTACACGTGCGGGGATATGTCGGCTGCCACGGTTATTCGGTGCCTGCAGAATTTGTTTTCTATGTTCGGGTATCCGGCCTATGTGCATACCGATCGGGGTGCGGTGTTCCTGTCCCAGGAGGTGAGGGGCTACTTGCTCCAGCATAATGTCGCTTCGAGCTACACCACCCCGTACCGGCCCCAAGCGAATGGGCAGATCGAACGCTTTAATGGGATTATATGGAGGGCCGTCATGCTAAGCCTTCGGACCCTCGGCCGAGGCCTCGATAAATGGGCGTGGTCGCTACGTGCCGCTCTAAACTCGATCCGGGCTCTCCTATGTACTGCCACCAACCAGACTCCTCACGAACGACTGTTCCACCACCCTAGAAGCTCCGGCAGTATCCAATCTTTACCCAGCTGGCTCGCTGAACCGGGGCCCACCTATCTCAAACGAGCGGTTCGCGCTAGCAAGTACGACCCCCTTGTTGACAAGGTGCAGGTCCTCCAGGCTAATCCCGAGCATGCTCGCGTGTTAACGGCGGATGGCCGCGAGTCTACTGTCTCCGTACGCCATCTCGCCCCATGTAGGGACGACGACAGGGATATCGACGAACCCGTCTACGAGTCTATGGACTCTACCGAAGCTTCCCCTATGGAACTACCACCGTTACTCCCGTCGTTCCCCACTCCCGTGCCCGAAGGCGCAGGGGCGCCCCCTCCGACTCCCACCTCCGGCGGCTATTCCGACGCGGGGGACTCCGGGCTTGGGGATGCCGTGCCCGGTAGATTCCGAACACGAACTGGCAGGGAAGTTCGCCGCCCCGACCGCTACGGGTGGACCGACTGATGTGGATTGACGTGACCCATTCGTTTATTGCTGATGCTTGCTTGCAACCTGCCGAGCGGCAGTATAGTTCTAACGGCGGGGAGAATGTAGTGAAATTATACCAAGGTGAACCCAGGGTGTGCTCGCTACAGAAGGGGCGTCTATAAGACCCGGGACAACCGGGGCGCGCGGACACTCCAGCGGAACTCACTGTGACATAGTCCTGTAGTTTGAATGGTATGTACGCCCCTAAATGCTGCGCTGACTGTCCTCTCTGTTGGACCATTGCTATATTGAATCGACCATTGCTCATGAAATACTCTGTTTTTAATGCCTGTTGCATGCATGTATTCTTACAGGATGTACTACAGATCTAAATGATATTAAACCTACCCAGAGGTCAAGTCGTGTCTGAGCTTGATTTTCACGACACCGTTAATGAAGAGAGAGGGGGAGCATCGGTTACAGGACAGGGGAGGGGAGGAGTAGAGTAAGATGAAGGATGAGAGGGGGAGGTAGGGAGAGCAGTTGATAGTGTGTCAGAGATTACAGAAGAGTTCCAAGAAAGGGAAGGATGAGGAGGATGAAAGGTTTGATGGTGAAGGGATGAGGCACAGTGAGGGGTTGTTTGAGGGGGGGCAGAGGAAAGTAGAAGGTTGGGGGGTGGAGGTATGAGATAGAAGGGAGACGAAGTGGGGAGGAGGCAGCTTTGAGGAGGAGGGGGGAGGAGGGAGAATTGGAGAGGAATGGTATGGGAGGAGATTTGAATGGGAGGGGTTGGGGGGGAGTTTTGAAGGGGAGGAGTGAGGGGGCAGTTTAGGAGGGGAGGGGCAAGGGGGGAGTTTAGGAGGGGAGGGGCAAGGGGGGAGTTTAGGAGTGGAGGGGCAAAGGGGGAGTTTAGGAGTGTAGGGGCAAGGGGGGATTTGGAGGGGAGGGGCAAGGGGGGAGTTTAGGAGGGGAAGGGCAAGGGGGAGTTCAGGAGTGGAGGGACAAGGGGGGGGATTTGGAGGGGAGGGGCAAGGGGGGAGTTTAGGAGGGGAAGGGCAAGGGGGAAGTTTAGGAGTGTAGGTGCAAGGGGGGGGATTTGGAGGGGAGGGGCAAGAGGGGAGTTTAGAAAGTGGATGATTAATGAAAGACGAACATTGATAACAAATTGGGTTTGTTGTGATTTTCAAGTTAGCAATCCGATTCAGAACGATGGAGGAGGGGTGGAATGAATGTGAATTTAGACCATGTATTGAGGGAGACGTATAAGAGATTGAATTTCTTTTTTTTGACGTGGAATGAGTTGGAGAGGAAATTGAGAAAAGCCTTTTAAATAGGAAGAAAAACAGCATGTTGTAATATACCACTGAATAAAGCACTGAAGGGGAAAGGTTAAACATATTTAAATAATATTGAAACAGAACCGTAAACAATCTTATATGCACAAAAATACCAATGGGGGGAGGGCCGAGAGGGACCACCACGAGTCACGTGAACAGGGCAAAAGGTGGATGGCAAGGAGATAATGGGGGCGGGGCGAACAGCACACCTGGACAGAAAGTACAGGATGAGACAACAGCACACGTGGAGAAAGGAAAATAAATGTTTTTGGTTATTTTTTTTATTTTTTTTGGGGGGAGGGGGGTGGGGATTTAAAACGTTAGACAAAGAGTATGTTCGGGGTAGAAGGGAAAAAATTAAGAGCCAAGCAAAACACGATGTAGGGGACTTCAGTTAACAAACACCGACGGAGGTACAAGGCCGCACACGAGGAGCAGAACACGATTAATTAATTACGAGTTACAGGAAATTCAAACCAAAACTAACTATAAACAAACAATAACGCATGGACGATAAAATAACGAGTTGAAATTTGACAAACACACGAATTAAAAAATAACCGCTTTGGATGCCCGGAGAGAACCAAGCCTCAAGGTCAGAAGCTTCAACAACTAGGCCGCGTGGCACGAAATACTCGACTATTTTTTACAGGTATGAAAGATTAACACAGATAAATCTTCCGAGGGACACGCAAAAGGTAAACACACGTAAGATAAATACAGTTTCGACAAAAATACAAATGTGACAATTACTTAACTTCGAGCGTGTGTGAAGATCGTGGAATAGCTTCGAAAAACCGTGACCGCCCCGACAAGATCTCGCGAGATCTCCTTCAAAATAAAATGAAGATAATCTCCATAATAAGAACGAGATCTCCATAATAAAATAAAAATAAATGACTTCAACAACACAGACGAAAGGATGAAAGAAAAAACCCCCCACCTTTTAGAGGCCATTTATCCCCGCAGAGTAGGGGTTGGCCTTTTTCGGGCACCATGGTCCCCTTTTTGAAGCAATGTTTTATGGCCGGATGCCCTTCCTACTGCCAACCCTGTTAGTCACCTCTTGTGACACACAGGGAATTACCAGTGAACTGGTCCACAATTTGCCGACCTCGGAAGGATGACAGGCTGAGTTGACCCCCCTGGCGTTAATTCAGTGATCGACTGGGATGCGAACCCAGGATCCTTGGATCCCAAGCTGGCACCCTAACCGCTAAGCCAACACCAGGCTTGCTGGAAAGGATGAAAGAAACTGTAAAATAAAATGTGTGTGGTTATTGTACCTATCGCCACCAGCTCGTGTGTCAGGGATCGTCTGGGATGGTGGTTCTGGGATGGATGGATAGCTCCAGTCGGCGGGAAGATCGGCCTTGATGCGCCCCCGTTCACCAGGCCTCGATAAAACCTCTTGCGCCAAGCGAGCGAGCGGGCATGCAACCCGCTTCACCCGCCGTGGAATGTCCTCCCGAATTCGGCACGAAGCTGCAATGCACCCAACGTTTGGGTCGCAAAGGAGAGAGTCGAGGTGAAGGAAGGCATAAGGGCAAGAACGAGCGATGTCCAGACACCAACGTCTACCTCAATGAGCAGGGACGAGAGAGAGAAAATGTCGGTCTCTTCTTCTTTTTGTCAATCCCTCGTTACGTCACCTCCCTCTCTCTGCCAATCCCTGCCGGCCAACATCACAGGCTCAATTCTCCACCAATGGCCACATCACATCTTTCTCATCCCATTCGTCGGCGGCCAATCAGTATGCCACTTTCTTTGCTCTTGCTTCACCAATCCCAGTGAGCTGCTTCTTGCTTTTGCCCTGACCAATCACCAGTCCTCTCCCACTCCACCAATCGGCGGCCCTCGTCCTGTGGTGTCTTCCTTCTACCAATCCTTTGCATGGTGGGCATGGCCTCAGCCTGCCTGAGCAATGAGTGTTGCTTTGTGGTGCTGTAACTGGTGGTATCCCATCGGCAGTGCTCCGAACTGGCTTCCGGTGAGTTTTGTTATTAGGGGGGAATTAATGAGTGTGTTTGTGTGGTGCAACTAGTGGGCCTATCTAATGTTTATGGTGTGTTTCCATAAGGGACACCAGAATGTTAACAGAGGTTTCACATACAATGGAGTCTTATCCTTATTCCCTAGAACTATTTTGCATGCCTCATTCCTCGTAATGGGGCCGACGATACACTTAATCCGACATTCGGGCTAGACAGGTCCTCTACTTATTTACATCGAGATGGTTCTAGCTACCCATGACAACCGGGGCATGATACCTGTACAGATCTAGCTAAATCTATATATGCCCTACCCACTGACATAACAATATACATATTCATATACACAGATAGGGAACACCCAGGGCACATTTTGAATAACGATACCTGCAACAAACAACGAGGTTTATTATTGTTCTTTGGTGCAAAACAAAACATGATTGCCCGTTAAACAGTCCAATCAGTCTAATACACATGAAACAAATCAGTTCAAATGTTCAAACTGCACTCTGACATGCAGTTCTGCATGTTTCAGTCGTTAAGGCAGCAGTCTCATTTTGCATGAATTGTTTCAAGTCTCTAAGGGTCGTAGGATTCCTCGCATACACTTTGTGTTTGAGGAAACCCCAAAGGAAGAAATGACAGGGTGTTAAATCACAAGACTGTGGCGGCCATTCAACCGGACCACGACGGCCAATCCATTTGTCTGTAAAGTTCAAATCAAAGGCCTGGCATACACTGACAGCATAAGGAGCAGGCGCACCATCATGCATGGACCACATTTGGCCATCATTGAGTGAAAATACATGCTGCTCCCACATTAGAAGGTAATTTACAGCATTCACATTTTCTTCTAAAAATATTGGTCCAACAATGTCTTCAGAAGAAATGCCTGCCCAGATGGACACACTAGCTTGATGCTGGACGTTGTGCTCAACAGTAAATCATGGGTTGTCTACTGCCCATATCACGCTGTTATGACGATTTACAGAACCAGATAAAGTAAACTTGGATTCATCTGACCACAAGATCCTTTTTCTACAAATCATTGTCCATATCCATGAACCCAAGCAATGTCTCATCTGCCTCAACGCGCCTGTCAAAATCATCCTCAGATAAGTTGGTGAATGGTTTCGCATTATGGTCTTTGGTTTCGATTACTAAAAGACGATTACTAAAAGTTACTTTCGATTACTAAATGATTTGAAGATTACTAAAAGACCATAATGGTTTCGCATTATGGTCTTTTAGTAATCTTCAAATCGATGATTGGCTTATGTTGGTGACATTTGATAAACGGCGAGTTGTTAATGGTGTGTTACTGTCGAGTTGTTGTCGAATGACCGCTCTGCTCTCCTCAGTTCGAACACTACTTGGCCTACCTGGTGACTGTTTTGGAAGAAAGCTTCTGATTTCATCAAACTGCTGGTGTATTCTGCCAATGGTTCTTCTTTCAATTGCGTCGGCACCACATTATTTGACAAGTTGTCTGTGAACTTCAGCCGAATTTCCAGATACAGAATCCAAGCGTACAGTGCAATTTTTTTGTATCACGATATCCTCCATCATATTAGGGTGTCTAATTCACAATGAACTGAACTAATGCAAAGACAAACGCATGCAGCACAGTGAGCGAAGCTCACACCGATCCATGCTTGTTGTACCTCCGAAGTACTGTTCAGGAGTGTAGGTGATATTATGAAAGCTCAGCTGGGAAACAGGTTTAGGCATGTTTTAGGCCTACCACCTGATGGAAGATCACCAAAGTTCTTTTCATACCAACTGACCACCTCCTTTCCCCTCTCTCTATATTCCCCATAGCTTTGCTTTCAGCAATTTCCCACGGCATTTCATTCTGGTTTCCCATTCGATGATTCATAGATTAGTAGTTTCAGTTTCACGTTTCAACATCAGTTTCACTTTGAGATATCAGTTTAGATTCATCATCTCAACTTGTGATGTGACGTGAACAGTGCACAGAAAAGGTCGGCAAACTCGACTTTTGGAGGATTTTTTTTCTAATTATCTAAGGGGTCTAAAGTTTTTTTAGGGTCGTAAAGGGGTCCAAAGTGTTGAAAGAATCAATGATCATAAAAGGGCCAAATGGAGTCTAAAGTTGCCTAAGGACGAAACTTGTAAGTGTCCAAATGTCCAAATTTCAAGTGTTTCAATGGGTCACAAAAAGGGGTCACAAGGGGTCAAGGGGTTTCAAAGTTTTCAAATTTCAAGGGGTCACAAGTGTCCAAATGGTCTTAAATTGGCCAAAGTGTCTTAAAAAGTCAATAGGTCTGAAAAGTGTCAAAAGGTGTATATGTCTCAAAACGGTCGAAAGGGGTATGAAAGAGTGTCAAGGTCTAAGGGGTGTAAAGGGTTTAATGGGTTTAAAGGGGTGTGAAGGGTTGAAAGGGGTCCAAAGGGTTATAAATGGTCAAAGAGGTCCAAGGGGTGTAAATGGTCAAAGGGGTCTAAAGGGTGTAAAGGGTCTAAAGATGTCTAAAGGGTTTAAAGTGTCTAATGGGTGTGAAGGGTCTAAAGAGGTCTAATGGGTGTAAAGGGTTAAAAGGGGACAAAGGGATGTAAAGGATTAAAAGGGGTCTAAGGGGTGTAAAGATGTTCTAAGGGGTGTAAAGGGCCTAAGGGGTGTAAAGGGTCAATTGTTTATAAGGGGGTGTAAAGGGTCAAAGTGATCTAAGTGCTGTAAAGGGTCAAAGGGGTCAAGGGGTGTGAAGGGTCAAAGGGGTATAAGGGGTGGAAAGGGATTAAAAGGGTCTAAGGGGTGGAAAGAGTCTAAGGGGTGGAAGGGGTCTAAAGTGTGTAAAGGAGTGAAGGTGTCGTAAAGAAATTACCTCGGGTTCGTAAATAAATAAACTCGGGAGTGCAACACAACAATAACGGGCCAAATGATCTCCTCATCACAGTCACAGTATAAAACCCATTTTCAGGTATATTGTGGTTAAAAATCTGAAGGTAGTAAGTTTCGTTGTGATTAAGCTTGGGAGCTCAAAGCAGAAAGATCACACACAAAGAGCAAAACAACAACTCACCTTGTTGTGAGGATGAGGTAATCATTGTAGGTTGACCCGTTGGCAAGTGGCGGTTTGTAGTTGGTGTCATGTGGGTCCTTTTTTGTACAAAATATTTTTTCGCCCTTGAGGCTGATATTGTTAGATGAGCAGTAAAATTACCTTAAATCTATGTGTAGGTTGTATTTGTACTACAATGTACAATTATTGTACAATGTACAATTTGTACAATTATTTACAATGAGCCACGTTTCAATTTTTTCCATAGAGCGGTTTTGGAGATGAGGTGCAACGTTTTTTGGTATTTCCAAGATGGCGCCTGTAACACATGACCTATGACGTCATGATTATTATTAAAATATTCCAAAGGAGGAGGCGCTCCGATGGTGAAAATTTCGTGTCCATCAGACTAACAGTTGCTAATTTTTTTTAAAATAATGATCGGATAGATAAGTGTTGTATTTGTCGAATTATGACGTCATAACGAAGGCACCGATGACATCATCATTAACATATCTTATTCCCCATGGGGAGTCGG
This sequence comes from Myxine glutinosa, assembly GCF_964187855.1. Lineage (NCBI taxonomy): Eukaryota > Metazoa > Chordata > Myxini > Myxiniformes > Myxinidae > Myxine > Myxine glutinosa. Next base: position 3,890,386 of record NC_136269.1, read on the forward strand.
TCACAATGAGCCAGGTCTCAATTTTTTTCCATGGAGTGGTTGCAGAGATATAGAGGTGCGAATTTTTTCCAAGATGGCGCCTGTACCACGTGACCTAGACGTCATGATAATCATTAAAATATTCTACAGGAGGAGGCCCTCCTATGGTGAAAATTTCGTGTCAATCGGACCAAGAATTGCAGAGAAAAAAATTCATACTGATCAATCAAGCGTTGTACTTGTCGTATTATGACGTCATAATGAAAGTACCGATGACATCATCATTAACATATCTTATTCCCCATGGGGTGTACTTGACAATGAGCCATGTTTCAGTTTTTTCCTTGGAGCAGTTTCGGAGATATAGAGGTGCAACCTTTTTTCGATTTTTCCAAGATGGCGCCTGTACCACGTGACCCATGGTCATAATTATCATTTTTAAAATTCCACAGGAGGAGCCGCTCATAGTATGAACATTTTGTGCCAATCGGACCAACAGTTGCACAGGATTTTTTTTTTTCATACTGATCAGATCAAAGGTTGTACTTGTCGAATTATGACGTCATAATTAAGGGACTGATGGCATCATCATCAACATATCTTATTCCCCATGATGAGTACTTGACAATGAGCCATGTTTCCATTTTTTCCATTGAGTGGTTTGGGAGACAGGTGTAACGTTTTTCCAAGATGGCGCCTGTACCACGTGACCTATGATGTCATAATATTCACAAAAATATTCCACAGGAGGAGGCGCTCCCATGGTGAAAATATCATGTCAATCGAACCAACGGTTGCCGAGAAAATGAATTTTTTTTAATGCAGACACGTACATACAGTACGTATATGAATGCTTCACTCCGCTTTTTGCTTCGTGCGCGCAGGGTAATGAGATGTATTTGTATATATGAAGATTATTAATTAAGATCAGCGATGCCCTTAATTAATTCCATCCACCCTCCTACGAAGTAACTTGTTGAATAATAATTACACCCAAGTAGACATTACGAACGCGACTTTGTCCGAAATTTACAAGCGACCCTCTGTAGTTTACGCACAATTGGTGAATGTCGTAGCTACAAATAATGATGTTTCCTTCATACATGGGGTAAGTAGTGGGGAATGGAGAGAGAGGGGGAGCGAGGGGTTGAGGGTCCGAAACAAGGGATTTGGGGTCCGAAACAAGGGATTTGGGGTCCGAAAAAAGGGATTTGGGGTCCGAAAAAAGGGGTTGAGGGTCCGAAACAAGGGGTTGTGGGTCCGAAACAATGAGTTGGGGGTCTGAAACAAGGGGTTGGGGGTCTGAAACAAGGGGTTGGGGTCCGAAACAAGGGGTTGGGGTCCAAAACAAGGGGTTGGGGTCCGAAACAAGGGGTTGGGGTCCGAAACAAGGGATTTGGGGACCGAAACAAGGGGTTGGGGTTCCGAAACAAGGGGTTTGGGGTCCGAAACAAGGGGTTGGGGGTCAGAAACAAGGGGTTGGGGGTCCAAAACAAGGGGTTGGGGGTCCGAAACAAGGGGTTAGGGGTCCGAAACAAGGGGTTGGGGGTCCAAAACAAGGGGTTTGGGGTCTGAAACAAGGGGTTGGGGGTCCGAAACAAGGGATTGGGAGTCCGAAACAAGGGGTTGGAGGGTCCGAAACAAGGGGTTGGGGGTCTGAAACAAGGGGTTGGGGTTCCGAAACAAGGGGTTGGGGGTCCGAAAAAAGGGGTTGGGGGTCCGAAACAAGGAGTTGGGGGTCCGAAACAAGGGATTGGGAGTCCGAAACAAGGGGTTGGAGGGTCCGAAACAAGGGGTTGGGGGTCTGAAACAAGGGGTTGGGGTTCCGAAACAAGGGGTTGGGGGTCCGAAAAAAGGGGTTGGAGGTCCGAAAAAAGGGGTTGGAGGTCCGAAAAAAGGGGTTGGGGGTCCGAAACAAGGAGTTGGGGTCCGAAACAAGGGATATGGGGTCCGAAACAAGGGGTTGGGGGTCCGAAACAAGGGGTTGGGGGTCCGAAACAAGGGTTTGTGGGGTCCGAAACAAGGGGTTGGGGTCCGAAACAAGGGATTTGGCGGTCCGAAACAAGGGATTTGGGGTCCGAAACAAGGGATCCAAGCATTGAAAAAGGCCAAACCCTTTACCCTTTAACAATTAAACAAACCCAAACTGTAATCCAAAGAGATTATTTCGTCTAAATATGTGAAGGAAAGTCGAAGCTTTAAATGAAAAATAATTATTGTTTCTGCGTAAAAGAAAAGTTTGTTCATCATTTATGTTTGATCCTTGATCATGAACCGTAGCACACGCAGTAAGTCCCTGAACACCGTCACTTAAACTGTCCGTCCTGATACGAGTGTAAAGTCCTGAGATCGTTTACATCAATTGAATGTAAAGTCACGAGTTATATAATTTACATCAGCGAGTGTAAACGTGAAACGCGCGACAAACAACGAGAAAACTAGAATGGCACTCGGTAGAGCGCACACCTCCGCCAGTGAACAGTTTACGTTTTGTATTCACTGATAGACCGGATCTGGATTCGGACCTCAACCAAATCGAATCGGCTTGTTCTTGTAGCCAAACCAAGTCACAACCACCAAGTTTTTTTTAGATATCGTATCGTTTTTGGCCCTTTCTCTCAATGGAGAAGTTCAAATCACTTTTAAAAAATGGAATCGATTCGTCCTTGTAACACAACAAACCTGTCCACCAGGAACAGGAATCCAGGAATTGTAACACAACAAACCTGTCCACCAAGTTTCGGTAGAATCCGTCAACAACTTTTTGAGATATCGTGTTCACAATGAAACCGACACAGACAGAAGTGAAGGTGGCGAAGCTAATTACATTCCATTTTCAAATTAACAGTAAACACACAGTGTAAAGTGTAAGGTGTAAAGTGTAAAGTGTAACGTGGAACGTGGAACGTGAAACGTGGAACGTGTAAAGTGGAATGTGGAACGTGCAAAGTGTAAAGTATAAAGTATGAAGTTTAACGTGGAAAGCATAAAATGTAGAGTGCAACGTTGAATGTGGAACATGTAAAGTGTAAAGTGTAAAGTATAAAGTGTAACATGTAAAGTGTAAAGTATAAAGTGTGAAGAGTAACGTGTAAAGTTGTAAGGTGTAAAGTGTAAAGTATGAAGTGTAACGTGGAACGTGTAAAGTGTAACATGTAAAGTGTAAAGTATAAAGTATAAAGTATAACGTGGAACATGTAAAGAGTAAAGTATAAAGTATAAAGTGTAAAGTGTAACATGTAAAGTGTAAAGTATAAAGTGTAGAGTGTAACTTGTAAAGTGTAACGTGGAACATGTAAAAAGTAAAGTATAAAGTGTAAAGTGTAAAGTGTAAAGTGTAACATGTAAAGTGTAAAGTATAAAGTATAAAGTGTAAAGTGTAACTTGTGAAGTGTAACATGTAATGTGTAAAGTGTAAAGTATAAAGTATAAAGTGTGAAGAGGAATGTGTAAATTGCAAGGTGTAAAGTATAAAGTGTAACGTGTAACGTATAAAGTGTAACGTGGAACGTGTAAAGTGTAACATGTTAAGTGTAAAGTGTAAAGTATAAAGTGTAAAGTGTAAAGTGCACCGGATGAGGCTATCTGCCACTTTTTACCGACAAGACTAGGCCCCTGACACCTTGTACCGGCAAGAGTAGACTACCCGCCACCTCATACCAGCAAGATTAGGCGATCTGCCACCTTGTACCGGCAAGACGAGGCTATCTGCCACTTTTTACCGGCAAGAATACGCTATCTGCCACTTTTTACCGGCAAGACTAGGCCCCTGACACCTTGTACCGGCAAGAGTAGACTACCCGTCATCTCATAACAGCAAGATTAGGCGATCTGCCACCTTGTACCGGCAAGACGAGGCTATCTGCCACTTTTTACCGGCAAGACTAGGCTATCTGCCACTTTTTACCAGCAAGACTAGGCCCCTGACACCTTGTACCGGCAAGAGTAGACTACCCGCCACCTCATACCAGCAAGATTAGGTGATCTGCCACTTTTTACTGGCAAGACTAGGCTATCTGCCACTTTTTACCGGCAAGACTAGGCCCCTGCCACCTTGTACCAGAAAGGGTCGACTACCCGACACCTCATACCAGCAAGACTAGGCTACCTGTCAGCTTTTACTGGCAAGACTTGGCTATACCTGCCACCTCGTGGTGGCAAGACTAGGCTACCTGCTACCTCATACCGGCAAGACTGGGCTACATGCCACCTTTTACTGGCAAGACGAGGCTACCTGCCACCTCGTACCAGCAAGACGAGGCTACCTGCCATCTCGTACCAGCAAGACAAGGCTACCTGACACCTCATACCAGCAAGACTAGGCTACCTGCCACCTTTTTACCAGCAAGACTAGGCTACCTGCCACCTTGTACCGGCAAGACTAGGCTATCTGCCACTATGCTTCGAATGGGCGACGATTCTTTAATGAGGTTTTCCCAGACAAATGATCGGTAGATGTGGGCCATGTGGTTGGTCACCTCATTCACGTGACCCGTCCTCATTGGAATAAATTTTGTGGACTGATGTGACAATTTTGTTTCCTCATCAAAATACATTCTTGACATGAACTTGGGACTGCGATCACAAACACAATTCATGAATATTGTTATGAATTTTGGGGTATGGATATATAGTTTTAGGTAGATCTGCATAAGTAGGTGCTCCGATGATCGTGGGTAGCAAGAACCACTCGATGTACAGTAAGCAGGGACCTGTCTAGCCCGGATGTCGGCTTCGGTGTATATTTGTCCCGATTACGAAGAATGGGGCGTGTTAACTAGTGTAGGGATTATGTTAATTCCCCTGTGTAGGAAACCTCTGTAGTTATCCCTACTGTTTTTACCATCACCAGTGCCCACTAGTTACCCTAATTAATAATTGCCCCAATAAAACTCACCGGAAGTGCAGGCAGGAAGCGCCCATGCATTACCCCGACTTGACGACAAACATTGCTCAGGCAGGCTGAGGCCACGCCCACCTCACGATGGATTGTTCAAAGCGATTTGATGGGGAGATCACACCAATGGTAGGGAGGGCCAATCGGCATGCAGCTGAAGCCCAGAGGCAAGAAGCACGCAGGTGAAGCCCCTTAGCCAGCTGATTGGCGAAGGGGAGATGATAAAAAGTGAATGCGTCAGACATTTTCTCTCTCCGCTCCTGGGTTTTGGCGAGGATTGCTCCCTGCACTCTGTGTTCTACTGCTGATATTGGTTATCTCGCTCATCGGTCTCTCAGTGCTGGGTGGATCGCGATCGTCACGCCTGGGACATTCCAACAAGCGTTCCACCATCACACCACAGAAGGAAGGCTGCCGGACTGCGGTGCATTGGGCTCGACGGAGGCCGGTGCGTCGAATGGCGGAGCACGCATGTGCAAGGCCGCACCACTAGTCTGCAAGTTCCTGCAAGGACCTGCTTCTCCGCGCAGGGTGAGAGGCGAGGGATCGTCGGCCAGACAATCAAGCCGGACCGAGCTGAGTACCCATAAAAATAACCCCTATCATCCCGTCCCTTTATCCTTCATCTTGTATCTGTGTATAAGTCTGGTGTGGGGACGTCCCGATTTTGGAACCATAGTTAGTAACCGGCGCGTTTCATTGTTATTGGCATCCGTGGCAATAAAGCCTTATTTATTTTCACTGTACATTTTAACCCGGATTGCCATTTGGGTTTATTTCATGCAGGCTTCGAAGACTGCCCGGCGAGATTGTGTCAGGTAAAAGCTTTCCGCTTCTTCTTCCGCCCCCTTCCTCCTGCGCATATATCGTGAAATCCGAATTCGATCGTCGCCTCACATTAACGCTCGTTTCCATCTATGATTTCCCGGTCTTCACCGAGGGCAATCATACGACAATATTATTCAGCAGCAGCTGGGGAATGATTCCAGGAAGTTGGAAGATCGGATTGAACGATGTGATGTGATAGGTGTCGCTTATGTTGAAACATATGTCATGCGCAAGATTGGAGGTCACGTCTTTTCGAAGCTGTCCATGCGCTCACGCTTTCGAAGTTAAGTAATTTTTCACAATTGTGTTTTTGTCGAAACTGTATCTATCCTTCGGTGTGTGTACCTATAGTGTGTCTTTAGTAAGATTATCAGTGTTAATTTTTCATACATGTATAAAAAAATCGTCGGTTAATTCGTGTCACGTATTTTGAGGCCTAGTAGGCTACCATGTCCGACCTTGAGGCTTTGTTTTTCTCTCAGCGGTCCGTCGATTGCGCTGAAATTACTTTCGTTCTCTGTTTTTGTCCCAGTCTTTCACCCCATACTTCCTTGTTTAAAATCTCAACTCAAAAAAAAAAATTAAAAAATCCTTCTCTGTTCTTATTCGTTTATTCATTGTTCTTATTACTTGCAAAATCGAAGATTTTTCAAGTATATTGGTCGGTTGTGTTTGTGGTTCTGTCTGTTTGTCTGTTTGTTTGTCACCGGCCTACAGGTCACATTTTTCAACCGATCTTCACGAAACTTCACCAATTGGTAGAGTTGGTCAAAAGCAAGAAGCCTATTGTTTTTGGGGTCAATAGGTCAAAAGGTCAACATAGGCCAAAGGTCACCAACTTTGCTAAATTTCTAAAATTCTAAATTTTCATCCGATTGACTTGAAAGTTGAAGAGGACTTGCATATCTGGTCACTAAATTCAACCACCAAGTATTTTTGAGGTCAACATAGGCTAAAAGGTCAACATAGGCCAAATTTCTAAAATCTTCAATTTTCATTCAATTGGCTTGATATTTGAAGAGGACTTGCATATCTGGTCACTGAATTCAACCACCAAGTATTTTTGAGGTCAGCATAGGCCAAATGGTCAACATAGGCCAAATTTCTAAAATCCTCAATTTTCATCCGATTGACTTGAAATTTGAAGAAGATTTGCATATCTGGTCACTGAATTCAACCACCAAGTATCTTTGAGGTCAACATGGGCCAAAAGGTCAACATAGGCCAAATTTCTAAAATCCTCAATTTTTATCCAATTGACTTGAAATTTGAAGAGGACTTGCATAATTGGTCATTGAATTCAACCACCAAGTATTTTTGAGGTCAACATAGGCCAAAAGGTCAACATAGGCCAAAAGGTCAACATAGGCCAAATTTCTAAAATCCTCAATTTTCATCCAATTGACTTGAAATTTGAAGAGGACTTGCATATCTGGTCACTGAATTCAACCACCAAGTATATTTGAGGTCAACATCGGCCAAAAGGTCAACATAGGCCACATTTCTAAAATCCTAAATTTTCATCTAATTGATGTGAAATTTGAAGATGACTTGCATATCTAGTTACTGAATTCAACCACCAAGTATGTTTGAGGTCACCATAGGCCAAAAAGTCAACATAGGCCATCATGCATCATTGGAAAACTTTTGGGGGAGGGCGGATTTTGCAAGTATCGTGCTACGCATGACGTCTTCTTGTTTGTTCGTTCGTTCTTCGATCACGTGTTTCACCCCCATTTCCATTTTCCATTTCCCCAGATAGTTTTCACTGTTCAATTTAAAAATGTTTAAACTTTCCCCTGAAGAACTGTATTCTGTCGTATATTATAACACCTTTTTCTTCTTCTCCTATAAAAGGATGCTTTCGACTTGCTCACCAAATCTATTCATTCCAAAAAAAATTCCATCTCATACAGTTCCTCTTTTCTACATTCCCGAAACTCTCCTGCACTCCACCCCTCCTTCAGCGTCCTCAAACGTATTTTTGACTCGAAGGTCACAATTACTCATTTTGCAATAAATGTTCGTTTCCCATTAATCCTACACTTTCTAAAATCCAATCTCACCCCTCCCCTCCAAATCTTCCCCATCACCCCTTCCCTCCAAAACTTCCCCATCACCCCTCCCCTCCAAAACTTCCCCATCACCCCTCCCCTCCGAATCTACCCCCTTTGCCCCTCCCCTCCAAATCTTCCCCATTACCCATCTCTTTCAAATATTCCCCCTTGCCCCTCCCCTCCAAATCTTCCCCATCACCCATCCCTTTCAAATCTTCCCCCTTGGCCCTCCCCTCCAAATCTTCCCAATCACCCCTTCCCTCCAAAACTTCCCCATCACCCCTCCCCTCCAAAACTTCCCCATCACCACTCCCCTCCAAATCTACCCCCTTGCCCCTCCCCTCCAAATCTTCCCCATCACCCATCTCTTTCAAATCTTCCCCCTTGACCCTCCCCTCCAAATCTTCCCCATCACCCATCCCTTTCAAATCTCCCCCCTTGCCCCTTCCCTCCTAAACTCCCCCCACACCCTTCCCCTCCGAGACTCTCCCTCGCTCCTCCCCTCCTAGACTCCCCTCTCACCCCTCCTCCTCAAAGCGTCCTCCCTGCTTCTTCCCCCTTCCAACTTTCACCTTCATCTCCCCCAACCATCTGCCTCACTCATCCCCCTCCTCAAATAACACCTCACTGTGCCTCACCCAATCACCATCAAACCTTTTGTCCACCCCATTCTTCCCTTTCTCCAAGCTATTCTGAAATCTCTGACACACCTTCAACAGCTCTCCCTACCACTTCCTCCTCTTCCACATCTTACCCTACCCCTCCCCCTTCCCCTGTTCTGCATCCGATGCTCCCCCTTCCTCTTCATTAACGGTATGGACCTCAAACATCCGGGGCCTTCGCTCAAACTTGACTGATCTCTCCATACAGGTTGCTTCTGACAAACCAGACGTGATCTGCTTAACAGAAACTTTCCACCTTCATGATGTCTCTGATTCCTTGGTATCTCTCCCAGGTTACTGCCTCCTCCGGTATGATAGACGTGAGCCTCGTCCTGGAGGTGGGGTTGCTATCTTTATAAAAAAACTCTCTTCCTCACTCGCCCTGCAATGCCCTCTCTCCACCTCACCCCCAGGAATACCATTGGCTAAAGCTCCCCCTTCGCTCCCACCTTTTGTTCATCTGTGTGTTGTACCGTCCACCAAACAGTGACGACTCCATCTACATCTCGCTGTCTGATAATATGGACCAACTTCTATCTACCCATCCCAACTTTCTCTTCCTCATATGTGGTGATTTCAATTGTCACCATGCCAGTTGGCTGGGTGTGGGTACCTCTCTCACCAGCCATGGCTCTTCAGCAAAGGACTTCTGCGACTCACTGGAACTGACACAATATGTCAATTTCCCGACCCAGATCTCAGTCAACGGAGCATCTTCCCTTCTGGACTTGGTTATGACTAACTTCCCTGAAAATGTCTGCTGCTCTTCTTCTGCTCCAATCGGCTCATCTGATCATGTGCTTGTCAAAGTGGACATCTCTCTGACCATTCTCAGAGAGCCTCCTCAGCATCAACGAGTCTGGCATTTCACTCAGGCCAACTGGCATGGTCTTCAAGCAGCCATCAATCATCTGGACTGGTCTCCAATCTCGACTGCCTCTGACATCAACTCATCCTCGGAATTCTTCCAAAGTAAATTGCACTCTCTCATGCACAGATTTATCCCATCTCGTCTTCAGTTGTCATACCCATCCTCCTGTCCATGTTACACGAAATCTTGTGGTGAGGCTGTTTCCCAGAAACAACTTGCTTTCGTCTCCTGGAAAGCAAATCCAACGGAAGGAAATCTCATTTCCTTTCACAAAGCCCGAAACAAGTGTGTGTCCACCCTCAGCAGAGCCAGGAAACAATATCTCTCCGTTCTCAAGACCAAACTCTCTTATCTGTCTCCCTCTTCCAAATCCTGGTGGCGTCTGGTCAAATCTGTTTCTGGTGTTTGTTCCCCCTCCATCCCCTCCCTCACCTCAAATGGCTACTCGGCTGACTCCGCACGTGAAAAAGCTGAATGCCTCAACTCTGTGTTTGCCTCTAAATCTTGTGTCCCAAACCCATCCCTCTCTGTACCCACCGTACCCAGTCGTACCCAGCTGCTCCTGGACTCTGTGTCCTTTCCTCCTGACAAGGTCTCTCCAAGAAGTTCTGTCACTCAAGCTTTTGGGTCTCACTATCTGCCATGATATTTCCTGGGAAAACCACATTTCAAATCTGGCCTCCAAAGCCAGTCACCGACTGGGCATCCTCGTCGTGCGAAGTCCTTCCTTGGCACACCCGAGCTCCTCACCACATACAAGGCTTTCATCCGCAGCTCAATGGTGTTCATAATCATTGGAATCTCCCGCGATGAAGCTAACTCCAAGGGCCTTTCACTCACTCACCGCAGGCAGGTTGGTGGTCTTTCCGTCTTCTACCGGCTCCTCTCTGGCCTTGCCCCCCCCCCCCAGCTCTCTCTGGGCTCTGTCCCCCAAATATTCCTACAGGTCCCAAATATTCCTACAACTGTTAAAATGCCATTTTGTGCGGCAATAAACTGCTTCAATCGGTTAAGGAAGGGTTGTGGAAAGACGTTTCACAGCTGTTTCAAAGGCGTTCAATTCATATCGCACAAAATCGACAAAAATCGACACAAAACACGATCGCACAAAAGGTGAAAAAACGCAATCGCTTTTCACTCTGAATTACGTGCAAACGCGTGCCGGAAATCACCATCGCCCAGCATTGAGTGTCAACCAAGATGGCGCCCGGTAGCTGCATCTCCACCTATGTGGTGTGAATGGCAATGGTCGTTCTATATATTTTCAGTTCAATGGTCTGGCGGCGAGGATGGAACATCACGTGATCGCTCTGAGCGAATCAGCGAGCTGCTCTGGCATAGGCTGAGATTCCGTGTATAATGTTCCTCAGTGAAATGCGCTGAGGTAAATATGAATAAAAAAATATGGATCTCGTCAAATATTTTTAGGTCGGCCATGTCCTTCCCAGGCTCAATGGCCATGTCTACGCCAAATATCAAGCACGTGAGCCTCTCCGTTTAGGAGTCTATCGGTAACAAACATATACACACACACACATACACACACACACACACAAACTGTGTTTTATTTATATTATATATATGTGTATATATATATATTATATATATATATATATATATATATATATAATAATCACGTGTTATAGTTGTTACTCCCGCCAGGGAGTAATGCATTCACTCGTGTCCGTGTGTGTGTTCGTGTGTTTGTGTTTGTGAACAAGATATCTGGAAAAGTTCTGAACGGATTTGGATGAAAGTTGGTGGGATGATTGCCCTTGGGATGAGGAAGAATTAGTTTTTGTTGAAGCTCAGGATATTATTCCCGATCCAGGAATTTTTTGAATGATTTTTTTAGCATTGGAAGACAGGGCTCATTTTTTTTTTTTTACATTATCTTCTATATATTCTATATTTAACATTGTGATATGAAAATAGTTTTCATATTTGTTGTAAATGTAGTTTAAACTCGTGGTTATGCGTTAGAGCAGTGTATTTGTTTAGCAGCGTCGTCTTCAAGGTTAATTATTTTTTTTCTAATAAAGACATATTCTGTCATTTTAAAACCACCATCGTGTGTATTAGGTTTCCCAGTTTCATTAAATGTATCGTCTGATACGTATAATGCTTTAAAACTGTTTTGTTTTTTGTTTTATACCTCAAGAAATATCAACATTTAGCTCAGCGAATGTCATTTGCGGTGTCAGTATTTGATGAACTTATAAAGACTTAGTTCCAGATTTGTCAATGGCTGAGGTATATTAACAAACGAATAAAGCAAATTTGGCAAAATTCGAACTTTTTAAAAAAAGATCGCATATTCACCCAGGGTTGCGAGAGGCTGAAGAAGAAGAAACCTCACATGGGCTTCACAGACCAAAAAATAATTCTGGCTCTGCGATTTTCAGGTTTATTTATCTATATATCTACATACCTGGGCAGTGTCTGTTGACACTGAACTACTCCCTGAAACTTTTATTTCCATGGTTGTGAAGTGTTTTTAATAACATGGTGGTGGTTTTGAATCACGTGGTGGTGAGGGATTTTGCATTATGAGGTGGTGAGGTGTAAAATGACGTGGTGGTGAGCTGTTTTTAAATCACGTGGCTGTGAGGTGTTTTTAATTTTGTGGCTGTGAGGTGTTTTTAATTTCGTGTTTTGGGCTGTGAGGTGTTTTTAATTTCGTGTTTTGGGCTGTGAGGTGTTTTTAATTTCGTGTTTTGGGCTGTGAGGTGTTTTTAATTTCGTGTTTCGTAGCTGAGAAGTGTTTTTAATTTCGTGTTTTGGGCTGTGAGGTGTTTTTAATTTCGTGTTTCGTAGCTGAGAAGTGTTTTTAATTTCGTGTTTTGTGGCTGTGAGGTGTTTTTAATCTTCTGTATATTTTATATATATATATATATATATATATATATATATATATATATATATATATATATATATATATATATATATATATATATATATATATATTGTTACGGTTTTCCACCACCCTTATTACCCTTACCAAGGGGAGATTAAGCCCCTTGTTCTTTCTGGGCCGGCGTAACCGAGACTTGAAACGCCTCTTCCGGGCAAACGCAAGGAAGGGTTTCGGGACCAAGTCTCACATGTACCTAAATACCTGCGCCGCCACGGAAGCAGGGAACCAAGCCTCGCACGAGCCACGTGTAATTTGAGTACACCGAGCGGATTGCATACCAAGTGGTCCATGCAGTTACCGTTAATATTGGACCCCAATCCGAGCAGTTCTATTCGTACCACGCTTAGTCAATGATGGAAGGGACGAGACGGTCGAATACAGGAATAACAGGATTTAATTATTATTTACACTTATGTACAATTTGGTAGAAAGCAGACACAGAGCAGACCTTAATCAGTCTTATTCTTAAACCCTGACATGGGCCCGATCACACTCACACAGGGGAATTGCAGGTAGGCTGGTGTCCACGCGCTGCCTTGGTCGTCCAGGAACGGCAGCCCGGCGTGCTCTCCACGGTCCCAGCACGTCCTGTGAAGATGGCAAGCAGGTGGTGGAAAGGATCCTCGCAGCGCGTCTCTCGAAAAAAGGCAGCAGATGAGGCAGGAAGGCGGGAAGGAATGTACGTGTCTCTCGGCAGCTTTCCACAGCGCGTCGAGTTACCAGCGCGCTATCACTCATGTAACCCAATGCAATAGAGGCTCAGCCTCAAGCTCAACCGAGCGTCAATTTAATACGAGCGCTTATACTTGGTTCATGCGCATCTTTCTCCGATCTCGTAACTCTCATCAATACGCGCCTCTTCAATTGCTCATAACTCACCGAACTCACCGCACTCAACTGCTCACCCCGAACTGCTGCTGGTGGGGGCTTTGCGCAACGGGTTATATGGACATGCCCTGAGCCCTCACGGACGTTCCAACCATGCCCTGTGACCCATTGCCGCAGCCACCCTCTTTGATCCCTGATTGGTGGCTTGCGCTTACCGTCAGCTTCTTCGCCGCCCTCATTCGGTCCCGACCCGACCTGCCAGGCCTGCATCGTGTTAACCCGCACCAAAAAGGCAAAGGCAGCCCAAAGAGGCGCAAGGTGGCATAAGGCAATGGAGGCAATGAAAGGACCGACTCTCATTATTCTACTCAACACAAAACTAACACAGGAAAAGGACTATTCTCACACATACTATGAAATAACTGAACTATCGCGAGGCTACATGTTGTAGTGTAACTAAACTATGAGGGGGAAATTTAACCTTTATTGTACAAAACTCAAAACCGCAACAATAACAATATATATATATATATATATATATATATATATATATACATATATATATATATATATATATATATATATATATATATATATATATATATATAGTTACAGACGCGGTTTTAGATGTTAGTTTACCGAGCGGTTTGGTATTACCGCGTCCGCACAGTTACTCCCCGATTAGAACCCTATCCCGCCCGATTCCACTCGACGTTGACCAAGTCGCGCTATGCTAAATCAATGAAGGAAAGGACACAATGGCTGGGATAAATGCAACGACACAAGGGGTACAGTTCTCAAGACCTCCGGAGGAGGATATAATATTGGTGATGCAGAAACGGGTAGATTACACGGTAAGAGGTAAAGCACAGAAAGATGGGCACTTAAACACAGTCTTATCTATCCCCGACAGACCACAGACAAACGGGACAAGACTGACTTACACGGGGATTGGATGGCAGGGAAGGACAGGCAGTCGATAGCACAAGGTGCACCTTGGCTCAGGGACAGGATACAGCTCGGTCCAGCCCAGAGATGCGGGGAGGTATCGCAGCGCTCGGTTGGTGGCGTCTCTCTTCCTTTCAGTCCAGCATGCATCTGACGTCACCTCCCCCTTCCTGCGCATGCCCAGCAAGGAGTGACACGCCCTCGGCTCGCCGGCTCCGCCCCAGATGGAATCGGTCCGCCGCTTCCATTGGGTGCGGGGGGTTACCGGGCTCCGCCCTTGATGAGGAGCTGACAGCGAGCCCCTGCATGGTAACCCCGTCGGAGCAGATGTTCAATGGTGGCTAACCAAGCCGGAGTGAGGACGCACACTCCCCGCGCCGCCGCCGCTGTTGTTGTTGTTGTTGTACCATGAGGAACAGCTGCGGGGAGGTATTGGGAGGTCCTAAACTTTCTAACGGTGCCATACAATCACATTCTGGTGCAACGAAGAGTCAGAATTAATGGAAACGAGTCCTTAACTGACATAGACTAAGAATAACTAGCAAGATGTCCTATAGTTGTCTACGTGAGATGCGGTGAACCTGGATGCGACATTTAATGGGGAAAATAGGGGAAGGTCGGGGCTACAGAGTGTTGTTTACAGACAATGGGACTAGGGAATGGGGGATTGGGGATAGTTGCGAAGTATTGGGGAAATAGGGGAATATTTACAAGCGGATATGGATGGAGGCCAAATCCCATATCCGCAACATTGCACCCTTCTCTACCTCGGGGCGGTCCGACCCGATAAATTTTTACCTACGTTAGTTTGGCACTCAGATGTAGTTCCCTCTACTATTAACTCAACCCTGAGTGCGACAGTTTTACAGATGTTCACAAATGAGTAAATATGTCCCCCTGCGACGTTGCACCCTTCTCCTCACAGAAACACACCCACAGGATAACTGAATCGCGGAAAGAATCCTCAAACTAAACATACAGCCGGTAGGGAGCATCATTTATACAAGACAACACTGATATTTACACTACGATCCAGGACCTGTTTTTGGAGGAACACATGCAGATGTTATGCATAGAGAGAGCACGCATGCCAGCATCGATACACCAACCCACGAGTGCCCTGTGGTCCTACGGCCTTTAATAATGTGCAGAGCACCCCATCCAAGCACCAAAAGCACCACCCCATCATGTACAGTCAGCACCATCCGGTGCACCAATAAAGTGTTCAATAATCACCGGTGGTGTCGCAGCCGGCCGATGTTCTGCCGCTGGTCTTGCCTTGGAGCCCACCTGGTGTTCTGGCTTCTTTAAAAATAAAGAAAGGCGCCAACCGCGTCCATTTCTGAATTGTGGCCGTCAGGGGGCCAACTATAAGTGGTTCACCTGTATGGCATAGGTGCCACGTTGACCCAGAGGTCCATCAACGGGTGGTGCTTGCCCGCAAAAGACTGCGGTCCATGGTGGGCGGCCACAAAAATTGCGGTCCATATGGTGTATCGATCCCGGCAGCAAGCAGCGAAAGTGCAGGCCCACAACTGCAGAGCCAGCACCTCTCTCTCCTCTCTCTCTGCACCAAAGCCAGATCCTCGGAGGTGGGAGACAAAAAATAAGACAAGTGAGTAAGGTGGTAAGGGCGCAAAAGTGCACGCAATACAAGGTGATGCACACTGGGGGCACATGGGAACCAGGTGAGACAGGTACGTTCCTACCGTACGCCCCCCCCCCCCACCAGGTAACCTACATTGCCCCTCCCTTACCCCTTACTGTATCCACAAAACACAACACTACCCATAAACATCTACTTTACACATCAACAAACGTCCCTACTGTCTTCCCCGTTCCTCCCATAAACCAAATTCGTCTTCTCTCCCTCCTAACCAATCAAATTTGACATTTCCAACTCAACATCAAAATTTGCCATCTCCAATTCAACATCAAAATTTGCCATCACCAATTCGTCATCAGTCCCTCCTAAGGAGGGAGAGATGGAATCACCCCAATGTCTCATCCACGTCGTGATGCGTCTCACAAATCCAACAGCAATTCTCATTTCCTGCAACTCAAAACAAGGAAAACACAGGTGTGGAGTCATCATCATTACCTCAGGTAAGTGGCTGCGTATGGTGCGACAGGTTCATCAATCCTAACTATTTCCTAAATGACTTTAACAACTTTACATTACCCAGGGTCTTTCCCTGCCAATCCATTGGCCAACTTACACTATGGGTTCTAAAAACCAATTCCCATTGACCAAACTGTGGTGCTTCTCAATTTGGGGTCTCACTCCCCCGATTCATCTCCCGGTGCCCTCGCACAATTTCTGGGCTGTGACGTGTAGCTCTCCCAGCAGGCCTACCCACCTGCACACCTCCACCACTGTAGTTGCCACCCGAGCTTACCTGCTCCTCACCCTAACCTAACTAACTGGGGAAGGCCCTCTCGCACTCTCACCCCCTCAGTGCCCTCTCTGGCACGGGCTGCCCGATCCACACCCGGGATCCTCAGGCACCCACTGACACTAACGGCTCCCAGAGCCCACCTGCGGCCTCACCTGGCCGACATCCTCACAGTGGTGGAGTGCCCAAACCAACTACACACTCTAACAGGCTACACGCCCAGCCATTTCCACAACACTAATGCACCCATCCACAATACCATTCTGCAACCGCACCACAAATGCCAATATCCAACCACAATTTACCTATACCCTCTACCTAACACTTACACTACCCGCCCTGGGTACTCATGAAAGGGGTCCACTCTTCCCCCATCCACACCTTCGCACCATGCACACCACTCCGTACCACTTACTCCAACTCTCTCCACACCACTCATTCCAATCCTCCATGTATTCCACACACCTGTACTTGCACACCTGTGCTCTCATACTTGGTGCCACCTGCACCCTTCTCTCCCCAAGCGCATTCGCGCTGATCCACAACACTCACTACTCATCCACTGCTCCACACACCTGTCCAGTTCTCACACAGCATCATCTCATCTAACTACTCCCCTCTGAAACTTGCACTTCCCAGTCGTCCCTTTAAACTATTGCGCTCCCTCGTCATTATAATCCACTCTAATCTACCTGCGTCCCCACTACAGGTATCCTTGTCACTAACTAATCTTAACGTTACCTAATGTCATCTTCTAGGGCCCTATCAATATCCTAACCCACCCGGGCTAGTTTTCACTGCCATACACCCCATAAACTATAGCGCATTTGCCCCACGTTTGTGGGGGATGACAGAGTTGCCATCCCACCACATCGGGCATCTCCCACTACCAATTTTGCACATCAAATTTCAACAAATTAAAATTTTGCCAATCACTACTCATCATCTGCCAATCATTACTGCCAATCCTTTGCCAATCATCAAATTTTGTTTTTTTTCTAATTTTGGGTCCAAAACACTAACCTCATCACACAGTCTACTCACTAATGCCTCTCGGTGCGCCAATTAACTTCTAAAGCTCGGCTTCGTACAGCCAAGCCATGAATGCGGGTTGTGTTGTGCCAGCGGCTGGACGCGTCCGGCACTCGGTGCAGGGACGGGGGCTTACCCGGCCCGAGATCCCACGCACCACCTCGGCGTGGACCCATCCAATGTCCCGATCTCGACCTGCCGGCACGTCTCAATAGAAAGTGGTCGCCATGACGACCCTTCCTATCGGGCTGCCCGCTCCGCCTAGTGGAGCCGGGACGCGGCCGTTCCACGCGAGGCCCAGCGTGGATCGCGCACGGCGGGCCTTTCGAACCCGCCGTGGCTCGGATCCCCGCTGGTTCTCGCGGCACGCGAAGCCCGGCACGCACCGAGGGCCCGCTTCGGCTAAAAGTCGACCTAACCTCTAACCCGGTTACCGTCGATGCCTCACCTGGATGCTTACAAGCATACGCTACCCCTTTCGTGCTCATACATCCAGCCGTTTCCATGCTCCTCATCGTACCTTCTCTAACACACCCAGGTACACTCATTCCACTCCCAGCCTTGGTCACACACCTGACCACCGAACACTTTGGCACACATTCGTTGGTCGCACACCTCACCAACACACCTCTTCGCGCCCCCTCCTCGGTCACCTCCTCTGTGACAATCACAGGTGTGCCCTCACTCGCACACCCAACCACGTGCCTCACTACCAATTCCAGCGTGCATTCCCACACACGCTCTACCATTCCAGGTGTGCTTCCTTTCTCACCTGTCACCACCAACTCACGCACCGTGTCACTCGTACTACTCTCACCTCCACTCTTGACAGTTCACTCACCCTTACTCTTGACAGCCACCTCTTTCCCCATGCACCTGTCCGTCACACATCTTTCTCGCACACCCTCTCCCGTTACATCCTCTGTAACACTCACCACAGGCGTGCATTCTCCCTTTACACCCTCCGTAACACTCCTCACTACGCGCTTCCATGTGCTCCCTCGCACACGCACTACGACCGACTCACTCTCGACAGCACCCTCACTCCTTGGCACGCACTTTTTCCTCACACACCCCAGAGTCGGACTTTCTCGCACACCTCCTCCACTGCACACCAGACCTGTCGCACACTTCACCAACGGCCTCTCACGAACACCCGGGTCCATCTCGACCCCTAAGATTCTTAAATCACCTGGCGCATCATACGCACGACCATATTGGTCACCACTTACACCGGGTCCTCTTTCTCTTCGCTTCTCCTCCATCACCTGCGAATCCCTAATCCGGTTAATGAGCACATCATCACGATCCGAACACAGACTTTGGACCAATTCTTTTACTTCCTCTTTGATCTCTTTCTGATCCTCTCTCCGTCGCTTCTTAATTTCGCTCACCCCTTCTTCCACTGCTTCTAATTTCTGCTTCACCTCCTTCATCTCCTCGTGCGCCCCCTTAAGTTCTTCCTCTAACTCCACCTTATTTTTTTCTATGTGCTCCCGCACCTCCCGCTCTTTAACCTCCATCACCTCTACCACCTTGTTCATTTTCCTCGTCAGGTCCTCGTGTACCATCTGACACTCTTTTTTAATTACCCCTACGTCCTTTTTCATCTCCTTCTGTGTCGATTTTAAACCCTCTATTACCGCTGTGTTCTTCTTTACCTGGTCCCCCAACTCCTTTTGTCCCACTGTCAGTTGTTCTATTCCCTGCGTCAACTCCTCTATATCACCTTGCAATTTTACAGTCCCCTTTCTCACCTCCTTCTCCATGCGCTCCTTACAGTGCCTCACCTCCTCGCGCACTCCTCCGACCGCCTCACTCACCCCTCTTCTGATCTCTTCTCCCATCACTTGCATCTCCTGCCCAGATGCCACCCTCATCTGCTCCATTTCCTCCCTGTGAGCATCCAATTTAGTTTCTACCCCCATTCTGACCCCCTCTATCTGCTGCCCCATTTGTTTAACTTCCCTTTCCGCTTGGTCCCTCATGTCCCTCAATTTGCCTTCCATACTGTTTTCTAACCCCTCTAACCCATTTTTCACTCCCTCTATCTGATTCTCCTGGGCAGCCATTCTATTTTCTACCCCCGTTAACCCCTCCTGTATTTCCCCTAATCTATTGTCTAATTTCCCAAATTTCTTGTCTAACCCCTCACCGGTACCCCTCGCTTCATCCCTCATTACCCCCATTTGGCCCTCCAATCGCTCACCCTGAGCATCCATCCGGTTCCCCATTACCCCCATTTGCTCACTCTGAGCTTCTATACTGTTTTTCAAACCTCCAATTTGGTCTCCCATTTGTCCCATAAGGGCCCTCATTTGCAGGAAAAAAAGGTTTGAATCCACCAACGGCGCTGCTACGGTCGCGGGCGCGGTCGCCGTGGCCATGTGCGAGGCGCCATTTTGCGCGCCTGCCACCCTCACTGCTTCGCTCTCCTCATGTCCCTCAATTTGGTCCTGGATCGACCCTGCCTCACTCTCTTCTACCGGAACCCAGCCGTCTTGATCCGCCAGAGCGCGACTTTCAAAATTCGGGTTTTTATTTTTGTAAAACAAAATCAAATTTCGCCGTTAATAATTTCGAGCACGTGAAGCGCGCTTCGGGTCCGATCTCACTCCTCGACACCAATTGTTACTGTACTAACACAATTGGTGTCCCAAAATTTGGGCCTAACAAATTTAGTCCCAGGTCCGAATCCAACTCCTGACAACCAATTGTTACAGACGCGGTTTTAGATGTTAGTTTACCGAGCGGTTTGGTATTACCGCGTCCGCACAGTTACTCCCCGATTAGAACCCTATCACGCCCGATTGCACTCGACGTTGACCAAGTCTCGCTATGCTAAATCAATGAAGGAAAGGACACAACGGCTGGGATAAATGCAACGACACAAGGGGTACAGTTCTCAAGACCTCCGGAGGAGGATATAATATTGGTGATGCAGAAACGGGTAGATTACACGGTAAGAGGTAAAGCACAGAAAGATGGGCACTTAAACACAGTCTTATCTATCCCTGACAGACCACAGACAAACGGGACAAGACTGAGTTACACGGGGATTGGATGGCAGGGAAGGACAGGCAGTCGATAGCACAAGGTGCACCTTGTCTCAGGGACAGGATACAGCTCGGTCCAGTCCAGAGATGCGGGGAGGTATCGCAGCGCTCGGTTGGTGGCGTCTCTCTTCCTTTCAGTCCAGCGCGCATCTGACGTCACCTCCCCCTTCCTGCGCATGCCCAGCAAGGAGTGACATGCCCTCGGCTCGCCGGCTCCGCCCCAGATGGAATCGGTCCGCCGCTTCCATTGGGTGCGGGGGGTTACCGGGCTCCGCCCTTGACGAGGAGCTGACAGCGAGCCCCTGCGTGGTAACCCCGTCGGAGCACATGTTCAATGGCGGCTAACCAAGCCGGAGTGAGGACGCACACTCCCCGCGCCGCCGCCGCTGTTGTTGTTGTTGTTGTTGTACCATGAGGAAGAGCTGCGGGGAGGTATTGGGAGGTCCTAAACTTTCTAACGGTGCCATACAATCACATTCTGGTGCAACGAAGAGTCAGAATTAATGGAAACGAGTCCTTAGCTGACATAGACTAAGAATAACTAGCAAGATGTCCTATAGTTGTCTACGTGAGATGCGGTGAACCTGGATGCGACATTTAATGGGGGAAATAGGGGAAGGTCGGGGCTACAGAGTGTTGTTTACAGACAGTGGGACTAGGGAATGGGGGATTGGGGATAGTTGGGAAGTATTGGGTAAATAGGGGAATATTTACAAGCGGATATGGATGGAGGCCAAATCCCATATCCGCAACAATATATATATATATATATATTATATATATATATATATATACAGTCATGTGAAAAAGTAACTACACCCCATATAAAGTTTTGACTTTTTCAACATATTTCAACATTCAGCTATTTGATCTTCATTTCAACAATATTGATAGATAAAGGTGATATAATATAACAAATATCATGAAACATTTACATTTTGTAGTGCATTGTATAATTTAAATAAACATAAATGCAAATTTCGCATGTGGAAAAAGTAAGTACACCTTTGGCTCTAATTGGTGGTATTGCCCCCTTTGGCAGAAAGAACCTCAAGTTGGCGTTTCTTATAACTGTCTACCACTCTACCAGTCTCTGACATCGACTGGGAGAAATTTTTTCCCACTCCTCCATGCAGAATTCTTTCAGCTGTGCGATGTTTGAGGGGTTTCTTGCATGCACAGCTCGTTTCAAATCCCCCCACAACATATCGATGGGATTTAGATCTGGGCTTTGACTTGGCCATTCCAGAACCCTCAATTTCTTTCTTTTCAGCCATTCCTTGGTAGATTTACTGGTATGTTTAGGGTCATTGTCATGTTGCAAGGTCCACCTTCGGTTGAGCTTCAACGTCTCCGCCAGATGGCCTCACATTATCCTCAAGCACCCTCTGGTACAATGAAGAATTCATAGTGGAAGGTATGATGGTGAACTGGCCAGGCCCTGATGCAGCAAAAGCCGCCCCAAACCATAATATTTCCACCACCATGCTTTACAGTTGGCATCAGGTTATTGTGGTCAAATGCTGTCTTCTGGTACTATGGCCAAATAGCTCTACCTTTGACTCATCTGTCCAGAGCACATTGTTCCAGAAATGCTGGTCTTTGCCTTGGTGTTCATTGGCAAACTTTAGTCTTGCCCTCATGTTCTTTCTGGACAGCAAAGGTTTCCTCCTGGCACACCTCCCATGTAGAACAAATTATGCAGCCTCTTTCTAATGGTAGACTCGTGCACTTTGACATCAACAGTGGCAAGAGCTACCTGTAGGTCCCGTGATGACATTCTGGGGTTCTTAGAGACTTCTTTCAGCATCTTGCGGTCT
The DNA here is from genome assembly GCF_964187855.1 of Myxine glutinosa. Lineage (NCBI taxonomy): Eukaryota > Metazoa > Chordata > Myxini > Myxiniformes > Myxinidae > Myxine > Myxine glutinosa. The sequence goes on from NC_136269.1 coordinate 3,912,677, forward strand.
GCTCTCGGTTTGAACTTGCGGGGGCGGCCTGGCCTGAACAAGTTGGCAGTTGTTTGGAATCTTCTCCACTTTTAGATGATCTTCCAGACAGTCGAATGATTGATTTCAAATTGTTTGGAGATCTTTTTAAATCCCTTCCCAGACTCGTAGGCATCTTAACCTTCTTTCTGAAGGCCTCAGAGAGCTCTTTTGATCTAGGCATGGTGACGCCGCACACTTCAACAACAAAGAGCAAACCAAACTAAATGTCTGAGGTTTATATAAGACAGGTTCCTCCAAGATCCTCTCTGACGATGTTCTAATCATTTGCACCTGAGCTGGTGCACCTGATTCTAATTTTAGGTATTTGAAGTAGTGATAAATGTCGGGGTGTACTTACTTTTTCCACATGCGAAATTTGCATTTATGTTTATTTAAATTATACAATGCACTACAAAATGTAAATGTTTCATGATATTTGCTATATTATATCACCTTTATCTATCAATATTGTTGAAATGAAGATCAAATAGCTGAATGTTGAAATATGTTGAAAAAGTCAAAACTTTACATGGGGTGTACTTACTTTTTCACATGACTGTGTATATATATATATATATATATATATATATATATATATATATATATATATATATATATATATATATATATATATATATATATATATTGTAACGAATTTGAGAAGTGTAACGAATTTGAGAAAGTGTAACGAATGTGAGAATTATGGTTTTGTTGTGTGTAAATGGCACCCTCCGTAATGTAAAGAAAGGTCGAAGCTCGTCCTCTTAGTTAATTCCATAAACCTACACACAGGACACCATATATCCTTTTAAATAGTTAGTCCCTTCTTTTATGTAGGCTAAGGATGTGTTTCCCAATAGTTTGACTCTTCATTGCGCCGAAATAAATAAGAGTAGGCCCCTCTGACGCCCCATGGCAGCTTCCAAGTGCCAGGTTTGCCAGGTTTGCTGCAATTGACTTATTTAGCCACTTTGCTGCATTTCATCCACTTTGCTGCATTTGACTCCATTACGCACGAGGTAACGACGAAGAAGAAAGGCGGGTCTCCACCTCGTCATAGAGGGGAGGAGTAAGTCGGCCCCGCTCATCCAACCCAGAACGAGGGGTTTGGCTTGAGAGGGCGGAGAGAGAACACTTGGGGGAGGTTCGCAAAGGGTGAAGGGCGGGGCCTATATAACCCGCCGTGGGACGCTCCCCACGCAGATGAGCTGAGAGGAGAGATGAGTTCTGAGTCCAGAAGATGCGCTGGAGATGAGCAGGTGTGACCAAGCCGCCGTGAGACGTGCCGTGCTGCAGGAAAAACGGACCGAGGCAACGCAAGGAGCGCGCGAGACAGCAGTACGGAGCAAGGAACTTCGCCCGCGCAGTTTGGGACCAACGACCGCGGCTCGGCTTCTTGATGGCGGTGCCTTCTGGCCCGACCGTGCCCAGTACCCGCTGAACCTTCCTTGCCCCTCAAAGCCACCCATCTCCAAGCCATTCATTCCTGCCTGCATTTCCCTGTGTAAGTGTGATCGTCCGTCTGTCTTTAACGTTGTCCTGGGGTTTATTAATTAAGCTTGTATAGGTAAGCTAATGATTTCACTGTGTTTCCTGCTCCTTCCATTTTCTGTATATATCCTTGACTGCTCTCTTTGCTTTGGCTTGTGTAAATAATTAATAAATCCTGTTATTCCTCCGTACTTCTTCTTCTTCTTCATTCTCATTCGGTCGCTTTAGTGGTTTCAATTTTGAGTGTACGTGGCGCGATTCGGCCAACGTTCAGGATCGGGTTTAGTGAAGGCTAATGACTCGAACTTTGGGTTGCTAAAAACCACTCGGCAACTAACTAGACCATCCAAACCGGGGTTTGAGCGGTACATGTCTCCCTAGTCTGCGGAGGGACAGATAAAGGTATTCGGGATAAACCCTGGACCCATAACCCTGATCCGTTCCATCCCGCGGGATAGCGTTACAAGCACCAGGACCGGGGAGGCGGCCAGCTTAACAGGACAAGGGGCTAATCCCCCCTTGCTAACGGGAGAGCCGTCCCCCGTATCCATAACAATATACATATATATATATATATATATATATATATATATATATACATATACATATATATATATATATATATATATATATATATATATATATATATATATATATATATATATATCTGTGCAGTGTCTGTCTTGTGTTGTCTTGTCTTGTGTTGTCACTGAACTACTCCCTCAAACTTTTGTGAAATCGTACTATTCCAACTTGACCCACGGCGGGAGTATGCGCTCTACTGAGTGGTGTTCTAGTTATAATATAAAACAATATTAGCACAATATTCAAATTATTTTAAATTTAAATTAAAAACCAAAAACGATATATTATCTACCATATAAATCACAATGTGTGTTTGTGTGTGTGTGTGTGTGTGTGTGTGTGTGTGTGTGTGTGTGTGTGTGTGTGTGTGTGTGTGTGTGTGTGTGTGTGTGTGTGTGTGTGTGTGTCCCTTACAAGGGTAGGTTTTAAAGGGTTTGATTAGTGCTTTAGGAGGGATTTGAGTGGGGGGGGTTTAAGGGCAATCTTTGAACACGACTGTGTATCCACCGGTTAAAAGAACTAAGAGACTCTGAAAAACAAAAAGACCCCAAAAACCCAGAGGACCCAAAGACACAATGGACCACAAACACTCAAAATACCCAAAGACCCAAAATACACTTTAAACTGTGAAAGACACAAAAGATCATGAAGTCCCAGAAGACTCCAAGGTCCCAGAAGACCCCCAAGGCCTCTGAAGATCCAAAATACCATGAAGACCCCAAAGACCCAAAATACCCCAAATAACCAAAAGACCCCAAATAACCAAAAGACTGAAAAGACCCTGAAGACCCAATGGACCCCAAAGACCCAAAATACCCTGAAGCCCCTTGAGATCCAAAAGATGCAGAGGATCAAAAAGACCCAAACAACCCCAAGTCCCCAAATGACAAAGAGGACCCAAAATACCCCAAGGACTCAGAAGACCCCCAAGGACTCTGAAGATCCAAAACACCCCAAACACCCCAAAGACCCAAAAGACCCAATGGACCCCAAACACACAAAATACCCCGAAGACCCAAAATACCCAATTCAACACCATCTCTTATCTTCCCGCATCCAAAACCTTGATGTTTTCTATCCCCGTTAATTCACCCCATATCCTCTTTTTTGAAATACCGACTTCTTTCCTGGAAGTCCTAGCAGTAGTGTCCATGTGTTTTTTTTTTAACCTCTACACCCCCCTCTCTTCCCATGCCTCCTCACCCCCCCCCCCCCCCCAAGCCCGCTCCCTCCCATTGATCTCCCGATGTTCCCGCCCTCAAATGTTGTACTTGTGTGCTTCCCTCTCTCTCCCCATATTGTCTCCCGCTCCCTATGTCATATGTTTTATGTGCCAGTTTGTCTTTTTGTGATCAATGTTACCTCCTACACGAGCCTCGATCTTGTATTCCAAAAAAAAAAAAAAAAAGACCCTGAAGACTGTTAAAGACCCAAAAACCCCAAAGACCCCAAAATACCCTGAAGACCCAAAAGACTCCAAAGGCCCAAAAGACTGAAAAGACCCTAAAGACCCAATGGACCCCAAAGACCCAAAATTTTGGTATGACCCAAAGACCCAAAAGACCCGAAGACCCAAAATACTCCGAGGACCCAAAATACCTCAAGGACCCAGAAGACCCCGAAGACCCAATTGACCCCAAACACCCAAAATACCTGAAGGCCCAAAATACCCTGCTGACTGTTAAAGACACAAAAGACCATGAAGACCTAGAAGTCCCCATGGACCCAGAAGACCACAAGGACTCTGCAGACCCAAAATACCCTGAATACCCAAAATACAGAAAAGTCCATGAAGACCCAATGGACACCAAAGATCCAAAATACCCCAAAGACCCATAAAGACCCTGAAGACCCAAACGACTGTAAAGACCCCAAGACCCTTAAAGACCCAAAATACCCCAAAAACCCAAAATACACCAAATTCCCTTAAAGACCCAAAAGACCATGAATACCCAAAATACCCTGAAGACCCGAAAAAAAACCCAAAGACCCTTCAATATCCAGAAGACCCAAAAGACCCCAAAGACCCATAATACCCCCAAAGACCCAAAAGCCCCTAAATACCCCAAAGACCACAAGACCCTTAAAGACCCAAAATACAACAAAAACCCAAAAGGCCCTGAAGACCTAAAATTCCCTAAAGACCCATAATGTCCCCGAAGACCCAAAACACTGAAAAGACCCCAAGACCCTTAAAGACCCAAAAGACCACGAAGACCCAAAATAACCCAAAACACCAAAAGACCTTGAAGATCCAAAGACCCTTAAATACCCAGAAAACCCGAAAGACCTATAACACTAAAAATACCCTGAATACCCGAAAGACCCTTAAATACCTCAAGAACCCAAAATATCCCAAATACCCTTAAAGACACAGAAGACCGAAAAGACCCCGAAGGCCCAAAAGACTCAAAAACCCAAAAGACCCAGAATACCACAAAGACTCAAAATACATCAAAGAGCCAAAAGGCCGAAAAGACCATGAAGACCCCAGAGACCCAAAATATCCCAAAGACCCTTAAAGACCCAAACCACCCCAAAGACCAAAAAAATTTGAAAAGACACAGAAGACCAAAAAGTTCCTGAAAACCCAAAATACCCCGAAGACCCTTAACAACCCCACATAACAAAACAATCCAAAACACCAAAAAGACCCTGAAAAGACCCTGAGGACCCAGTGGACCCAGTGGAACCCAAACACCCAAATTACCCCACAGACCCAAAATACCCCAAATACCTAGATGACTGAAAATACCTGAGGACCCCAAAGATGCAGAGGACCCAAAAGACCCTGAAGACAAAAATGAACCAGGAGATCCCAAGGATGCAAAAGAGCTTGAGCACCCAAAATACCCTAAGGACTCTGAAGACCCAAAATATGAGCAATTATGTCTCTTACATTGGAATTGTAGACGGTGTCTTGTAAACCGAGCCTCAAGGTCGGTGTACGGAAGCGGTTTTGTTTTTAATTGCAATAAATACATGACGTAGGGAGGTGAAATTATTTGAACGTGACGTGCAAAGTGCGCAGATTAAACCGAGTGTTCATTTACGTCTGTAGGATGTCAATCAAAAACACCAAAAAGACCCTGAGGACCCAGTGTACCCCAAAGACCCAAAATACCCCAAAGACCCAAAATACCCCAAAGACCCAGATGACCGAAAAGACCCAAGGACCCCAAATATCCAGAGGACCCAAAAAACTCAAATGATCCAAAAGATCCCGAGGACCTAAATGACCCAGAGGATACAAAAGACCCAAATATCCCAAGGATGCAAAAGAGCTTGAACACCCAAAAGTCCCAAATTAACCAGAGGACCCAAAAGACCCTGAGGACTCCGAAGACCCAAAAGAAGAGTAATTATGTCTCTTACATTGGAATTGTAGACGGTGGCATGCAAACCGAGCCTCAAGGTCGGTGTACGGAAGCAGTTTTTAAAAAATCACAACAAATACAAGGCACGGGGAGGTGACATTCGCTGAACGTGATGTGCAAAGTGCGCGGAGTAAACAGAGTGTTCATTTACGTCTGTAAGATATCTAATAAATAAAGAACATATAAGCACACCTGACACTAGGCCCAAGCTTCAGACTTTGGCACGCTCACGCGGCTCTACCGTCAAATACATTGTTCCAACCTGTCATTTTTGACGGGCTTTATACTAGTTGACTTTAATAAAACAGCAAACTCCACACTCATTCAAGGTGTTCACCTTTGTTGTTCGGATTATTTGCTTCCTACGAGAGGATCTCAGAAACAGCCGATGTCAGGCGAGTGATAGATCCTTATCGGGCGAGTGATTGGTCGTTATCGGGTGAGTAATCGATCAATATCAGGCGAGTGATCGATCGTTATCGGGCGAGTGATCGATCATTATCGTTAGCGGGCGAGTGATCGATCATATCGTTAACGGGCGAGTGATCGATCGTTATCGGGCGAGTCATGGGTTGTTATCAGGCGAGTGGTCGGTCGTTATCGGGCGAGTGATCGATCGTTATCTGGCGAGTGATCGATCGTTATCGGGCAAGTGATCGATCGTTATCGTTAGCGGGCGAGTGATCAATCATTATCGTTAGCGGGCGAGTGATCGATCAAATCGTTAATGGGCAAGTGATCGGTCGTCATCGGGCGAGTGATCGATCGTTATCGGGCGAGTGATCGATCATTATCGTTAGCGGGCGAGTGATCGATCGTTATCGGGCGAGTGATCAATCATTATCGTTATCGGGCGAGTGATCGATCGTTATCAGGCGAGTGATCAATTATTATCGTTGGCGGGCGAGTGATCGATCAAATCGTTAATGGGCGAGTGATCGGTCGTTATCGGACGAGTGATCGATCGTTATCGGGCGAGTGATCGTGTCCTTATCGGGCGAGTGATGGATCATTATCGGGCAAGTGATCGATCGTTATTGGGCGAGTGATCGGTCATTATCGGGCGAGTGATCGATCGTTATTGGGGGGGAGTGATCGATCATATCGGGTGAGTGATCGATTGTTATCGGGCGAGTGATCGATCATTATCTGGCGAGTGATCGATCGTTATCTGGCAAGTGATCGATCATTATCGGGCAAGTGATCGATCGTTATCGTTAGCGGGTGAGTGATCAATCATTATCGTTAGCAGGCGAGTGATTAATCAAATCGTTAATGGGCAAGTGATCGGTCGTTATCGGGTGAGTGATCGATCATTATCGGGTGAGTGATCGTGTCCTTATCGGGCGAGTGATGGATCATTATCTGGCGAGTGATCAATCGTTATCTGGCGAGTGATCGATCGTTATCTGGCGAGTGATCGATCATTATCGGGCAAGTGATCGATCGTTATCGGGCGAGTGATCAATCATTATCGTTAGCGGGCGAGTGATTGATCAAATCGTTAATGGGCGAGTGATCGGTCGTTATCGGGCGAGTGATCGATCGTTATCGGGCGAGTGATCGTGTCCTTATCGGGCGCGTGATGGATCATTATCTGGCGAGTGATGGATCGTTATCTGGCGAGTGATCGATCGTTATCTGGCGAGTAATCGATTGTTATCGGGCAAGTGATCGATCGTTATCGGGCGAGTGATCAATCATTATCGTTAGCGGGCGAGTGATCGATCATATCGTTAACGGGTGAGTGATCGATCGTTATCGGGCAAGTGATGATCGTATCGTTATCGGGCGAGTGATCGGTCGTTATCGGGCGAGTGATCGATCGTGTCGTTATCGGGCGAGTGATCGGTCGTTATCGGGCGAGTGATGGATCGTTATCGGGCGAGTGATCGATCGTGTCGTTATCGTGCGAGTGATGGATCGTTATCGGGTGAGTGAAGGATCATTATCTGGCGAGTGATCGATCGTTATCGGGCGAGTGATGGATCGTTATCGGGCGAATGATCGATCATAACGAAATCTGGAGGAATAGCGACGATGAGGTATGAACTCAAACTGTTTCTTGTCGTGATGACGCGATTATTGTTTCGGAAGGAAATGTTAAACGCGGAGCGTTCAGGTAAAATGTCACCGCACCAATTTTTTTCTGTGTATCCAAGGTGTGCACGTTCGATATTTTATCATTTTTACTTTTACGTCCAGGTGTATTCCGTTCACGTCCCACGGAGTAAGACAAGAGCGAGCGCTAACTGAATTCTAGTTCTTGCGCTACCTGCTACCTGCAGCCGGAGAGACTTGCTCTGAGAAGCGGCCTCGGGGCTAACGGGGGAGGGACGTCGGGGAGGGGGAAGACCGGACGAATCTCTGACGTGGAAGCGCGTCAAAGCGAGCCCGGTTTGCCGATTGCGCGGCTTCATCGCCTCCCGCCTCCCGCCTCCCATCCGCGGCAGCATTGCCTCCAACACATCGGATTATCGTCGCAACTTTAGTCCCGGGTATCCCTCCCCGACTACCGGTCAGCGGTCACCAAAGCCGCCCGGTGTCCCGATTTAGTCGGATACGAGTTAGTGAAGCCGTTTAACGGTGCGACATTGGATTAGTTGGAGCGCGGCGAAGGTGGTCGCGCCGCGCGGACACTCGGATTTGTACCATGGGTGAGTGCAGGGCGAGTGCCGCGTGGGGATTGGAACCATGGGTGAGTGCGGAACGCGTGCCGCGAGGGGTGGGGGGACTCGGATTCGAACCACGGGGAGTGTGGGGTGTGCACCAGACAGGGATTTGGATTTGAACCACGGGTGAGTGTGGGGTGTGCACCAGACAGGGATTTGGATTTGAACCACGGGTGAGTGTGGGGTGTGCACCAGACAGGGATTTGGATTTGAACCACAGGGGAGGGTGGGGTGTGCGCCAAACAGGAATTTGGATTTGAACCACGGGGGAGTGTAGGGTGTGCGCCAAACAGGGATTTGGATTTGAACCACGGGTGAGTGTGGGGTGTGCACCAGACAGGGATTTGGATTTGAACCACGGGGGAGTGTGGGGTGTGCACCAGACAGGGATTTGGATTTGAACCACGGGGGAGTGTGGGGTGTGCGCCAGACAGGGATTTGGATTTGAACCACGGGGAGTGTGGGGTGTGCGCCAGACAGGGATTTGGATTTGAACCACGGGTGAGTGCGCAAGGTGAGGTAACTCCCACCAGGAGAGGATGCGGTGACACCACTCGATCTCCCTTACTTATCCTTGTATGTGCGTTTTGTAACAGGGACCGCAATCAAACTAATGATACAGATCACTTAGAGGATGCAGCGCCGAACTTAGAGAATACTTGTATCAGTAGTGGTACTCAGTACTTGAATCAAGAGAGGTGAGTGGTACTTGTATCAGGAGTGCTACCCAGTGCTTGTATCAGGAGCGGTACCTGTTACTTGTATCAAGAGTGGTACCCGTTACTTGTATCAAGAGTGGTACCCGTTACTTGTATCAGGAGCGGTACCCGTTACTTGTATCAGGAGTGCTACCGGGTGCTTGTATCAGGAGCGGTACCCGTTACTTGTATCAGGAGCGGTACCCGGTACTTGTATCAGGAGTGCTACCGGGTGCTTGTATCAGGAGCGGTACCCGTTACTTGTATCAGGAGCGGTACCCGGTACTTGTATCAGGAGCGGTACCCGGTACTTGTATCAGGAGTGCTACCGGGTGCTTGTATCAGGAGCGGTACCCGTTACTTGTATCAGGAGCGGTACCCGTTACTTGTATCAGGAGTGCTACCCGGTGCTTGTATCACGAGTGCTACACGGTGCTTGTATCAGGAGCGGTACCCGGTGCTTGTATCACGAGTGCTACCCGGTGCTTCTATCAGGAGCGGTACCCGTTACTTGTATCAGGAGTGCTACCCGGTGCTTGTATCAGGAGCGGTACCCGTTACTTGTATCACAAGTGCTACCCCGTGCTTGTATCAGGAGCGCTACCCGGTGCTTGTATCAGGAGCGGTACCCGTTACTTGTATCAGGAGCGGTACCCGGTGCTTGTATCAGGGGCGGTACCCGTTACTTGTATCAGGAGCGGTACCCGGTGCTTGTATCAGGGGCGGTACCCATTACTTGTATCAGGAGCGGTACCCGTTACTTGTATCAGGAGCGGTACCCGGTGCTTGTATCAGGAGCGGTACCCGGTGCTTGTATCATGGGCGGTACCCGTTACTAGTATCAGGGGCGGTACCCGTTACTTGTATCAGGAGCGGTCCCCGGTGCTTGTATCAGGAGCGGTACCCGTTACTTGTATGAGGGGCGGTACCCGTTACTTGTATCATGGGCGGTACCCGTTAATTGTATCAGGAGCGGTACCCGTTACTTGTATCAGGAGCGGTACCCGGTGCTTGTATCAGGAGAGGTACCCGGTGCTTGTATCATGGGCGGTACCCGTTACTAGTATCAGGGGCGGTACCCGTTACTTGTATCAGGAGCGGTACCCGTTACTTGTATCAGGAGCGGTACCCGGTGCTTGTATCAGGGGCGGTACCCATTACTTGTATCAGGGGCGGTACCCGTTACTTGTATCAGGAGCGGTACCCGTTACTTGTATCAGGAGCGGTACATGGTGCTTGTATGAGGAGCGGTACCCGTTACTTGTATCATGGGCGGTACCCGTTAATTGTATCAGGAGCGGTACCCGTTACTTGTATCGGGAGTGCTACCCGGTGCTTGTAACACGAGTACTACCCGGTGCTTGTATCAGGAGCGGTACCCGTTACTTGTATCAGGAGCGCTGCCCGTTACTTGTATCTGGAGTGCTACCCGGTGCTTGTAACACGAGTACTACCCGGTGCTTGTATCAGGAGCGGTACCCGTTACTTGTATCAGGAGCGCTGCCCGTTACTTGTATCGGGAGTGCTACCCGGTGCTTGTAACACGAGTACTACCCGGTGCTTGTATCAGGAGCGGTACCTGTTACTTGTATCAGGAGCGGTACCCGTTACTTGTATCAGGAGCGCTGCCCGTTACTTGTATCACGAGTGCTACCGGTGCTTGTATCAGGAGCGGTACCCGGTGTTTGTATCAGGAGCGGTACCCGTTACTTGTATCACGAGTGCTACCCGGTGCTTGTATCAGGAGCGGTACCCGTTACTTGTATCACGAGTGCTACCCGGTGCTTGTATCACGAGTGCTACCCGGTGCTTGTATCAGGAGCAGTACCCGTTACTTGTATCAGGAGCGCTGCCCGTTACTTGTATCACGAGTGCTACCCGGTGCTTGTATCACGAGTGCTACCCGATGCTTGTATCACGAGTGCTACCCGGTGCTTGTATCAGGAGCGGTACCCGTTACTTGTATCAGGAGCGCTGCCCGTTACTTGTATCACGAGTGCTACCCGATGCTTGTATCACGAGTGCTACCCGGTGCTTGTATCAGGAGCGGTACCCGTTACTTGTATCAGGAGCGCTGCCCGTTACTTGTATCAGGAGCGGTGCTTGCATATGGAATGGTACTTGTATCTGGAGTGGAATTTGTATCTGACGCAGTACTTGCATCTGCTTCATGAATGTGGCTTTTCCCGGCGATCCGGAACTAATACTCGACCGATATGGCGACCGCAACCCGACCCGGGATTGGGCCTCGATTTCGATCCGAAACCTACCTTGCAATGCAAACTATCTGGCAGGTACTCTCGGCGATGCCTTCATATTGTACACACACAGATACACACACACACACACACACACACACACACACACACACACACACACACACACACACACACACTTTTATTCTGTAGTTCAGTTTGCTGATGTGCCATTCGACTGGATTCAACCATTCATACCGAGCTTGGTAACGGTTTGTGACCCAAGATCTCCACGGTACATTGTCATCTGGACTAGACCATCCAAAGGTTCATGTGGACCAGACCATCCAAAAGTTCATGTAGACCAGACCATCCAAAAGTTCATGTGGACCAGACCATCCAAAAGTTCATGTGGACCAGACCATCCAAAAGTTCATGTGGACCAGACCATCCAAAAGTTCATGTGGACCAGACCATCCATAAGTTCATGTGGACCAGACCATCCAAAAGTTTCAGTGCACTCTGATCATGTGCAACTTCACAACAACACCACACGTGTCGTTTCGCAATGAGGCTGAGACCATGACCTGCTGACGGCCTTGCCCTCTCTTTTTCCCCTCCGCAGAGCAAGCTTTCGGAGAAGTGAACCAGCTAGGCGGGGTGTTCGTTAACGGACGACCGCTGCCCAACCCGATACGCCTTCGGATCGTCGAGTTGGCGCAGTTGGGGATCCGACCTTGCGATATCAGCCGACAACTGCGGGTCTCGCATGGGTGCGTGTCCAAGATCCTGGCTCGTTACAACGAGACGGGCTCCATCCTTCCAGGGGCCATCGGAGGGAGCAAGCCCCGCGTCACGACGCCGACCGTGGTCAAACACATCCGGGACTACAAGCAGCGCGACCCAGGCATTTTTGCCTGGGAAATTCGTGACCGTCTTCTAGCCGAGGCGGTCTGCGACAAGTACAACGTGCCCTCGGTCAGCTCCATCAGTCGGATCCTGCGGAATAAGATCGGAGGTCTCTCTCAACCTTCGCAGTACGAGGCTGGGTCTTCGGTTAAACCTCCCGCACCCGTAGTTTCTTACGGAGCGTTGTACGCCTACCCGAACCCTCTAGCGCACGGACCTACCACCAAGGGCCACAACGGGGTCATGCCTCCAGGAATGGCCCTGCCAGCCATGGCCGGGCCGCACGGATTGTCGCGATCGTGGCCTTCGTCCTACACGGTCAGCGACATCCTCGGGTTCCGCACGGCGGTCGAGCAGCAAGGTAAGCATGGCGCCGTTTCTGTGTCGGTGTGGGCGTTCTGTTTGCGGGTTTTGCGGTAACAAATGCTCAAAGCGGATTGGAGAGGCGGTGCGTGTGAAACAGCGGAACAACACAATTAAAGGGGACAAGATTTTACTATCAGTGTGGAATGGGATGGGGATGAAGAGACTGGGGGCAATATGAATAGTGGGAGTTTGGAGTAGGTGGGGGGGGGGGGGGGTACTTAGGTGAGAGGGAATGTAAAAGGAGAGGATGGGTAATTGTGTGGTTGGAGGGGGGGAGGGATATTACGATCGGGTTGACTGGAAAGGCGTTTTGGGGGGGGGGGGGGGGGGGTGGGGAGGGGGAGATTTAGGGAGTTAGGGAGAAGTGAAT
>NC_136269.1:3925560-4160560 GCF_964187855.1 Myxine glutinosa
TCGCACAAGATCTGCCAGCAACCCTCTGATGGTTAAACTGCCGAAATCTCGGCTCTCCGCTCACCTTCACTCTTTCATTCCTCTTTTCTCCCGCCTCTGGAACAAACTACCTCACTCCCTTCAATCCCACTCCTCCCTCCAGGTCTTTAAAACAGCTGTTCACCACCATCTCTTATCTTCCCCCATCCAAAACCTTGATCTTTTCTACCCCCGCTAATTCACCCCAGATCCACCTGGTTTGAAATTCCAACTTCTTTCCTGGAAGTCCTGGCAGGGTCCATATGTTTTATACCTCTCCCACTGCCCCCTTCCCACGCCCCCCCCCCCCCAAAGCCCTCGCCCTCTCTCAGATCTCTCGATGTCTCCATTGTCTCTCGGTCCCTGCTCTCAAATGTTGTGTTTGTGTCCTTCCCCCTCTCTCCCCATCTTGTCTACCGCTCCCTATGTTATATGTTTTATGTGTCGGTTTGTCTTTCTGTGTGATTAATGTTCGCTCTTTCACGAGCCTCGAACTTGTATACAAAAAAAAAAAAAAAAAAAAAAAAACACTGTATATTTAATGTAGTTTTGTATAACATCTTACCAACACAGTATATTTAATGTAGTTTTGTATAACATCTTACTTAACACAGTATATTTAATGGAGTTTTGTATAACACCTTACTAGCACAGTATATTTAATGTAGTTTTGTATAACACCTTACTAACACAGTATATTTAATGTAGTTTTGTATAACACCTTACTAACACAGTATATTTAATGGAGTTTTGTATAACACCTTACTAACACAGTATATTTCATGTAGTTTTATATAACACCTTACTAACACAGTATATTTAATGTAGTTTTGTATAACACCTCACCAACACAGTATATTGAATGTAGTTTTGTAGAACACCTTACCAACACAGTGCATTTAATGTAGTTTTGTATGACATCTTACTAACACTATATTTAATGTAGTTTTGTATAACACCTTACTAACACTATATTTAATGTAGTTTTGTATAACACCTTACTAACACTATATTTAATGTAGTTTTGTATAGCACCTTACTAACACTATATTTAATGTAGTTTTGTATAACACCTTACTAACACTATATTTAATGTAGTTTTGTATAACACCTTACTAACACTATATTTAATGTAGTTTTGTATGAAACCTTACTGACAGTATATTTAATGTAGTTTTGTATGACACCTTACAAACACAGTATAATTAATGTTGTTTTGTATAACACCTCACCAACACAGTATATTTAATGTAGTTTTGTACATCTTATTAACACTGTATATTTAATGTAGTTTTGTATAACATCTTACTAACACTGTATATTTAATGTAGTTTTGTATAACATCTTATTAACACTGTATATTTAATGTAGTTTTGTATAACATCTTACTAACACAGTGCATTTAATGTAGTTTTGTATAACCTCTTACTAACACAGTATATTGAATGTAGTTTTGTATAACATCTTACTAACACAGTATATTGAATGTAGTTTTGTATAACCTCTTACTAACACAGTGCATTTAATGTAGTTTTGTATAACACCTTACTAACACAGTATATTTAATGTAGTTTTGTATAACACCTTACCAACACAGTATATTTAATGTAGTTTTGTATAACATCTTACTTAACACAGTATATTTAATGGAGTTTTGTATAACACCTTACTAGCACAGTATATTTAATGTAGTTTTGTATAACACCTTACTAACACAGTATATTTAATGTAGTTTTGTATAACACCTTACTAACACAGTATATTTAATGGAGTTTTGTATAACACCTTACTAACACAGTATATTTAATGTAGTTTTATATAACACCTTACTAACACAGTATATTTAATGTAGTTTTGTATAACACCTCACCAACACAGTATATTGAATGTAGTTTTGTAGAACACCTTACAAACACAGTGCATTTAATGTAGTTTTGTATAACATCTTACTAACACAGTATATTGAATGTAGTTTTGTATGACACCTTACTAACACAGTATAATTAATGTAGTTTTGTATAACACCTCACCAACACAGTATATTTAATGTAGTTTTGTACATCTTATTAACACTGTATATTTAATGTAGTTTTGTATAACATCTTACTAACACTGTATATTTAATGTAGTTTTGTATAACATCTTACTAACACAGTATATTGAATGTAGTTTTGTACATCTTAATAACACTGTATATTTAATGTAGTTTTGTATAACATCTTACTAACACAGTATATTTAATGTAGTTTTGTACATCTTATTAACACTGTATATTTAATGTAGTTTTGTATAACATCTTATTAACACAGTATATTGAATGTAGTTTTGTATAACATCTTACTAACACAGTATATTTAATGTAGTCTTGTACATCTTACTTAACACAGTACATTTAATGTAGTTTTGTATAACATCTTACTAACACAGTATATTGAATGTAGTTTTGTACAACATCTTACGAACACAGTATATTTAATTTAGTTTTGTACAACACCTTACCAACACAGTATATTTAATGTAGTTTTGTACAACACCTCACCAACACAGTATATTGAATGTAGTTTTGTACATCTTATTAACACTGTATATTTAATGTAGTTTTGTATAACATCTTACTAACACAGTATATGGAATGGAGTTTTGTATAACATCTTACTAACACAGTATATTTAATGTAGTTTTGTATAACATCTTACCAACACAGTGCATTTAATGTAGTTTTGTATAACATCTTACTAACACAGTGCATTTAATGTAGTTTCGTATAACATCTTACTAACACAGTGCATTTAATGTAGTTTTGTATAACCTCTTACTAACACAGTATATTTAATGTAGTTTCGTATAACATCTTACTAACACAGTATATTTAATATAGTTTTGTATAACATCTTACTAACACAGTGCATTTAATGTAGTTTCGTATAACACCTTACCAACACAGTATATTGAATGTAGTTTTGTATAACATCTTACCAACACAGTGCATTTAATGTAGTTTTGTATAACACCTTACCAACACAGTGCATTTAATGTAGTTTTGTATAACATCTTACTAACACAGTGCATTTAATGTAGTTTTGTATAACCTCTTACTAACACAGTATATTGAATGTAGTTTTGTATAACATCTTACTAACACAGTATATTGAATGTAGTTTTGTATAACCTCTTACTAACACAGTGCATTTAATGTAGTTTTGTATAACACCTTACTAACACAGTATATTTAATGTAGTTTTGTATAACACCTTACCAACACAGTATATTTAATGTAGTTTTGTATAACATCTTACTTAACACAGTATATTTAATGGAGTTTTGTATAACACCTTACTAGCACAGTATATTTAATGTAGTTTTGTATAACACCTTACTAACACAGTATATTTAATGTAGTTTTGTATAACACCTTACTAACACAGTATATTTAATGGAGTTTTGTATAACACCTTACTAACACAGTATATTTAATGTAGTTTTATATAACACCTTACTAACACAGTATATTTAATGTAGTTTTGTATAACACCTCACCAACACAGTATATTGAATGTAGTTTTGTAGAACACCTTACCAACACAGTGCATTTAATGTAGTTTTGTATAACATCTTACAAACACAGTATATTGAATGTAGTTTTGTATGACACCTTACTAACACAGTATATTTAATGTAGTTTTGTATGACATCTTACTAACACTATATTTAATGTAGTTTTGTATAACACCTTACTAACACTATATTTAATGTAGTTTTGTATAACACCTTACTAACACTATATTTAATGTAGTTTTGTATAGCACCTTACTAACACTATATTTAATGTAGTTTTGTATAACACCTTACTAACACTATATTTAATGTAGTTTTGTATGAAACCTTACTGACAGTATATTTAATGTAGTTTTGTATAACATCTTACTAACACAGTATATTGAATGTAGTTTTGTACATATTATTAACACTGTATATTTAATGTAGTTTTGTATAACATCTTACTAACACAGTATATTTAATGTAGTTTTGTACATCTTATTAACACTGTATATTTAATGTAGTTTTGTATAACATCTTACTAACACAGTATATTGAATGTAGTTTTGTATAACATCTTACTAACACAGTATATTTAATGTAGTTTTGTACATCTTACTTAACACAGTACATTTAATGTAGTTTTGTATAACATCTTACTAACACAGTATATTGAATGTAGTTTTGTACAACATCTTACGAACACAGTATATTTAATTTAGTTTTGTATAACACCTTACCAACACAGTATATTTAATGTAGTTTTGTACAACACCTCACCAACACAGTATATTGAATGTAGTTTTGTACATCTTATTAACACTGTATATTTAATGTAGTTTTGTATAACATCTTACTAACACAGTGTATTGAATGTAGTTTTGTATAACATCTTACTAACACAGTATATTTAATGTAGTTTTGTATAACACCTTACCAACACAGTATATGGAATGGAGTTTTGTATAACATCTTACTAACACAGTATATTTAATGTAGTTTTGTATAACATCTTACCAACACAGTGCATTTAATGTAGTTTTGTATAACACCTTACCAACACAGTGCATTTAATGTAGTTTTGTATAACATCTTACTAACACAGTATATTGAATGTAGTTTTGTATAACATCTTACTAACACAGTATATTGAATGTAGTTTTGTATAACACCTTACCAACACTGTATATTCAATGGAGTTTTGTATAACATCTTACTAACACAGTATATTTAATGTAGTTTTGTATAACATCTTACTAACACAGTGCATTTAATGTAGTTTTGTATAACACCTTACCAACACAGTATATTGAATGGAGTTTTGTATAACATCTTACAAACACAGTATATTGAATGTAGTTTTGTATAACACCTTACAAACACAGTATATTGAATGGAGTTTGGTATAACATCTTACTAACACAGTATATTTAATGTAGTTTTGTATAACATCTTACTAACACAGTATATTGAATGTAGTTTTGTATAACATCTTACTAACACAGTATATTGAATGTAGTTTTGTATAACATCTTACTAACACAGTATATTGAATGTAGTTTTGTATAACACCTTACAAACACAGTATATTGAATGGAGTTTTGTATAACATCTTACTAACACAGTATATTTAATGTAGTTTTGTGTAACATCTTACTAACACAGTATATTGAATGTAGTTTTGTATAACACCTTACCAACACAGTGCATTTAATGTAGTTTTGTATAACATCTTACTAACACAGTGCATTTAATGTAGTTTTGTATAACCTCTTACTAACACAGTATATTGAATGTAGTTTTGTATAACATCTTACTAACACAGTATATTGAATGTAGTTTTGTATAACCTCTTACTAACACAGTGCATTTAATGTAGTTTTGTATAACACCTTACTAACACAGTATATTTAATGTAGTTTTGTATAACACCTTACCAACACAGTATATTTAATGTAGTTTTGTATAACATCTTACTTAACACAGTATATTTAATGGAGTTTTGTATAACACCTTACTAGCACAGTATATTTAATGTAGTTTTGTATAACACCTTACTAACACAGTATATTTAATGTAGTTTTGTATAACACCTTACTAACACAGTATATTTAATGGAGTTTTGTATAACACCTTACTAACACAGTATATTTAATGTAGTTTTATATAACACCTTACTAACACAGTATATTTAATGTAGTTTTGTATAACACCTCACCAACACAGTATATTGAATGTAGTTTTGTAGAACACCTTACCAACACAGTGCATTTAATGTAGTTTTGTATAACATCTTACAAACACAGTATATTGAATGTAGTTTTGTATGACACCTTACTAACACAGTATATTTAATGTAGTTTTGTATGACATCTTACTAACACTATATTTAATGTAGTTTTGTATAACACCTTACTAACACTATATTTAATGTAGTTTTGTATAACACCTTACTAACACTATATTTAATGTAGTTTTGTATAGCACCTTACTAACACTATATTTAATGTAGTTTTGTATAACACCTTACTAACACTATATTTAATGTAGTTTTGTATGAAACCTTACTGACAGTATATTTAATGTAGTTTTGTATAACATCTTACTAACACAGTATATTGAATGTAGTTTTGTACATATTATTAACACTGTATATTTAATGTAGTTTTGTATAACATCTTACTAACACAGTATATTTAATGTAGTTTTGTACATCTTATTAACACTGTATATTTAATGTAGTTTTGTATAACATCTTACTAACACAGTATATTGAATGTAGTTTTGTATAACATCTTACTAACACAGTATATTTAATGTAGTTTTGTACATCTTACTTAACACAGTACATTTAATGTAGTTTTGTATAACATCTTACTAACACAGTATATTGAATGTAGTTTTGTACAACATCTTACGAACACAGTATATTTAATTTAGTTTTGTATAACACCTTACCAACACAGTATATTTAATGTAGTTTTGTACAACACCTCACCAACACAGTATATTGAATGTAGTTTTGTACATCTTATTAACACTGTATATTTAATGTAGTTTTGTATAACATCTTACTAACACAGTGTATTGAATGTAGTTTTGTATAACATCTTACTAACACAGTATATTTAATGTAGTTTTGTATAACACCTTACCAACACAGTATATGGAATGGAGTTTTGTATAACATCTTACTAACACAGTATATTTAATGTAGTTTTGTATAACATCTTACCAACACAGTGCATTTAATGTAGTTTTGTATAACACCTTACCAACACAGTGCATTTAATGTAGTTTTGTATAACATCTTACTAACACAGTATATTGAATGTAGTTTTGTATAACATCTTACTAACACAGTATATTGAATGTAGTTTTGTATAACACCTTACCAACACTGTATATTCAATGGAGTTTTGTATAACATCTTACTAACACAGTATATTTAATGTAGTTTTGTATAACATCTTACTAACACAGTGCATTTAATGTAGTTTTGTATAACACCTTACCAACACAGTATATTGAATGGAGTTTTGTATAACATCTTACAAACACAGTATATTGAATGTAGTTTTGTATAACACCTTACAAACACAGTATATTGAATGGAGTTTGGTATAACATCTTACTAACACAGTATATTTAATGTAGTTTTGTATAACATCTTACTAACACAGTATATTGAATGTAGTTTTGTATAACATCTTACTAACACAGTATATTGAATGTAGTTTTGTATAACATCTTACTAACACAGTATATTGAATGTAGTTTTGTATAACACCTTACAAACACAGTATATTGAATGGAGTTTTGTATAACATCTTACTAACACAGTATATTTAATGTAGTTTTGTGTAACATCTTACTAACACAGTATATTGAATGGAGTTTTGTATAACATCTTCCTAACACAGTGCAATTAAAGTAGTTTTGTATAACATCTTACCAACACAGTGCATTTAATGTAGTTTTGTATAACATCTTACTAACACAGTATATTGAATGTAGTTTTGTATAACACCTTACCAACACAGTATATTGAATGGAGTTTTGTATAACAGCTTGCTAACACAGTATATTGAATGTAGTTTTGTATAATATCTTACTAACACAGTATATTGAATGTAGTTTTGTATAACACCTTACCAACACAGTATATTGAATGGAGTTTTGTATAACATCTTACTAACACAGTATATTGAATGTAGTTTTGTATAACACCTTACCAACACAGTATATTGAATGGAGTTTTGTATAACATCTTACTAACACAGTATATTTAATGTAGTTTTGTATAACATCTTACCAACACAGTGCATTTAATGTAGTTTTGTATAACATCTTACTAACACAGTGCATTTAATGTAGTTTCGTATAACATCTTACTAACACAGTGCATTTAATGTAGTTTTGTATAACCTCTTACTAACACAGTATATTTAATGTAGTTTCGTATAACATCTTACTAACACAGTATATTTAATATAGTTTTGTATAACATCTTACTAACACAGTGCATTTAATGTAGTTTCGTATAACACCTTACCAACACAGTATATTGAATGTAGTTTTGTATAACATCTTACCAACACAGTGCATTTAATGTAGTTTTGTATAACACCTTACCAACACAGTGCATTTAATGTAGTTTTGTATAACATCTTACTAACACAGTGCATTTAATGTAGTTTTGTATAACCTCTTACTAACACAGTATATTGAATGTAGTTTTGTATAACATCTTACTAACACAGTATATTGAATGTAGTTTTGTATAACCTCTTACTAACACAGTGCATTTAATGTAGTTTTGTATAACACCTTACTAACACAGTATATTTAATGTAGTTTTGTATAACACCTTACCAACACAGTATATTTAATGTAGTTTTGTATAACATCTTACTTAACACAGTATATTTAATGGAGTTTTGTATAACACCTTACTAGCACAGTATATTTAATGTAGTTTTGTATAACACCTTACTAACACAGTATATTTAATGTAGTTTTGTATAACACCTTACTAACACAGTATATTTAATGGAGTTTTGTATAACACCTTACTAACACAGTATATTTAATGTAGTTTTATATAACACCTTACTAACACAGTATATTTAATGTAGTTTTGTATAACACCTCACCAACACAGTATATTGAATGTAGTTTTGTAGAACACCTTACCAACACAGTGCATTTAATGTAGTTTTGTATAACATCTTACTAACACAGTATATTGAATGTAGTTTTGTATGACACCTTACTAACACAGTATATTTAATGTAGTTTTGTATGACATCTTACTAACACTATATTTAATGTAGTTTTGTATAACACCTTACTAACACTATATTTAATGTAGTTTTGTATAACACCTTACTAACACTATATTTAATGTAGTTTTGTATAGCACCTTACTAACACTATATTTAATGTAGTTTTGTATAACACCTTACTAACACTATATTTAATGTAGTTTTGTATAACACCTTACTAACACTATATTTAATGTAGTTTTGTATGAAACCTTACTGACAGTATATTTAATGTAGTTTTGTATGACACCTTACAAACACAGTATAATTAATGTTGTTTTGTATAACACCTCACCAACACAGTATATTTAATGTAGTTTTGTACATCTTATTAACACTGTATATTTAATGTAGTTTTGTATAACATCTTACTAACACTGTATATTTAATGTAGTTTTGTATAACATCTTATTAACACTGTATATTTAATGTAGTTTTGTATAACATCTTACTAACACAGTGCATTTAATGTAGTTTTGTATAACCTCTTACTAACACAGTATATTGAATGTAGTTTCGTATAACATCTTACTAACACAGTGCATTTAATGTAGTTTTGTATAACCTCTTACTAACACAGTATATTTAATGTAGTTTCGTATAACATCTTACTGACACAGTATATTTAATGTAGTTTTGTTTAACATCTTACTAACACAGTGCATTTAATGTAGTTTCGTATAACACCTTACCAACACAGTATATTGAATGTAGTTTTGTATAACATCTTACCAACACAGTGCATTTAATGTAGTTTTGTATAACACCTTATCAACACAGTGCATTTAATGTAGTTTTGTATAACATCTTACTAACACAGTGCATTTAATGTAGTTTTGTATAACCTCTTACTAACACAGTATATTGAATGTAGTTTTGTATAACATCTTACTAACACAGTATATTGAATGTAGTTTTGTATAACCTCTTACTAACACAGTGCATTTAATGTAGTTTTGTATAACACCTTACTAACACAGTATATTTAATGTAGTTTTGTATAACACCTTACCAACACAGTATATTTAATGTAGTTTTGTATAACATCTTACTTACACAGTATATTTAATGGAGTTTTGTATAACACCTTACCAGCACAGTATATTTAATGTAGTTTTGTATAACACCTTACTAACACAGTATATTTAATGTAGTTTTGTATAACACCTTACTAACACAGTATATTTAATGGAGTTTTGTATAACACCTTACTAACACAGTATATTTAATGTAGTTTTATATAACACCTTACTAACACAGTATATTTAATGTAGTTTTGTATAACACCTCACCAACACAGTATATTGAATGTAGTTTTGTAGAACACCTTACCAACACAGTGCATTTAATGTAGTTTTGTATAACATCTTACTAACACAGTATATTGAATGTAGTTTTGTATGACACCTTACTAACACAGTATATTTAATGTAGTTTTGTATGACATCTTACTAACACTATATTTAATGTAGTTTTGTATAACACCTTACTAACACTATATTTAATGTAGTTTTGTATAACACCTTACTAACACTATATTTAATGTAGTTTTGTATAGCACCTTACTAACACTATATTTAATGTAGTTTTGTATAACACCTTACTAACACTATATTTAATGTAGTTTTGTATAACACCTTACTAACACTATATTTAATGTAGTTTTGTATGAAACCTTACTGACAGTATATTTAATGTAGTTTTGTATGACACCTTACAAACACAGTATAATTAATGTTGTTTTGTATAACACCTCACCAACACAGTATATTTAATGTAGTTTTGTACATCTTATGAACACTGTATATTTAATGTAGTTTTGTATAACATCTTACTAACACTGTATATTTAATGTAGTTTTGTATAACATCTTATTAACACTGTATATTTAATGTAGTTTTGTATAACACCTTACTAACACAGTACATTTAATGTAGTTTTGTATGACACCTTACTAACACAGTATAATTAATGTAGTTTTGTATAACACCTCACCAACACAGTATATTTAATGTAGTTTTGTACATCTTATTAACACTGTATATTTAATGTAGTTTTGTATAACATCTTACTAACACTGTATATTTAATGTAGTTTTGTATAACATCTTACTAACACAGTATATTGAATGTAGTTTTGTACATATTATTAACACTGTATATTTAATGTAGTTTTGTATAACATCTTATTAACACTGTATATTTAATGTAGTTTTGTATAACATCTTACTAACACAGTGCATTTAATGTAGTTTTGTATAACCTCTTACTAACACAGTATATTGAATGTAGTTTTGTATAACATCTTACTAACACAGTATATTGAATGTAGTTTTGTATAACCTCTTACTAACACAGTGCATTTAATGTAGTTTTGTATAACACCTTACTAACACAGTATATTTAATGTAGTTTTGTATAACACCTTACCAACACAGTATATTTAATGTAGTTTTGTATAACATCTTACTTAACACAGTATATTTAATGGAGTTTTGTATAACACCTTACTAGCACAGTATATTTAATGTAGTTTTGTATAACACCTTACTAACACAGTATATTGAATGTAGTTTTGTAGAACACCTTACTAACACAGTATATTTAATGGAGTTTTGTATAACACCTTACTAACACAGTATATTTAATGTAGTTTTATATAACACCTTACTAACACAGTATATTTAATGTAGTTTTGTATAACACCTCACCAACACAGTATATTGAATGTAGTTTTGTAGAACACCTTACAAACACAGTGCATTTAATGTAGTTTTGTATAACATCTTACTAACACAGTATATTGAATGTAGTTTTGTATGACACCTTACTAACACAGTATAATTAATGTAGTTTTGTATAACACCTCACCAACACAGTATATTTAATGTAGTTTTGTACATCTTATTAACACTGTATATTTAATGTAGTTTTGTATAACATCTTACTAACACTGTATATTTAATGTAGTTTTGTATAACATCTTACTAACACAGTATATTGAATGTAGTTTTGTACATCTTATTAACACTGTATATTTAATGTAGTTTTGTATAACATCTTACTAACACAGTATATTTAATGTAGTTTTGTACATCTTATTAACACTGTATATTTAATGTAGTTTTGTATAACATCTTATTAACACAGTATATTGAATGTAGTTTTGTATAACATCTTACTAACACAGTATATTTAATGTAGTCTTGTACATCTTACTTAACACAGTACATTTAATGTAGTTTTGTATAACATCTTACTAACACAGTATATTGAATGTAGTTTTGTACAACATCTTACGAACACAGTATATTTAATTTAGTTTTGTATAACACCTTACCAACACAGTATATTTAATGTAGTTTTGTACAACACCTCACCAACACAGTATATTGAATGTAGTTTTGTACATCTTATTAACACTGTATATTTAATGTAGTTTTGTATAACATCTTACTAACACAGTGTATTGAATGTAGTTTTGTATAACATCTTACTAACACAGTATATTTAATGTAGTTTTGTATAACACCTTACCAACACAGTATATGGAATGGAGTTTTGTATAACATCTTACTAACACAGTATATTTAATGTAGTTTTGTATAACATCTTACCAACACAGTGCATTTAATGTAGTTTTGTATAACATCTTACTAACACAGTGCATTTAATGTAGTTTCGTATAACATCTTACTAACACAGTGCATTTAATGTAGTTTTGTATAACCTCTTACTAACACAGTATATTTAATGTAGTTTCGTATAACATCTTACTAACACAGTATATTTAATATAGTTTTGTATAACATCTTACTAACACAGTGCATTTAATGTAGTTTCGTATAACACCTTACCAACACAGTATATTGAATGTAGTTTTGTATAACATCTTACCAACACAGTGCATTTAATGTAGTTTTGTATAACACCTTACCAACACAGTGCATTTAATGTAGTTTTGTATAACATCTTACTAACACAGTGCATTTAATGTAGTTTTGTATAACCTCTTACTAACACAGTATATTGAATGTAGTTTTGTATAACATCTTACTAACACAGTATATTGAATGTAGTTTTGTATAACCTCTTACTAACACAGTGCATTTAATGTAGTTTTGTATAACACCTTACTAACACAGTATATTTAATGTAGTTTTGTATAACACCTTACCAACACAGTATATTTAATGTAGTTTTGTATAACATCTTACTTAACACAGTATATTTAATGGAGTTTTGTATAACACCTTACTAGCACAGTATATTTAATGTAGTTTTGTATAACACCTTACTAACACAGTATATTTAATGTAGTTTTGTATAACACCTTACTAACACAGTATATTTAATGGAGTTTTGTATAACACCTTACTAACACAGTATATTTAATGTAGTTTTATATAACACCTTACTAACACAGTATATTTAATGTAGTTTTGTATAACACCTCACCAACACAGTATATTGAATGTAGTTTTGTAGAACACCTTACCAACACAGTGCATTTAATGTAGTTTTGTATAACATCTTACAAACACAGTATATTGAATGTAGTTTTGTATGACACCTTACTAACACAGTATATTTAATGTAGTTTTGTATGACATCTTACTAACACTATATTTAATGTAGTTTTGTATAACACCTTACTAACACTATATTTAATGTAGTTTTGTATAACACCTTACTAACACTATATTTAATGTAGTTTTGTATAGCACCTTACTAACACTATATTTAATGTAGTTTTGTATAACACCTTACTAACACTATATTTAATGTAGTTTTGTATGAAACCTTACTGACAGTATATTTAATGTAGTTTTGTATAACATCTTACTAACACAGTATATTGAATGTAGTTTTGTACATATTATTAACACTGTATATTTAATGTAGTTTTGTATAACATCTTACTAACACAGTATATTTAATGTAGTTTTGTACATCTTATTAACACTGTATATTTAATGTAGTTTTGTATAACATCTTACTAACACAGTATATTGAATGTAGTTTTGTATAACATCTTACTAACACAGTATATTTAATGTAGTTTTGTACATCTTACTTAACACAGTACATTTAATGTAGTTTTGTATAACATCTTACTAACACAGTATATTGAATGTAGTTTTGTACAACATCTTACGAACACAGTATATTTAATTTAGTTTTGTATAACACCTTACCAACACAGTATATTTAATGTAGTTTTGTACAACACCTCACCAACACAGTATATTGAATGTAGTTTTGTACATCTTATTAACACTGTATATTTAATGTAGTTTTGTATAACATCTTACTAACACAGTGTATTGAATGTAGTTTTGTATAACATCTTACTAACACAGTATATTTAATGTAGTTTTGTATAACACCTTACCAACACAGTATATGGAATGGAGTTTTGTATAACATCTTACTAACACAGTATATTTAATGTAGTTTTGTATAACATCTTACCAACACAGTGCATTTAATGTAGTTTTGTATAACACCTTACCAACACAGTGCATTTAATGTAGTTTTGTATAACATCTTACTAACACAGTATATTGAATGTAGTTTTGTATAACATCTTACTAACACAGTATATTGAATGTAGTTTTGTATAACACCTTACCAACACTGTATATTCAATGGAGTTTTGTATAACATCTTACTAACACAGTATATTTAATGTAGTTTTGTATAACATCTTACTAACACAGTGCATTTAATGTAGTTTTGTATAACACCTTACCAACACAGTATATTGAATGGAGTTTTGTATAACATCTTACAAACACAGTATATTGAATGTAGTTTTGTATAACACCTTACAAACACAGTATATTGAATGGAGTTTGGTATAACATCTTACTAACACAGTATATTTAATGTAGTTTTGTATAACATCTTACTAACACAGTATATTGAATGTAGTTTTGTATAACATCTTACTAACACAGTATAT
The DNA here is from genome assembly GCF_964187855.1 of Myxine glutinosa. Taxonomy (NCBI): domain Eukaryota; kingdom Metazoa; phylum Chordata; class Myxini; order Myxiniformes; family Myxinidae; genus Myxine; species Myxine glutinosa. Next base: position 3,940,410 of record NC_136269.1, read on the forward strand.
TGAATGTAGTTTTGTATAACATCTTACTAACACAGTATATTGAATGTAGTTTTGTATAACACCTTACAAACACAGTATATTGAATGGAGTTTTGTATAACATCTTACTAACACAGTATATTTAATGTAGTTTTGTGTAACATCTTACTAACACAGTATATTGAATGGAGTTTTGTATAACATCTTCCTAACACAGTGCAATTAAAGTAGTTTTGTATAACATCTTACCAACACAGTGCATTTAATGTAGTTTTGTATAACATCTTACTAACACAGTATATTGAATGTAGTTTTGTATAACACCTTACCAACACAGTATATTGAATGGAGTTTTGTATAACAGCTTGCTAACACAGTATATTGAATGTAGTTTTGTATAATATCTTACTAACACAGTATATTGAATGTAGTTTTGTATAACACCTTACCAACACAGTATATTGAATGGAGTTTTGTATAACATCTTACTAACACAGTATATTGAATGTAGTTTTGTATAACACCTTACCAACACAGTATATTGAATGGAGTTTTGTATAACATCTTACTAACACAGTATATTTAATGTAGTTTTGTATAACATCTTACCAACACAGTGCATTTAATGTAGTTTTGTATAACATCTTACTAACACAGTGCATTTAATGTAGTTTCGTATAACATCTTACTAACACAGTGCATTTAATGTAGTTTTGTATAACCTCTTACTAACACAGTATATTTAATGTAGTTTCGTATAACATCTTACTAACACAGTATATTTAATATAGTTTTGTATAACATCTTACTAACACAGTGCATTTAATGTAGTTTCGTATAACACCTTACCAACACAGTATATTGAATGTAGTTTTGTATAACATCTTACCAACACAGTGCATTTAATGTAGTTTTGTATAACACCTTACCAACACAGTGCATTTAATGTAGTTTTGTATAACATCTTACTAACACAGTGCATTTAATGTAGTTTTGTATAACCTCTTACTAACACAGTATATTGAATGTAGTTTTGTATAACATCTTACTAACACAGTATATTGAATGTAGTTTTGTATAACCTCTTACTAACACAGTGCATTTAATGTAGTTTTGTATAACACCTTACTAACACAGTATATTTAATGTAGTTTTGTATAACACCTTACCAACACAGTATATTTAATGTAGTTTTGTATAACATCTTACTTAACACAGTATATTTAATGGAGTTTTGTATAACACCTTACTAGCACAGTATATTTAATGTAGTTTTGTATAACACCTTACTAACACAGTATATTTAATGTAGTTTTGTATAACACCTTACTAACACAGTATATTTAATGGAGTTTTGTATAACACCTTACTAACACAGTATATTTAATGTAGTTTTATATAACACCTTACTAACACAGTATATTTAATGTAGTTTTGTATAACACCTCACCAACACAGTATATTGAATGTAGTTTTGTAGAACACCTTACCAACACAGTGCATTTAATGTAGTTTTGTATAACATCTTACTAACACAGTATATTGAATGTAGTTTTGTATGACACCTTACTAACACAGTATATTTAATGTAGTTTTGTATGACATCTTACTAACACTATATTTAATGTAGTTTTGTATAACACCTTACTAACACTATATTTAATGTAGTTTTGTATAACACCTTACTAACACTATATTTAATGTAGTTTTGTATAGCACCTTACTAACACTATATTTAATGTAGTTTTGTATAACACCTTACTAACACTATATTTAATGTAGTTTTGTATAACACCTTACTAACACTATATTTAATGTAGTTTTGTATGAAACCTTACTGACAGTATATTTAATGTAGTTTTGTATGACACCTTACAAACACAGTATAATTAATGTTGTTTTGTATAACACCTCACCAACACAGTATATTTAATGTAGTTTTGTACATCTTATTAACACTGTATATTTAATGTAGTTTTGTATAACATCTTACTAACACTGTATATTTAATGTAGTTTTGTATAACATCTTATTAACACTGTATATTTAATGTAGTTTTGTATAACATCTTACTAACACAGTGCATTTAATGTAGTTTTGTATAACCTCTTACTAACACAGTATATTGAATGTAGTTTCGTATAACATCTTACTAACACAGTGCATTTAATGTAGTTTTGTATAACCTCTTACTAACACAGTATATTTAATGTAGTTTCGTATAACATCTTACTGACACAGTATATTTAATGTAGTTTTGTTTAACATCTTACTAACACAGTGCATTTAATGTAGTTTCGTATAACACCTTACCAACACAGTATATTGAATGTAGTTTTGTATAACATCTTACCAACACAGTGCATTTAATGTAGTTTTGTATAACACCTTATCAACACAGTGCATTTAATGTAGTTTTGTATAACATCTTACTAACACAGTGCATTTAATGTAGTTTTGTATAACCTCTTACTAACACAGTATATTGAATGTAGTTTTGTATAACATCTTACTAACACAGTATATTGAATGTAGTTTTGTATAACCTCTTACTAACACAGTGCATTTAATGTAGTTTTGTATAACACCTTACTAACACAGTATATTTAATGTAGTTTTGTATAACACCTTACCAACACAGTATATTTAATGTAGTTTTGTATAACATCTTACTTACACAGTATATTTAATGGAGTTTTGTATAACACCTTACCAGCACAGTATATTTAATGTAGTTTTGTATAACACCTTACTAACACAGTATATTTAATGTAGTTTTGTATAACACCTTACTAACACAGTATATTTAATGGAGTTTTGTATAACACCTTACTAACACAGTATATTTAATGTAGTTTTATATAACACCTTACTAACACAGTATATTTAATGTAGTTTTGTATAACACCTCACCAACACAGTATATTGAATGTAGTTTTGTAGAACACCTTACCAACACAGTGCATTTAATGTAGTTTTGTATAACATCTTACTAACACAGTATATTGAATGTAGTTTTGTATGACACCTTACTAACACAGTATATTTAATGTAGTTTTGTATGACATCTTACTAACACTATATTTAATGTAGTTTTGTATAACACCTTACTAACACTATATTTAATGTAGTTTTGTATAACACCTTACTAACACTATATTTAATGTAGTTTTGTATAGCACCTTACTAACACTATATTTAATGTAGTTTTGTATAACACCTTACTAACACTATATTTAATGTAGTTTTGTATAACACCTTACTAACACTATATTTAATGTAGTTTTGTATGAAACCTTACTGACAGTATATTTAATGTAGTTTTGTATGACACCTTACAAACACAGTATAATTAATGTTGTTTTGTATAACACCTCACCAACACAGTATATTTAATGTAGTTTTGTACATCTTATGAACACTGTATATTTAATGTAGTTTTGTATAACATCTTACTAACACTGTATATTTAATGTAGTTTTGTATAACATCTTATTAACACTGTATATTTAATGTAGTTTTGTATAACACCTTACTAACACAGTACATTTAATGTAGTTTTGTATGACACCTTACTAACACAGTATAATTAATGTAGTTTTGTATAACACCTCACCAACACAGTATATTTAATGTAGTTTTGTACATCTTATTAACACTGTATATTTAATGTAGTTTTGTATAACATCTTACTAACACTGTATATTTAATGTAGTTTTGTATAACATCTTACTAACACAGTATATTGAATGTAGTTTTGTACATATTATTAACACTGTATATTTAATGTAGTTTTGTATAACATCTTACTAACACAGTATATTTAATGTAGTTTTGTACATCTTATTAACACTGTATATTTAATGTAGTTTTGTATAACATCTTACTAACACAGTATATTGAATGTAGTTTTGTATAACATCTTACTAACACAGTATATTTAATGTAGTTTTGTACATCTTACTTAACACAGTACATTTAATGTCGTTTTGTATAACATCTTACTAACACAGTATATTGATTGTAGTTTTGTACAACATCTTACGAACACAGTATATTTAATTTAGTTTTGTATAACACCTTACCAACACAGTATATTTAATGTAGTTTTGTACAACACCTCACCAACACAGTATATTGAATGTAGTTTTGTACATCTTATTAACACTGTATATTTAATGTAGTTTTGTATAACATCTTACTAACACAGTGTATTGAATGTAGTTTTGTATAACATCTTACTAACACAGTATATTTAATGTAGTTTTGTATAACACCTTACCAACACAGTATATGGAATGGAGTTTTGTATAACATCTTACTAACACAGTATATTTAATGTAGTTTTGTATAACATCTTACCAACACAGTGCATTTAATGTAGTTTTGTATAACACCTTACCAACACAGTGCATTTAATGTAGTTTTGTATAACATCTTACTAACACAGTATATTGAATGTAGTTTTGTATAACATCTTACTAACACAGTATATTGAATGTAGTTTTGTATAACACCTTACCAACACTGTATATTCAATGGAGTTTTGTATAACATCTTACTAACACAGTATATTTAATGTAGTTTTGTATAACATCTTACTAACACAGTGCATTTAATGTAGTTTTGTATAACACCTTACCAACACAGTATATTGAATGGAGTTTTGTATAACATCTTACAAACACAGTATATTGAATGTAGTTTTGTATAACACCTTACAAACACAGTATATTGAATGGAGTTTGGTATAACATCTTACTAACACAGTATATTTAATGTAGTTTTGTATAACATCTTACTAACACAGTATATTGAATGTAGTTTTGTATAACATCTTACTAACACAGTATATTGAATGTAGTTTTGTATAACATCTAACTAACACAGTATATTGAATGTAGTTTTGTATAACACCTTACAAACACAGTATATTGAATGGAGTTTTGTATAACATCTTACTAACACAGTATATTTAATGTAGTTTTGTGTAACATCTTACTAACACAGTATATTGAATGGAGTTTTGTATAACATCTTCCTAACACAGTGCAATTAAAGTAGTTTTGTATAACATCTTACCAACACAGTGCATTTAATGTAGTTTTGTATAACATCTTACTAACACAGTATATTGAATGTAGTTTTGTATAACACCTTACCAACACAGTATATTGAATGGAGTTTTGTATAACAGCTTGCTAACACAGTATATTGAATGTAGTTTTGTATAATATCTTACTAACACAGTATATTGAATGTAGTTTTGTATAACACCTTACCAACACAGTATATTGAATGGAGTTTTGTATAACATCTTACTAACACAGTATATTGAATGTAGTTTTGTATAACACCTTACCAACACAGTATATTGAATGGAGTTTTGTATAACATCTTACTAACACAGTATATTTAATGTAGTTTTGTATAACATCTTACTAACACAGTATATTGAATGTAGTTTTGTATAACATCTTACTAACACAGTATATTGAATGTAGTTTTGTATAACACCTTACCAACACAGTATATTTAATGTAGTTTTGTATAACACTTTACCAACACAGTATATTGAATGTAGTTTCGTATAACATCTTACTAACACAGTGCATTTAATGTAGTTTTGTATAACCTCTTACTAACACAGTATATTTAATGTAGTTTCGTATAACATCTTGCTAACACAGTATATTTAATGTAGTTTTGTATAACATCTTACTAACACAGTGCATTTAATGTAGTTTCGTATAACACCTTACCAACACAGTATATTGAATGTAGTTTTGTACAACATCTTACCAACACGGTGCATTTAATGTAGTTTTGTATAACACCTTACCAACACAGTGCATTTAATGTAGTTTTGTATAACATCTTACTAACACAGTGCATTTAATGTAGTTTTGTATAACCTCTTACTAACACAGTATATTGAATGTAGTTTTGTATAACATCTTACAAACACAGTATATTGAATGTAGTTTTGTATAACCTCTTACTAACACAGTGCATTTAATGTAGTTTTGTATAACACCTTACTAACACAGTATATTTAATGTAGTTTTGTATAACACATTACCAACACAGTATATTTAATGTCGTTTTGTATAACATCTTACTTAACACAGTATATTTAATGGAGTTTTGTATAACACCTTACTAGCACAGTATATTTAAGGTAGTTTTGTATAACACCTTACTAACACAGTATATTTAATGTAGTTTTGTATAACACCTTACTAACACAGTATATTTAATGGAGTTTTGTATAACAGCTTACTAACACAGTATATTTAATGTAGTTTTGTATAACACCTTACTAACACAGTATATTTAATGTAGTTTTGTATAACACCTCACCAACACAGTATATTGAATGTAGTTTTTTAGAACACCTTACCAACACAGTGCATTTAATGTAGTTTTGTATAACATCTTACTAACACAGTATATTGAATGTAGTTTTGTACGACACCTTACTAACACAGTATATTTAATGTAGTTTTGTATGACATCTTACTAACACTATATTTAATGTAGTTTTGTATAACACCTTACTAACACTATATTTAATGTAGTTTTGTATAACACCTTACTAACACTATATTTAATGTAGTTTTGTATAACACCTTACTAACACTATATTTAATGTAGTTTTGTATAACACCTTACTAACACTATATTTAATGTAGTTTTGTATGACACCTTACTGACAGTATATTTAGTGTAGTTTTGTATGACACCTCACCATCACAGTATATTTAATGTTGTTTTGTATAAGACCTCACCAACACAGTATATTTAATGTAGTTTTGTACATCTTATTAACACTGTATATTTAATGTAGTTTTGTATAACATCTTACTAACACTGTATATTTAATGTAGTTTTGTATAACATCTTATTAACACTGTATATTTAATGTAGTTTTGTATAACACCTTACTAACACAGTACATTTAATGTAGTTTTGTATGACACCTTACTAACACAGTATAATTGATGTAGTTTTGTATAACACCTCACCAACACAGTATATTTAATGTAGTTTTGTACATCTTATTAACACTGTATATTTAATGTAGTTTTGTATAACATCTTACTAACGCTGTATATTTAATGTAGTTTTGTATAACATCTTACTAACACAGTATATTGAATGTAGTTTTGTATAACATCTTACTAACACAGTATATTGAATGTAGTTTTGTACATCTTATTAACACTGTATATTTAATGTAGTTTTGTATAACATCTTACTAACACAGTATATTTAATGTAGTTTTGTACATCTTATTAACACTGTATATTTAATGTAGTTTTGTATAACATCTTACTAACACAGTATATTGAATGTAGTTTTGTATAACATCTTACTAACACAGTATATTTAATGTAGTTTTGTATAACACCTTACCAACACAGTATATTTAATGTAGTTTTGTATAACATCTTACTAACACAGTGCATTTAATGTAGTTTTGTATAACCTCTTACTAACACAGTATATTGAATGTAGTTTTGTATAACCTCTTACTAACACAGTGCATTTAATGTAGTTTTGTATAACACCTTACTAACACAGTATATTTAATGTAGTTTTGTATAACACCTTACCAACACAGTATATTTAATGTAGTTTTGTATAACATCTTACTTAACACATTATATTTAATGGAGTTTTGTATAGCACCTTACTAGCACAGTATATTTAATGTAGTTTTGTATAACACCTTACTAACACAGTATATTTAATGTAGTTTTGTATAACACCTTACTAACACAGTATATTTAATGGAGTTTTGTATAACACCTTACTAACACAGTATATTTAATGTAGTTTTATATAACACCTTACTAACACAGTATATTTAATGTAGTTTTGTATAACACCTCACCAACACAGTATATTGAATGTAGTTTTGTAGAACACCTTACCAACACAGTGCATTTAATGTAGTTTTGTATAACATCTTACTAACACAGTATATTGAATGTAGTTTTGTATGACACCTTACTAACACAGTATATTTAATGTAGTTTTGTATGACATCTTACTAACACTATATTTAATGTAGTTTTGTATAACACCTTACTAACACTATATTTAATGTAGTTTTGTATAACACCTTACTAACACTATATTTAATGTAGTTTTGTATAGCACCTTACTAACACTATATTTAATGTAGTTTTGTATAACACCTTACTAACACTATATTTAATGTAGTTTTGTATAACACCTTACTAACACTATATTTAATGTAGTTTTGTATGAAACCTTACTGACAGTATATTTAATGTAGTTTTGTATGACACCTTACAAACACAGTATAATTAATGTTGTTTTGTATAACACCTCACCAACACAGTATATTTAATGTAGTTTTGTACATCTTATTAACACTGTATATTTAATGTAGTTTTGTATAACATCTTACTAACACTGTATATTTAATGTAGTTTTGTATAACATCTTATTAACACTGTATATTTAATGTCGTTTTGTATAACACCTTACTAACACAGTACATTTAATGTAGTTTTGTATGACACCTTACTAACACAGTATAATTAATGTAGTTTTGTATAACACCTCAACAACACAGTATATTTAATGTAGTTTTGTACATCTTATTAACACTGTATATTTAATGTAGTTTTGTATAACATCTTACTAACACTGTATATTTAATGTAGTTTTGTATAACATCTTACTAACACAGTATATTGAATGTAGTTTTGTACATCTTATTAACACTGTATATTTAATGTAGTTTTGTATAACATCTTACTAACACAGTATATTTAATGTAGTTTTGTACATCTTATTAACACTGTATATTTAATGTAGTTTTGTATAACATCTTACTAACACAGTATATTGAATGTAGTTTTGTATAACATCTTACTAATACAGTATATTGAATGTAGTTTTGTACAACATCTTACGAACACAGTATATTTAATTTAGTTTTGTATAACACCTTACCAACACAGAATATTTAATGTAGTTTTGTACAACACCTCACCAACACAGTATATTGAATGTAGTTTTGTACATCTTATTAACACTGTATATTTAATGTAGTTTTGTATAACATCTTACTAACACAGTGTATTGAATGTAGTTTTGTATAACATCTTACTAACACAGTATATTGAATGTAGTTTTGTATAACATCTTACTAACACAGTATATTGAATGTAGTTTTGTATAACACCTTACCAACACAGTATATTCAATGGAGTTTTGTATAACATCTTACTAACACAGTATATTTAATGTAGTTTTGTATAACATCTTACTAACACAGTGCATTTAATGTAGTTTTGTATAACACCTTACCAACACAGTTTATTGAATGGAGTTTTGTATAACACCTTACAAACACAGTATATTGAATGGAGTTTGGTATAACATCTTACTAACACAGTATATTTAATGTAGTTTTGTATAATATCTTACGAACACAGTATATTGAATGTAGTTTTGTATAACATCTTACTAACACAGTATATTGAATGTAGTTTTGTATAACATCTTACTAACACAGTATATTGAATGTAGTTTTGTATAACACCTTACAAACACAGTATATTGAATGGAGTTTTGTATAACATCTTACTAACACAGTATATTTAATGTAGTTTTGTGTAACATCTTACTAACACAGTATATTGAATGGAGTTTTGTATAACATCTTCCTAACACAGTGCAATTAAAGTAGTTTTGTATAACATCTTACCAACACAGTGCATTTAATGTAGTTTTGTATAACATCTTACTAACACAGTATATTGAATGTAGTTTTGTATAACACCTTACCAACACAGTATATTGAATGGAGTTTTGTATAACAGCTTACCAACACAGTATATTGAATGTAGTTTTGTATAATATCTTACTAACACAGTATATTGAATGTAGTTTTGTATAACACCTTACCAACACAGTATATTGAATGGAGTTTTGTATAACATCTTACTAACACAGTATATTGAATGTAGTTTTGTATAACACCTTACCAACACAGTATATTGAATGGAGTTTTGTATAACATCTTACTAACACAGTATATTTAATGTAGTTTTGTACATCTTATTAACACTGTATATTTAATGTAGTTTTGTATAACATCTTACTAACACAGTATATTGAATGTAGTTTTGTATAACATCTTGCTAACACAGTATATTTAATGTAGTTTTGTACATCTTACTTAACACAGTACATTTAATGTAGTTTTGTATAACATCTTACTAACACAGTATATTGAATGTAGTTTTGTACAACATCTTACGAACACAGTATATTTAATTTAGTTTTGTATAACACCTCACCAACACAGTATATTGAATGTAGTTTTGTACATCTTATTAACACTGTATATTTAATGTAGTTTTGTATAACATCTTACTAACACAGTGTATTGAATGTAGTTTTGTATAACATCTTACTAACACAGTATATTTAATGTAGTTTTGTATAACACCTTACCAACACAGTATATGGAATGGAGTTTTGTATAACATCTTACTAACACAGTATATTTAATGTAGTTTTGTATAACATCTTACCAACACAGTGCATTTAATGTAGTTTTGTATAACATCTTACTAACACAGTGCATTTAATGTAGTTTCGTATAACATCTTACTAACACAGTGCATTTAATGTAGTTTTGTATAACCTCTTACTAACACAGTATATTTAATGTAGTTTCGTATAACATCTTACTAACACAGTATATTTAATGTAGTTTTGTATAACATCTTACTAACACAGTGCATTTAATGTAGTTTCGTATAACACCTTACCAACACAGTATATTGAATGTAGTTTTGTATAACATCTTACCAACACAGTGCATTTAATGTAGTTTTGTATAACACCTTACCAACACAGTGCATTTAATGTAGTTTTGTATAACATCTTACTAACACAGTGCATTTAATGTAGTTTTGTATAACCTCTTACTAACACAGTATATTGAATGTAGTTTTGTATAACATCTTACTAACACAGTATATTGAATGTAGTTTTGTATAACCTCTTACTAACACAGTGCATTTAATGTAGTTTTGTATAACACCTTACTAACACAGTATATTTAATGTAGTTTTGTATAACACCTTACCAACACAGTATATTTAATGTAGTTTTGTTTAACATCTTACTTAACACAGTATATTTAATGGAGTTTTGTATAACACCTTACTAGCACAGTATATTTAATGTAGTTTTGTATAACACCTTACTAACACAGTATATTTAATGTAGTTTTGTATAACACCTTACTAACACAGTATATTTAATGGAGTTTTGTATAACACCTTACTAACACAGTATATTTAATGTAGTTTTATATAACACCTTACTAACACAGTATATTTAATGTAGTTTTGTATAACACCTCACCAACACAGTATATTGAATGTAGTTTTGTAGAACACCTTACCAACACAGTGCATTTAATGTAGTTTTGTATAACATCTTACTAACACAGTATATTGAATGTAGTTTTGTATGACACCTTACTAACACAGTATATTTAATGTAGTTTTGTATGACATCTTACTAACACTATATTTAATGTAGTTTTGTATAACACCTTACTAACACTATATTTAATGTAGTTTTGTATAACACCTTATTAACACTATATTTAATGTAGTTTTGTATAGCACCTTACTAACACTATATTTAATGTAGTTTTGTATAACACCTTACTAACACTATATTTAATGTAGTTTTGTATAACACCTTACTAACACTATATTTAATGTAGTTTTGTATGAAACCTTACTGACAGTATATTTAATGTAGTTTTGTATGACACCTTACAAACACAGTATAATTAATGTTGTTTTGTATAACACCTCACCAACACAGTATATTTAATGTAGTTTTGTACATCTTATTAACACTGTATATTTAATGTAGTTTTGTATAACATCTTACTAACACTGTATATTTAATGTAGTTTTGTATAACATCTTATTAACACTGTATATTTAATGTAGTTTTGTATAACAGCTTACTAACACAGTATATTTAATGTAGTTTTGTATAACACCTTACTAACACAGTATATTTAATGTAGTTTTGTATAACACCTCACCAACACAGTATATTGAATGTAGTTTTTTAGAACACCTTACCAACACAGTGCATTTAATGTAGTTTTGTATAACATCTTACTAACACAGTATATTGAATGTAGTTTTGTACGACACCTTACTAACACAGTATATTTAATGTAGTTTTGTATGACATCTTACTAACACTATATTTAATGTAGTTTTGTATAACACCTTACTAACACTATATTTAATGTAGTTTTGTATAACACCTTACTAACACTATATTTAATGTAGTTTTGTATAACACCTTACTAACACTATATTTAATGTAGTTTTGTATAACACCTTACTAACACTATATTTAATGTAGTTTTGTATGACACCTTACTGACAGTATATTTAGTGTAGTTTTGTATGACACCTCACCATCACAGTATATTTAATGTTGTTTTGTATAAGACCTCACCAACACAGTATATTTAATGTAGTTTTGTACATCTTATTAACACTGTATATTTAATGTAGTTTTGTATAACATCTTACTAACACTGTATATTTAATGTAGTTTTGTATAACATCTTATTAACACTGTATATTTAATGTAGTTTTGTATAACACCTTACTAACACAGTACATTTAATGTAGTTTTGTATGACACCTTACTAACACAGTATAATTGATGTAGTTTTGTATAACACCTCACCAACACAGTATATTTAATGTAGTTTTGTACATCTTATTAACACTGTATATTTAATGTAGTTTTGTATAACATCTTACTAACGCTGTATATTTAATGTAGTTTTGTATAACATCTTACTAACACAGTATATTGAATGTAGTTTTGTATAACATCTTACTAACACAGTATATTGAATGTAGTTTTGTACATCTTATTAACACTGTATATTTAATGTAGTTTTGTATAACATCTTACTAACACAGTATATTTAATGTAGTTTTGTACATCTTATTAACACTGTATATTTAATGTAGTTTTGTATAACATCTTACTAACACAGTATATTGAATGTAGTTTTGTATAACATCTTACTAACACAGTATATTTAATGTAGTTTTGTATAACACCTTACCAACACAGTATATTTAATGTAGTTTTGTATAACATCTTACTAACACAGTGCATTTAATGTAGTTTTGTATAACCTCTTACTAACACAGTATATTGAATGTAGTTTTGTATAACCTCTTACTAACACAGTGCATTTAATGTAGTTTTGTATAACACCTTACTAACACAGTATATTTAATGTAGTTTTGTATAACACCTTACCAACACAGTATATTTAATGTAGTTTTGTATAACATCTTACTTAACACATTATATTTAATGGAGTTTTGTATAGCACCTTACTAGCACAGTATATTTAATGTAGTTTTGTATAACACCTTACTAACACAGTATATTTAATGTAGTTTTGTATGACACCTTACTAACACAGTATATTTAATGGAGTTTTGTATAACACCTTACTAACACAGTATATTTAATGTAGTTTTATATAACACCTTACTAACACAGTATATTTAATGTAGTTTTGTATAACACCTCACCAACACAGTATATTGAATGTAGTTTTGTAGAACACCTTACCAACACAGTGCATTTAATGTAGTTTTGTATAACATCTTACTAACACAGTATATTGAATGTAGTTTTGTATGACACCTTACTAACACAGTATATTTAATGTAGTTTTGTATGACATCTTACTAACACTATATTTAATGTAGTTTTGTATAACACCTTACTAACACTATATTTAATGTAGTTTTGTATAACACCTTACTAACACTATATTTAATGTAGTTTTGTATAGCACCTTACTAACACTATATTTAATGTAGTTTTGTATAACACCTTACTAACACTATATTTAATGTAGTTTTGTATAACACCTTACTAACACTATATTTAATGTAGTTTTGTATGAAACCTTACTGACAGTATATTTAATGTAGTTTTGTATGACACCTTACAAACACAGTATAATTAATGTTGTTTTGTATAACACCTCACCAACACAGTATATTTAATGTAGTTTTGTACATCTTATTAACACTGTATATTTAATGTAGTTTTGTATAACATCTTACTAACACTGTATATTTAATGTAGTTTTGTATAACATCTTATTAACACTGTATATTTAATGTAGTTTTGTATAACACCTTACTAACACAGTACATTTAATGTAGTTTTGTATGACACCTTACTAACACAGTATAATTAATGTAGTTTTGTATAACACCTCACCAACACAGTATATTTAATGTAGTTTTGTACATCTTATTAACACTGTATATTTAATGTAGTTTTGTATAACATCTTACTAACACTGTATATTTAATGTAGTTTTGTATAACATCTTACTAACACAGTATATTGAATGTAGTTTTGTACATCTTATTAACACTGTATATTTAATGTAGTTTTGTATAACATCTTACTAACACAGTATATTTAATGTAGTTTTGTACATCTTATTAACACTGTATATTTAATGTAGTTTTGTATAACATCTTACTAACACAGTATATTGAATGTAGTTTTGTATAACATCTTACTAACACAGTATATTGAATGTAGTTTTGTACAACATCTTACGAACACAGTATATTTAATTTAGTTTTGTATAACACCTTACCAACACAGAATATTTAATGTAGTTTTGTACAACACCTCACTAACACAGTATATTGAATGTAGTTTTGTACATCTTATTAACACTGTATATTTAATGTAGTTTTGTATAACATCTTACTAACACAGTGTATTGAATGTAGTTTTGTATAACATCTTACTAACACAGTATATTGAATGTAGTTTTGTATAACATCTTACTAACACAGTATATTGAATGTAGTTTTGTATAACACCTTACCAACACAGTATATTCAATGGAGTTTTGTATAACATCTTACTAACACAGTATATTTAATGTAGTTTTGTATAACATCTTACTAACACAGTGCATTTAATGTAGTTTTGTATAACACCTTACCAACACAGTATATTGAATGGAGTTTTGTATAACACCTTACAAACACAGTATATTGAATGGAGTTTGGTATAACATCTTACTAACACAGTATATTTAATGTAGTTTTGTATAATATCTTACGAACACAGTATATTGAATGTAGTTTTGTATAACATCTTACTAACACAGTATATTGAATGTAGTTTTGTATAACATCTTACTAACACAGTATATTGAATGTAGTTTTGTATAACACCTTACAAACACAGTATATTGAATGGAGTTTTGTATAACATCTTACTAACACAGTATATTTAATGTAGTTTTGTGTAACATCTTACTAACACAGTATATTGAATGGAGTTTTGTATAACATCTTCCTAACACAGTGCAATTAAAGTAGTTTTGTATAACATCTTACCAACACAGTGCATTTAATGTAGTTTTGTATAACATCTTACTAACACAGTATATTGAATGTAGTTTTGTATAACACCTTACCAACACAGTATATTGAATGGAGTTTTGTATAACAGCTTACCAACACAGTATATTGAATGTAGTTTTGTATAATATCTTACTAACACAGTATATTGAATGTAGTTTTGTATAACACCTTACCAACACAGTATATTGAATGGAGTTTTGTATAACATCTTACTAACACAGTATATTGAATGTAGTTTTGTATAACACCTTACCAACACAGTATATTGAATGGAGTTTTGTATAACATCTTACTAACACAGTATATTTAATGTAGTTTTGTACATCTTATTAACACTGTATATTTAATGTAGTTTTGTATAACATCTTACTAACACAGTATATTGAATGTAGTTTTGTATAACATCTTGCTAACACAGTATATTTAATGTAGTTTTGTACATCTTACTTAACACAGTACATTTAATGTAGTTTTGTATAACATCTTACTAACACAGTATATTGAATGTAGTTTTGTACAACATCTTACGAACACAGTATATTTAATTTAGTTTTGTATAACACCTTACCAACACAGTATATTTAATGTAGTTTTGTACAACACCTCACCAACACAGTATATTGAATGTAGTTTTGTACATCTTATTAACACTGTATATTTAATGTAGTTTTGTATAACATCTTACTAACACAGTGTATTGAATGTAGTTTTGTATAACATCTTACTAACACAGTATATTTAATGTAGTTTTGTATAACACCTTACCAACACAGTATATGGAATGGAGTTTTGTATAACATCTTACTAACACAGTATATTTAATGTAGTTTTGTATAACATCTTACCAACACAGTGCATTTAATGTAGTTTTGTATAACATCTTACTAACACAGTGCATTTAATGTAGTTTCGTATAACATCTTACTAACACAGTGCATTTAATGTAGTTTTGTATAACCTCTTACTAACACAGTATATTTAATGTAGTTTCGTATAACATCTTACTAACACAGTATATTTAATGTAGTTTTGTATAACATCTTACTAACACAGTGCATTTAATGTAGTTTCGTATAACACCTTACCAACACAGTATATTGAATGTAGTTTTGTATAACATCTTACCAACACAGTGCATTTAATGTAGTTTTGTATAACACCTTACCAACACAGTGCATTTAATGTAGTTTTGTATAACATCTTACTAACACAGTGCATTTAATGTAGTTTTGTATAACCTCTTACTAACACAGTATATTGAATGTAGTTTTGTATAACATCTTACTAACACAGTATATTGAATGTAGTTTTGTATAACCTCTTACTAACACAGTGCATTTAATGTAGTTTTGTATAACACCTTACTAACACAGTATATTTAATGTAGTTTTGTATAACACCTTACCAACACAGTATATTTAATGTAGTTTTGTTTAACATCTTACTTAACACAGTATATTTAATGGAGTTTTGTATAACACCTTACTAGCACAGTATATTTAATGTAGTTTTGTATAACACCTTACTAACACAGTATATTTAATGTAGTTTTGTATAACACCTTACTAACACAGTATATTTAATGGAGTTTTGTATAACACCTTACTAACACAGTATATTTAATGTAGTTTTATATAACACCTTACTAACACAGTATATTTAATGTAGTTTTGTATAACACCTCACCAACACAGTATATTGAATGTAGTTTTGTAGAACACCTTACCAACACAGTGCATTTAATGTAGTTTTGTATAACATCTTACTAACACAGTATATTGAATGTAGTTTTGTATGACACCTTACTAACACAGTATATTTAATGTAGTTTTGTATGACATCTTACTAACACTATATTTAATGTAGTTTTGTATAACACCTTACTAACACTATATTTAATGTAGTTTTGTATAACACCTTACTAACACTATATTTAATGTAGTTTTGTATAGCACCTTACTAACACTATATTTAATGTAGTTTTGTATAACACCTTACTAACACTATATTTAATGTAGTTTTGTATAACACCTTACTAACACTATATTTAATGTAGTTTTGTATGAAACCTTACTGACAGTATATTTAATGTAGTTTTGTATGACACCTTACAAACACAGTATAATTAATGTTGTTTTGTATAACACCTCACCAACACAGTATATTTAATGTAGTTTTGTACATCTTATTAACACTGTATATTTAATGTAGTTTTGTATAACATCTTACTAACACTGTATATTTAATGTAGTTTTGTATAACATCTTATTATCACTGTATATTTAATGTAGTTTTGTATAACACCTTACTAACACAGTACATTTAATGTAGTTTTGTATGACACCTTACTAACACAGTATAATTAATGTAGTTTTGTATAACACCTCACCAACACAGTATATTTAATGTAGTTTTGTACATCTTATTAACACTGTATATTTAATGTAGTTTTGTATAACATCTTACTAACACTGTATATTTAATGTAGTTTTGTATAACATCTTACTAACACAGTATATTGAATGTAGTTTTGTACATCTTATTAACACTGTATATTTAATGTAGTTTTGTATGACATCTTACTAACACAGTATATTTAATGTAGTTTTGTACATCTTATTAACACTGTATATTTAATGTAGTTTTGTATAACATCTTACTAACACAGTATATTGAATGTAGTTTTGTATAACATCTTACTAACACTGTATATTTAATGTAGTTTTGTATAACACCTTACTAACACAGTACATTTAATGTGGTTTTGTATGACACCTTACTAACACAGTATAATTAATGTAGTTTTGTATAACACCTCACCAACACAGTATATTTAATGTAGTTTTGTACATCTTATTAACACTGTATATTTAATGTAGTTTTGTATAACATCTTACTAACACTGTATATTTAATGTAGTTTTGTATAACATCTTACTAACACAGTATATTGAATGTAGTTTTGTACATCTTATTAACACTGTATATTTAATGTAGTTTTGTATAACATCTTACTAACACAGTATATTTAATGTAGTTTTGTACATCTTATTAACACTGTATATTTAATGTAGTTTTGTATAACATCTTACTAACACAGTATATTTAATGTAGTTTTGTATAACATCTTACTAACACAGTATATTTAATGTAGTTTTGTACATCTTACTTAACACAGTACATTTAATGTAGTTTTGTATAACATCTTACTAACACAGTATATTGCATGTAGTTTTGTACAACACCTTACGAACACAGTATATTTAATTTAGTTTTGTATAACACCTTACCAACACAGTATATTTAATGTAGTTTTGTACAACACCTCACCAACACAGTATATTGAATGTAGTTTTGTACATCTTATTAACACTGTATATTTAATGTAGTTTTGTATAACATCTTACTAACACAGTGTATTGAATGTAGTTTTGTATAACATCTTACTAACACAGTATATTTAATGTAGTTTTGTTTAACACCTTACCAACACAGTATATGGAATGGAGTTTTGTATAACATCTTACTAACACAGTATATTTAATGTAGTTTTGTATAACATCTTACCAACACAGTGCATTTAATGTAGTTTTGTATAACATATTACTAACACAGTGCATTTAATGTAGTTTCGTATAACATCTTACTAACACAGTGCATTTAATGTAGTTTTGTATAACCTCTTACTAACACAGTATATTTAATGTAGATTCGTATAACATCTTACTAACACAGTATATTTAATGTAGTTTTGTATAACATCTTACTAACACAGTGCATTTAATGTAGTTTCGTATAACACCTTACCAACACAGTATATTGAATGTAGTTTTGTATAACATCTTACCAACACAGTGCATTTAATGTAGTTTTGTATAACACCTTACCAACACAGTGCATTTAATGTAGTTTTGTATAACATCTTACTAACACAGTGCATTTAATGTAGTTTTGTATAACCTCTTACTAACACAGTATATTGAATGTAGTTTTGTATAACATCTTACTAACACAGTATATTGAATGTAGTTTTGTATAACCTCTTACTAACACAGTGCATTTAATGTAGTTTTGTATAACACCTTACTAACACAGTATATTTAATGTAGTTTTGTATAACACCTTACCAACACAGTATATTTAATGTAGTTTTGTATAACATCTTACTTAACACAGTATATTTAATGGAGTTTTGTATAACACCTTACTAGCACAGTATATTTAATGTAGTTTTGTATAACACCTTACTAACACAGTATATTTAATGTAGTTTTGTATAACACCTTACTAACACAGTATATTTAATGGAGTTTTGTATAACACCTTACTAACACAGTATATTTAATGTAGTTTTATATAACACCTTACTAACACAGTATATTTAATGTCGTTTTGTATAACACCTCACCAACACAGTATATTGAATGTAGTTTTGTAGAACACCTTACCAACACAGTGCATTTAATGTAGTTTTGTATAACATCTTACTAACACAGTATATTGAATGTAGTTTTGTATGACACCTTACTAACACAGTATATTTAATGTAGTTTTGTATGACATCTTACTAACACTATATTTAATGTAGTTTTGTATAACACCTTACTAACACTATATTTAATGTAGTTTTGTATAACACCTTACTAACACTATATTTAATGTAGTTTTGTATAGCACCTTACTAACACTATATTTAATGTAGTTTTGTATAACACCTTACTAACACTATATTTAATGTAGTTTTGTATAACACCTTACTAACACTATATTTAATGTAGTTTTGTATGAAACCTTACTGACAGTATATTTAATGTAGTTTTGTATGACACCTTACAAACACAGTATAATTAATGTTGTTTTGTATAACACCTCACCAACACAGTATATTTAATGTAGTTTTGTACATCTTATTAACACTGTATATTTAATGTAGTTTTGTATAACATCTTACTAACACTGTATATTTAATGTAGTTTTGTATAACATCTTATTAACACTGTATATTTAATGTAGTTTTGTATAACACCTTACTAACACAGTACATTTAATGTAGTTTTGTATGACACCTTACTAACACAGTATAATTAATGTAGTTTTGTATAACACCTCACCAACACAGTATATTTAATGTAGTTTTGTACATCTTATTAACACTGTATATTTAATGTAGTTTTGTATAACATCTTACTAACACTGTATATTTAATGTAGTTTTGTATAACATCTTACTAACACAGTATATTGAATGTAGTTTTGTACATCTTATTAACACTGTATATTTAATGTAGTTTTGTATGACATCTTACTAACACAGTATATTTAATGTAGTTTTGTACATCTTATTAACACTGTATATTTAATGTAGTTTTGTATAACATCTTACTAACACAGTATATTGAATGTAGTTTTGTATAACATCTTACTAACACTGTATATTTAATGTAGTTTTGTATAACACCTTACTAACACAGTACATTTAATGTGGTTTTGTATGACACCTTACTAACACAGTATAATTAATGTAGTTTTGTATAACACCTCACCAACACAGTATATTTAATGTAGTTTTGTACATCTTATTAACACTGTATATTTAATGTAGTTTTGTATAACATCTTACTAACACTGTATATTTAATGTAGTTTTGTATAACATCTTACTAACACAGTATATTGAATGTAGTTTTGTACATCTTATTAACACTGTATATTTAATGTAGTTTTGTATAACATCTTACTAACACAGTATATTTAATGTAGTTTTGTACATCTTATTAACACTGTATATTTAATGTAGTTTTGTATAACATCTTACTAACACAGTATATTTAATGTAGTTTTGTATAACATCTTACTAACACAGTATATTTAATGTAGTTTTGTACATCTTACTTAACACAGTACATTTAATGTAGTTTTGTATAACATCTTACTAACACAGTATATTGCATGTAGTTTTGTACAACATCTTACGAACACAGTATATTTAATTTAGTTTTGTATAACACCTTACCAACACAGTATATTTAATGTAGTTTTGTACAACACCTCACCAACACAGTATATTGAATGTAGTTTTGTACATCTTATTAACACTGTATATTTAATGTAGTTTTGTATAACATCTTACTAACACAGTGTATTGAATGTAGTTTTGTATAACATCTTACTAACACAGTATATTTAATGTAGTTTTGTTTAACACCTTACCAACACAGTATATGGAATGGAGTTTTGTATAACATCTTACTAACACAGTATATTTAATGTAGTTTTGTATAACATCTAACCAACACAGTGCATTTAATGTAGTTTTGTATAACATATTACTAACACAGTGCATTTAATGTAGTTTCGTATAACATCTTACTAACACAGTGCATTTAATGTAGTTTTGTATAACCTCTTACTAACACAGTATATTTAATGTAGATTCGTATAACATCTTACTAACACAGTATATTTAATGTAGTTTTGTATAACATCTTACTAACACAGTGCATTTAATGTAGTTTCGTATAACACCTTACCAACACAGTATATTGAATGTAGTTTTGTATAACATCTTACCAACACAGTGCATTTAATGTAGTTTTGTATAACACCTTACCAACACAGTGCATTTAATGTAGTTTTGTATAACATCTTACTAACACAGTGCATTTAATGTAGTTTTGTATAACCTCTTACTAACACAGTATATTGAATGTAGTTTTGTATAACATCTTACTAACACAGTATATTGAATGTAGTTTTGTATAACCTCTTACTAACACAGTGCATTTAATGTAGTTTTGTATAACACCTTACTAACACAGTATATTTAATGTAGTTTTGTATAACACCTTACCAACACAGTATATTTAATGTAGTTTTGTATAACATCTTACTTAACACAGTATATTTAATGGAGTTTTGTATAACACCTTACTAGCACAGTATATTTAATGTAGTTTTGTATAACACCTTACTAACACAGTATATTTAATGTAGTTTTGTATAACACCTTACTAACACAGTATATTTAATGGAGTTTTGTATAACACCTTACTAACACAGTATATTTAATGTAGTTTTATATAACACCTTACTAACACAGTATATTTAATGTCGTTTTGTATAACACCTCACCAACACAGTATATTGAATGTAGTTTTGTAGAACACCTTACCAACACAGTGCATTTAATGTAGTTTTGTATAACATCTTACTAACACAGTATATTGAATGTAGTTTTGTATGACACCTTACTAACACAGTATATTTAATGTAGTTTTGTATGACATCTTACTAACACTATATTTAATGTAGTTTTGTATAACACCTTACTAACACTATATTTAATGTAGTTTTGTATAACACCTTACTAACACTATATTTAATGTAGTTTTGTATAGCACCTTAATAACACTATATTTAATGTAGTTTTGTATAACACCTTACTAACACTATATTTAATGTAGTTTTGTATAACACCTTACTAACACTATATTTAATGTAGTTTTGTATGAAACCTTACTGACAGTATATTTAATGTAGTTTTGTATGACACCTTACAAACACAGTATAATTAATGTTGTTTTGTATAACACCTCACCAACACAGTATATTTAATGTAGTTTTGTACATCTTATTAACACTGTATATTTAATGAAGTTTTGTATAACATCTTACTAACACTGTATATTTAATGTAGTTTTGTATAACATCTTATTAACACTGTATATTTAATGTAGTTTTGTAAAACATCTTACTAACACAGTGCATTTAATGTAGTTTTGTATAACCTCTTACTAACACAGTATATTGAATGTAGTTTTGTATAACATCTTACTAACACAGTATATTGAATGTAGTTTTGTATAACCTCTTACTAACACAGTGCATTTAATGTAGTTTTGTATAACACCTTACTAACACAGTATATTTAATGTAGTTTTGTATAACACCTTACCAACACAGTATATTTAATGTAGTTTTGAATAACATCTTACTTAACACAGTATATTTAATGGAGTTTTGTATAACACCTTACTAGCACAGTATATTTAATGTAGTTTTGTATTACACCTTACTAACACAGTATATTTAATGTAGTTTTGTATAACACCTTACTAACACAGTATATTTAATGGAGTTTTGTATAACACCTTACTAACACAGTATATTTAATGTAGTTTTATATAACACCTTACTAACACAGTATATTTAATGTAGTTTTGTATAACACCTCACCAACACAGTATATTGAATGTAGTTTTGTAGAACACCTTACCAACACAGTGCATTTAATGTAGTTTTGTATAACATCTTACTAACACAGTATATTGAATGTAGTTTTGTATGACACCTTACTAACACAGTATATTTAATGTAGTTTTGTATGACATCTTACTAACACTATATTTAATGTAGTTTTGTATAACACCTTACTAACACTATATTTAATGTAGTTTTGTATAACACCTTACTAACACTATATTTAATGTAGTTTTGTATAGCACCTTACTAACACTATATTTAATGTAGTTTTGTATAACACCTTACTAACACTATATTTAATGTAGTTTTGTATAACACCTTACTAACACTATATTTAATGTAGTTTTGTATGAAACCTTACTGACAGTATATTTAATGTAGTTTTGTATGACACCTTACAAACACAGTATAATTAATGTTGTTTTGTATAACACCTCACCAACACAGTATATTTAATGTAGTTTTGTACATCTTATTAACACTGTATATTTAATGTAGTTTTGTATAACATCTTACTAACACTGTATATTTAATGTAGTTTTGTATAACATCTTATTAACACTGTATATTTAATGTAGTTTTGTATAACACCTTACTAACACAGTACATTTAATGTAGTTTTGTATGACACCTTACTAACACAGTATAATTAATGTAGTTTTGTATAACACCTCACCAACACAGTATATTTAATGTAGTTTTGTACATCTTATTAACACTGTATATTTAATGTAGTTTTGTATAACATCTTACTAACACTGTATATTTAATGTAGTTTTGTATAACACCTTACTAACACAGTACATTTAATGTGGTTTTGTATGACACCTTACTAACACAGTATAATTAATGTAGTTTTGTATAACACCTCACCAACACAGCATATTTAATGTAGTTTTGTACATCTTATTAACACTGTATATTTAATGTAGTTTTGTATAACATCTTACTAACACTATATTTAATGTAGTTTTGTATAACATCTTACTAACACAGTATATTGAATGTAGTTTTGTACATCTTATTAACACTGTATATTTAATGTAGTTTTGTATAACATCTTACTAACACAGTATATTTAATGTAGTTTTGTACATCTTATTAACACTGTATATTTAATGTAGTTTTGTTTAACATCTTACTAACACAGTATATTGAATGTAGTTTTGTATAACATCTTACTAACACAGTATATTTAATGTAGTTTTGTACATCTTACTTAACACAGTACATTTAATGTAGTTTTGTATAACATCTTACGAACACAGTATATTGAATGTAGTTTTGTACAACATCTTACGAACACAGTATATTTAATTTAGTTTTGTATAACACCTTACCAACACAGTATATTTAATGTAGTTTTGTACAACACCTCACCAACACAGTATATTGAATGTAGTTTTGTACATCTTATTAACACTGTATGTTTAATGTAGTTTTGTATAACATCTTACTAACACAGTGTATTGAATGTAGTTTTGTATAACATCTTACTAACACAGTATATTTAATGTAGTTTTGTATAACACCTTACCAACACAGTATATGGAATGGAGTTTTGTATAACATCTTACTAACACAGTATATTTAATGTAGTTTTGTATAACATCTTACCAACACAGTGCATTTAATGTAGTTTTGTATAACATCTTACTAACACAGTGCATTTAATGTAGTTTCGTATAACATCTTACTAACACAGTGTATTGAATGTAGTTTTGTATAACATCTTACTAACACAGTGCATTTAATGTAGTTTTGTATAACATCTTACTAACACAGTATATTGAATGTAGTTTTGTATGACACCTTACTAACACAGTATATTTAATGTAGTTTTGTATGACATCTTACTAACACTATATTTAATGTAGTTTTGTATAACACCTTACTAACACTATATTTAATGTAGTTTTGTATAACACCTTACTAACACTATATTTAATGTAGTTTTGTATAGCACCTTACTAACACTGTATATTTAATGTAGTTTTGTATAACACCTTACTAACACAGTACATTTAATGTAGTTTTGTATGACACCTTACTAACACAGTATAATTAATGTAGTTTTGTATAACACCTCACCAACACAGTATATTTAATGTAGTTTTGTACATCTTATTAACACTGTATATTTAATGTAGTTTTGTATAACACCTTACTAACACAGTACATTTAATGTGGTTTTGTATGACACCTTACTAACACAGTATAATTAATGTAGTTTTGTATAACACCTCACCAACACAGTATATTTAATGTAGTTTTGTACATCTTATTAACACTGTATATTTAATGTAGTTTTGTATAACATCTTACTAACACTGTATATTTAATGTAGTTTTGTATAACATCTTACTAACACAGTATATTGAATGTAGTTTTGTACATCTTATTAACACTGTATATTTAATGTAGTTTTGTATAACATCTTACTAACACAGTATATTTAATGTAGTTTTGTACATCTTATTAACACTATATATTTAATGTAGTTTTGTTTAACATCTTACTAACACAGTATATTGAATGTAGTTTTGTATAACATCTTACTAACACAGTATATTTAATGTAGTTTTGTACATCTTACTTAACACAGTACATTTAATGCAGTTTTGTATAACATCTTACTAACACAGTATATTGAATGTAGTTTTGTACAACATCTTACGAACACAGTATATTTAATTTAGTTTTGTATAACACCTTACCAACACAGTATATTTAATGTAGTTTTGTACAACACCTCACCAACACAGTTTATTGAATGTAGTTTTGTACATCTTATTAACACTGTATATTTAATGTAGTTTTGTATAACATCTTACTAACACAGTGTATTGAATGTAGTTTTGTATAACATCTTACTAACACAGTATATTTAATGTAGTTTTGTATAACACCTTACCAACACAGTATATGGAATGGAGTTTTGTATAACATCTTACTAACACAGTATATTTAATGTAGTTTTGTATAACATCTTACCAACACAGTGCATTTAATGTAGTTTTGTATAACATCTTACTAACACAGTGCATTTAATGTAGTTTCGTATAACATCTTACTAACACAGTGCATTTAATGTAGTTTTGTATAACATCTTACTAACACAGTATATTGAATGTAGTTTTGTATGACACCTTACTAACACAGTATATTTAATGTAGTTTTGTATGACATCTTACTAACACTATATTTAATGTAGTTTTGTATAACACCTTACTAACACTATATTTAATGTAGTTTTGTATAACATCTTACCAACACAGTGCATTTAATGTAGTTTTGTATAACACCTTACTAACACAGTATATTTAATGTAGTTTTGTATGACATCTTACTAACACTATATTTAATGTAGTTTTGTATAACACCTTACTAACACTATATTTAATGTAGTTTTGTATAACATCTTACCAACACAGTGCATTTAATGTAGTTTTGTATGACACCTTACCAACACAGTGCATTTAATGTAGTTTTGTATAACATCTTACTAACACAGTGCATTTAATGTAGTTTTGTATAACCTCTTACTAACACAGTATATTGAATGTAGTTTTGTATAACATCTTACTAACACAGTATATTGAATGTAGTTTTGTATAACCTCTTACTAACACAGTGCATTTAATGTAGTTTTGTATAACACCTTACTAACACAGTATATTTAATGTAGTTTTGTATAACACCTTACCAACACAGTATATTTAATGTCGTTTTGTATAACATCTTACTAACACTGTATATTTAATGTAGTTTTGTATAACATCTTACTAACACAGTATATTGAATGTAGTTTTGTACATCTTATTAACACTGTATATTTAATGTAGTTTTGTATAACATCTTACTAACACAGTATATTTAATGTAGTTTTGTACATCTTATTAACACTGTATATTTAATGTAGTTTTGTATAACATCTTACTAACACAGTATATTGAATGTAGTTTTGTATAACATCTTACTAACACAGTATATTTAATGTAGTTTTGTACATCTTACTTAACACAGTACATTTAATGTAGTTTTGTATAACATCTTACTAACACAGTATATTGAATGTAGTTTTGTACAACATCTTACGAACACAGTATATTTAATTTAGTTTTGTATAACACCTTACCAACACAGTATATTTAATGTAGTTTTGTATAACTTCTTACTAACACAGTGCATTTAATGTAGTTTCGTATAACACCTTACCAACACAGTATATTGAATGTAGTTTTGTATAACATCTTACCAACACAGTGCATTTAATGTAGTTTTGTATAACACCTTACCAACACAGTGCATTTAATGTAGTTTTGTATAACATCTTACTAACACAGTGCATTTAATGTAGTTTTGTATAACCTCTTACTAACACAGTATATTGAATGTAGTTTTGTATAACATCTTACTAACACAGTATATTGAATGTAGTTTTGTATAACCTCTTACTAACACAGTGCATTTAATGTAGTTTTGTATAACACCTTACTAACACAGTATATTTAATGTAGTTTTGTATAACACCTTACCAACACAGTATATTTAATGTCGTTTTGTATAACATCTTACTTAACACAGTATATTTAATGGAGTTTTGTATAACACCTTACTAGCACAGTATATTTAATGTAGTTTTGTATAACACCTTACTAACACAGTATATTTAATGTAGTTTTGTATAACACCTTACTAACACAGTATATTTAATGGAGTTTTGTATAACACCTTACTAACACAGTATATTTAATGTAGTTTTATATAACACCTTACTAACACAGTATATTTAATGTAGTTTTGTATAACACCTCACCAACACAGTATATTGAATGTAGTTTTGTAGAACACCTTACCAACACAGTGCATTTAATGTAGTTTTGTATAACATCTTACTAACACAGTATATTGAATGTAGTTTTGTATGACACCTTACTAACACAGTATATTTAATGTAGTTTTGTATGACATCTTACTAACACTATATTTAATGTAGTTTTGTATAACACCTTACTAACACTATATGTAATGTAGTTTTGTATAACACCTTACTAACACTATATTTAATGTAGTTTTGTATAGCACCTTACTAACACTATATTTAATGTAGTTTTGTATAACACCTTACTAACACTATATTTAATGTAGTTTTGTATAACACCTTACTAACACTATATTTAATGTAGTTTTGTATGAAACCTTACTGACAGTATATTTAATGTAGTTTTGTATGACACCTTACAAACACAGTATAATTAATGTTGTTTTGTATAACACCTCACCAACACAGTATATTTAATGTAGTTTTGTACATCTTATTAACACTGTATATTTAATGTAGTTTTGTATAACATCTTACTAACACTGTATATTTAATGTAGTTTTGTATAACATCTTATTAACACTGTATATTTAATGTAGTTTTGTATAACACCTTACTAACACAGTACATTTAATGTAGTTTTGTATGACACCTTACTAACACAGTATAATTAATGTAATTTTGTATAACACCTCACCAACACAGTATATTTAATGTAGTTTTGTACATCTTATTAACACTGTATATTTAATGTAGTTTTGTATAACATCTTACTAACACTGTATATTTAATGTAGTTTTGTATAACATCTTACTAACACAGTATATTGAATGTAGTTTTGTACATCTTATTAACACTGTATATTTAATGTAGTTTTGTATAACATCTTACTAACACAGTATATTTAATGTAGTTTTGTACATCTTATTAACACTGTATATTTAATGTAGTTTTGTATAACATCTTACTAACACAGTATATTGAATGTAGTTTTGTATAACATCTTACTAACACAGTATATTTAATGTAGTTTTGTACATCTTACTTAACACAGTACATTTAATGTAGTTTTGTATAACATCTTACTAACACAGTATATTGAATGTAGTTTTGTACAACATCTTACGAACACAGTATATTTAATTTAGTTTTGTATCACACCTTACCAACACAGTATATTTAATGTAGTTTTGTACAACACCTCACCAACACAGTATATTGAATGTAGTTTTGTACATCTTATTAACACTGTATATTTAATGTAGTTTTGTATAACATCTTACTAACACAGTGTATTGAATGTAGTTTTGTATAACATCTTACTAACACAGTATATTTAATGTAGTTTTGTATAACACCTTACCAACACAGTATATGGAATGGAGTTTTGTATAACATCTTACTAACACAGTATATTTTATGTAGTTTTGTATAACATCTTACCAACACAGTGCATTTAATGTAGTTTTGTATAACACCTTACCAACACAGTGCATTTAATGTAGTTTTGTATAACATCTTACTAACACAGTATATTGAATGTAGTTTTGTACAACATCTTACTAACACAGTATATTGAATGTAGTTTTGTATAACACCTTACCAACACTGTATATTCAATGGAGTTTTGTAAAACATCTTACTAACACAGTATATTTAATGTAGTTTTGTATAACATCTTACTAACACAGTGCATTTAATGTAGTTTTGTATAACACCTTACCAACACAGTATATTGAATGGAGTTTTGTATAACATCTTACAAACACAGTATATTGAATGTAGTTTTGTATAACACCTTACAAACACAGTATATTGAATGGAGTTTGGTATAACATCTTACTAACACAGTATATTTAATGTAGTTTTGT
The DNA here is from genome assembly GCF_964187855.1 of Myxine glutinosa. Lineage (NCBI taxonomy): Eukaryota > Metazoa > Chordata > Myxini > Myxiniformes > Myxinidae > Myxine > Myxine glutinosa. The sequence continues at coordinate 3,970,885 of NC_136269.1, forward strand.
ATAACATCTTACTAACACAGTATATTGAATGTAGTTTTGTATAACATCTTACTAACACAGTATATTGAATGTAGTTTTGTATAACATCTTACTAACACAGTATATTGAATGGAGTTTTGTATAACACCTTACAAACACAGTATATTGAATGGAGTTTTGTATAACATCTTACTAACACAGTATATTTAATGTAGTTTTGTGTAACATCTTACTAACACAGTATATTGAATGGAGTTTTGTATAACATCTTCCTAACACAGTGCAATTAAAGTAGTTTTGTATAACATCTTACCAACACAGTGCATTTAATGTAGTTTTGTATAACATCTTACTAACACAGTATATTGAATGTAGTTTTGTATAACACCTTACCAACACAGTATATTGAATGTAGTTTTGTATAACACCTTACCAACACAGTATATTGAATGGAGTTTTGTATAACATCTTACTAACACAGTATATTGAATGTAGTTTTGTATAACACCTTACCAACACAGTATATTGAATGGAGTTTTGTATAACATCTTACTAACACAGTATATTGAATGTAGTTTTGTATAACATCTTACTAACACAGTATATTGAATGTAGTTTTGTATAACACCTTACCAACACAGTATATTTAATGTAGTTTTGTATAACACTTTACCAACACAGTATATTGAATGTAGTTTCGTATAACATCTTACTAACACAGTGCATTTAATGTAGTTTTGTATAACCTCTTACTAACACAGTATATTTAATGTAGTTTCGTATAACATCTTGCTAACACAGTATATTTAATGTAATTTGTATAACATCTTACTAACACAGTGCATTTAATGTAGTTTCGTATAACACCTTACCAACACAGTGCATTTAATGTAGTTTTGTATAACATCTTACTAACACAGTGCATTTAATGTAGTTTTGTATAACCTCTTACTAACACAGTATATTGAATGTAGTTTTGTATAACATCTTACAAACACAGTATATTGAATGTAGTTTTGTATAACCTCTTACTAACACAGTGCATTTAATGTAGTTTTGTATAACACCTTACCAACACAGTGCATTTAATGTAGTTTTGTATAACATCTTACTAACACAGTGCATTTAATGTAGTTTTGTATAACCTCTTACTAACACAGTATATTGAATGTAGTTTTGTATAACATCTTACAAACACAGTATATTGAATGTAGTTTTGTATAACCTCTTACTAACACAGTGCATTTAATGTAGTTTCGTATAACACCTTACCAACACAGTGCATTTAATGTAGTTTTGTATAACATCTTACTAACACAGTGCATTTAATGTAGTTTTGTATAACCTCTTACTAACACAGTATATTGAATGTAGTTTTGTATAACATCTTACAAACACAGTATATTGAATGTAGTTTTGTACAACATCTTACCAACACGGTGCATTTAATGTAGTTTTGTATAACACCTTACCAACACAGTGCATTTAATGTAGTTTTGTATAACATCTTACTAACACAGTGCATTTAATGTAGTTTTGTATAACCTCTTACTAACACAGTATATTGAATGTAGTTTTGTATAACATCTTACAAACACAGTATATTGAATGTAGTTTTGTATAACCTCTTACTAACACAGTGCATTTAATGTAGTTTTGTATAACACCTTACTAACACAGTATATTTAATGTAGTTTTGTATAACACATTACCAACACAGTATATTTAATGTAGTTTTGTATAACATCTTACTTAACACAGTATATTTAATGGAGTTTTGTATAACACCTTACTAGCACAGTATATTTAAGGTAGTTTTGTATAACACCTTACTAACACAGTATATTTAATGTAGTTTTGTATAACACCTTACTAACACAGTATATTTAATGGAGTTTTGTATAACAGCTTACTAACACAGTATATTTAATGTAGTTTTGTATAACACCTTACTAACACAGTATATTTAATGTAGTTTTGTATAACACCTCACCAACACAGTATATTGAATGTAGTTTTTTAGAACACCTTACCAACACAGTGCATTTAATGTAGTTTTGTATAACATCTTACTAACACAGTATATTGAATGTAGTTTTGTACGACACCTTACTAACACAGTATATTTAATGTAGTTTTGTATGACATCTTACTAACACTATATTTAATGTAGTTTTGTATAACACCTTACTAACACTATATTTAATGTAGTTTTGTATAACACCTTACTAACACTATATTTAATGTAGTTTTGTATAACACCTTACTAACACTATATTTAATGTAGTTTTGTATAACACCTTACTAACACTATATTTAATGTAGTTTTGTATGACACCTTACTGACAGTATATTTAGTGTAGTTTTGTATGACACCTTACCAACACAGTATATTTAATGTTGTTTTGTATAACACCTCACCAACACAGTATATTTAATGTAGTTTTGTACATCTTATTAACACTGTATATTTAATGTAGTTTTGTATAACACCTTACCAACACAGTATATTTAATGTTGTTTTGTATAACACCTCACCAACACAGTATATTTAATGTAGTTTTGTACATCTTATTAACACTGTATATTTAATGTAGTTTTGTATAACATCTTACTAACACTGTATATTTAATGAAGTTTTGTATAACATCTTATTAACACTGTATATTTAATGTAGTTTTGTATAACACCTTACTAACACAGTACATTTAATGTAGTTTTGTATGACACCTTACTAACACAGTATAATTGATGTAGTTTTGTATAACACCTCACCAACACAGTATATTTAATGTAGTTTTGTACATCTTATTAACACTGTATATTTAATGTAGTTTTGTATAACATCTTACTAACGCTGTATATTTAATGTAGTTTTGTATAACATCTTACTAACACAGTATATTGAATGTAGTTTTGTATAACATCTTACTAACACAGTATATTGAATGTAGTTTTGTACATCTTATTAACACTGTATATTTAATGTAGTTTTGTATAACATCTTACTAACACAGTATATTTAATGTAGTTTTGTACATCTTATTAACACTGTATATATAATGTAGTTTTGTATAACATCTTACTAACACAGTATATTGAATGTAGTTTTGTATAACATCTTAAGAACATAGTATATTTAATGTAGTTTTGTATAACACCTTACCAACACAGTATATTTAATGTAGTTTTGTATAACATCTTACTAACACAGTGCATTTAATGTAGTTTTGTATAACCTCTTATTAACACTGTATATTTAATGTAGTTTTGTATAACATCTTACTAACACAGTATATTGAATGTAGTTTTGTATGACACCTTACTAACACAGTATATTTAATGTAGTTTTGTATGACATCTTACTAACACTATATTTAATGTAGTTTTGTATAACACCTTACTAACACTATATTTAATGTAGTTTTGTATAACACCTTACTAACACTATATTTAATGTAGTTTTGTATAGCACCTTACTAACACTATATTTAATGTAGTTTTGTATAACACCTTACTAACACTATATTTAATGTAGTTTTGTATAACACCTTACTAACACTATATTTAATGTAGTTTTGTATGAAACCTTACTGACAGTATATTTAATGTAGTTTTGTATGACACCTTACAAACACAGTATAATTAATGTTGTTTTGTATAACACCTCACCAACACAGTATATTTAATGTAGTTTTGTACATCTTATTAACACTGTATATTTAATGTAGTTTTGTATAACATCTTACTAACACTGTATATTTAATGTAGTTTTGTATAACATCTTATTAACACTGTATATTTAATGTAGTTTTGTATAACACCTTACTAACACAGTACATTTAATGTAGTTTTGTATGACACCTTACTAACACAGTATAATTAATGTAGTTTTGTATAACACCTCACCAACACAGTATATTTAATGTAGTTTTGTACATCTTATTAACACTGTATATTTAATGTAGTTTTGTATAACATCTTACTAACACTGTATATTTAATGTAGTTTTGTATAACACCTTACTAACACAGTACATTTAATGTGGTTTTGTATGACACCTTACTAACACAGTATAATTAATGTAGTTTTGTATAACACCTCACCAACACAGTATATTTAATGTAGTTTTGTACATCTTATTAACACTGTATATTTAATGTAGTTTTGTATAACATCTTACAACACTGTATATTTAATGTAGTTTTGTATAACATCTTACTAACACAGTATATTGAATGTAGTTTTGTACATCTTATTAACACTGTATATTTAATGTAGTTTTGTATAACATCTTACTAACACAGTATATTTAATGTAGTTTTGTACATCTTATTAACACTGTATATTTAAGGTAGTTTTGTTTAACATCTTACTAACACAGTATATTGAATGTAGTTTTGTATAACATCTTACTAACACAGTATATTTAATGTAGTTTTGTACATCTTACTTAACACAGTACATTTAATGTAGTTTTGTATAACATCTTACTAACACAGTATATTGAATGTAGTTTTGTACAACATCTTACGAACACAGTATATTTAATTTAGTTTTGTATAACACCTTACCAACACAATATATTTAATGTAGTTTTGTACAACACCTCACCAACACAGTATATTGAATGTAGTTTTGTACATCTTATTAACACTGTATATTTAATGTAGTTTTGTATAACATCTTACTAACACAGTGTATTGAATGTAGTTTTGTATAACATCTTACTAACACAGTATATTTAATGTAGTTTTGTATAACACCTTACCAACACAGTATATGGAATGGAGTTTTGTATAACATCTTACTAACACAGTATATTTAATGTAGTTTTGTATAACATCTTACCAACACAGTGCATTTAATGTAGTTTTGTATAACATCTTACTAACACAGTGCATTTAATGTAGTTTCGTATAACATCTTACTAACACAGTGTATTGAATGTAGTTTTGTATAACATCTTACTAACACAGTGCATTTAATGTAGTTTTGTATAACATCTTACTAACACAGTATATTGAATGTAGTTTTGTATGACACCTTACTAACACAGTATATTTAATGTAGTTTTGTATGACATCTTACTAACACTATATTTAATGTAGTTTTGTATAACACCTTACTAACACTATATTTAATGTAGTTTTGTATAACACCTTACTAACACTATATTTAATGTAGTTTTGTATAGCACCTTACTAACACTGTATATTTAATGTAGTTTTGTATAACACCTTACTAACACAGTACATTTAATGTAGTTTTGTATGACACCTTACTAACACAGTATAATTAATGTAGTTTTGTATAACACCTCACCAACACAGTATATTTAATGTAGTTTTGTACATCTTATTAACACTGTATATTTAATGTAGTTTTGTATAACACCTTACTAACACAGTACATTTAATGTGGTTTTGTATGACACCTTACTAACACAGTATAATTAATGTAGTTTTGTATAACACCTCACCAACACAGTATATTTAATGTAGTTTTGTACATCTTATTAACACTGTATATTTAATGTAGTTTTGTATAACATCTTACTAACACTGTATATTTAATGTAGTTTTGTATAACATCTTACTAACACAGTATATTGAATGTAGTTTTGTACATCTTATTAACACTGTATATTTAATGTAGTTTTGTATAACATCTTACTAACACAGTATATTTAATGTAGTTTTGTACATCTTATTAACACTGTATATTTAATGTAGTTTTGTTTAACATCTTACTAACACAGTATATTGAATGTAGTTTTGTATAACATCTTACTAACACAGTATATTTAATGTAGTTTTGTACATCTTACTTAACACAGTACATTTAATGCAGTTTTGTATAACATCTTACTAACACAGTATATTGAATGTAGTTTTGTACAACATCTTACGAACACAGTATATTTAATTTAGTTTTGTATAACACCTTACCAACACAGTATATTTAATGTAGTTTTGTACAACACCTCACCAACACAGTATATTGAATGTAGTTTTGTACATCTTATTAACACTGTATATTTAATGTAGTTTTGTATAACATCTTACTAACACAGTGTATTGAATGTAGTTTTGTATAACATCTTACTAACACAGTATATTTAATGTAGTTTTGTATAACACCTTACCAACACAGTATATGGAATGGAGTTTTGTATAACATCTTACTAACACAGTATATTTAATGTAGTTTTGTATAACATCTTACCAACACAGTGCATTTAATGTAGTTTTGTATAACATCTTACTAACACAGTGCATTTAATGTAGTTTCGTATAACATCTTACTAACACAGTGCATTTAATGTAGTTTTGTATAACATCTTACTAACACAGTATATTGAATGTAGTTTTGTATGACACCTTACTAACACAGTATATTTAATGTAGTTTTGTATGACATCTTACTAACACTATATTTAATGTAGTTTTGTATAACACCTTACTAACACTATATTTAATGTAGTTTTGTATAACATCTTACCAACACAGTGCATTTAATGTAGTTTTGTATAACACCTTACTAACACAGTATATTTAATGTAGTTTTGTATGACATCTTACTAACACTATATTTAATGTAGTTTTGTATAACACCTTACTAACACTATATTTAATGTAGTTTTGTATAACATCTTACCAACACAGTGCATTTAATGTAGTTTTGTATAACACCTTACCAACACAGTGCATTTAATGTAGTTTTGTATAACATCTTACTAACACAGTGCATTTAATGTAGTTTTGTATAACCTCTTACTAACACAGTATATTGAATGTAGTTTTGTATAACATCTTACTAACACAGTATATTGAATGTAGTTTTGTATAACCTCTTACTAACACAGTGCATTTAATGTAGTTTTGTATAACACCTTACTAACACAGTATATTTAATGTAGTTTTGTATAACACCTTACCAACACAGTATATTTAATGTCGTTTTGTATAACATCTTACTTAACACAGTATATTTAATGGAGTTTTGTATAACACCTTACTAGCACAGTATATTTAATGTAGTTTTGTATAACACCTTACTAACACAGTATATTTAATGTAGTTTTGTATAACACCTTACTAACACAGTATATTTAATGGAGTTTTGTATAACACCTTACTAACACAGTATATTTAATGTAGTTTTATATAACACCTTACTAACACAGTATATTTAATGTAGTTTTGTATAACACCTCACCAACACAGTATATTGAATGTAGTTTTGTAGAACACCTTACCAACACAGTGCATTTAATGTAGTTTTGTATAACATCTTACTAACACAGTATATTGAATGTAGTTTTGTATGACACCTTACTAACACAGTATATTTAATGTAGTTTTGTATGACATCTTACTAACACTATATTTAATGTAGTTTTGTATAACACCTTACTAACACTATATTTAATGTAGTTTTATATAACACCTTACTAACACTATATTTAATGTAGTTTTGTATAGCACCTTACTAACACTATATTTAATATAGTTTTGTATAACACCTTACTAACACTATATTTAATGTAGTTTTGTATAACACCTTACTAACACTATATTTAATGTAGTTTTGTATGAAACCTTACTGACAGTATATTTAATGTAGTTTTGTATGACACCTTACAAACACAGTATAATTAATGTTGTTTTGTATAACACCTCACCAACACAGTATATTTAATGTAGTTTTGTACATCTTATTAACACTGTATATTTAATGTAGTTTTGTATAACATCTTACTAACACTGTATATTTAATGTAGTTTTGTATAACATCTTATTAACACTGTATATTTAATGTAGTTTTGTATAACACCTTACTAACACAGTACATTTAATGTAGTTTTGTATGACACCTTACTAACACAGTATAATTAATGTAGTTTTGTATAACACCTCACCAACACAGTATATTTAATGTAGTTTTGTACATCTTATTAACACTGTATATTTAATGTAGTTTTGTATAACATCTTACTAACACTGTATATTTAATGTAGTTTTGTATAACATCTTACTAACACAGTATATTGAATGTAGTTTTGTACATCTTATTAACACTGTATATTAAATGTAGTTTTGTATAACATCTTACTAACACAGTATATTTAATGTAGTTTTGTACATCTTATTAACACTGTATATTTAATGTAGTTTTGTATAACATCTTACTAACACAGTATATTGAATGTAGTTTTGTATAACATCTTACTAACACAGTATATTTAATGTAGTTTTGTACATCTTACTTAACACAGTACATTTAATGTAGTTTTGTATAACATCTTACTAACACAGTATATTGAATGTAGTTTTGTACAACATCTTACGAACACAGTATATTTAATTTAGTTTTGTATAACACCTTACCAACACAGTATATTTAATGTAGTTTTGTATAACTTCTTACTAACACAGTGCATTTAATGTAGTTTCGTATAACACCTTACCAACACAGTATATTGAATGTAGTTTTGTATAACATCTTACCAACACAGTGCATTTAATGTAGTTTTGTATAACACCTTACCAACACAGTGCATTTATGTAGTTTTGTATAACATCTTACTAACACAGTGCATTTAATGTAGTTTTGTATAACCTCTTACTAACACAGTATATTGAATGTAGTTTTGTATAACATCTTACTAACACAGTATATTGAATGTAGTTTTGTATAACCTCTTATTAACACAGTGCATTTAATGTAGTTTTGTATAACACCTTACTAACACAGTATATTTAATGTAGTTTTGTATAACACCTTACCAACACAGTATATTTAATGTCGTTTTGTATAACATCTTACTTAACACAGTATATTTAATGGAGTTTTGTATAACACCTTACTAGCACAGTATATTTAATGTAGTTTTGTATAACACCTTACTAACACAGTATATTTAATGTAGTTTTGTATAACACCTTACTAACACAGTATATTTAATGGAGTTTTGTATAACACCTTACTAACACAGTATATTTAATGTAGTTTTATATAACACCTTACTAACACAGTATATTTAATGTAGTTTTGTATAACACCTCACCAACACAGTATATTGAATGTAGTTTTGTAGAACACCTTACCAACACAGTGCATTTAATGTAGTTTTGTATAACATCTTACTAACACAGTATATTGAATGTAGTTTTGTATGACACCTTACTAACACAGTATATTTAATGTAGTTTTGTATGACATCTTACTAACACTATATTTAATGTAGTTTTGTATAACACCTTACTAACACTATATGTAATGTAGTTTTGTATAACACCTTACTAACACTATATTTAATGTAGTTTTGTATAGCACCTTACTAACACTATATTTAATGTAGTTTTGTATAACACCTTACTAACACTATATTTAATGTAGTTTTGTATAACACCTTACTAACACTATATTTAATGTAGTTTTGTATGAAACCTTACTGACAGTATATTTAATGTAGTTTTGTATGACACCTTACAAACACAGTATAATTAATGTTGTTTTGTATAACACCTCACCAACACAGTATATTTAATGTAGTTTTGTACATCTTATTAACACTGTATATTTAATGTAGTTTTGTATAACATCTTACTAACACTGTATATTTAATGTAGTTTTGTATAACATCTTATTAACACTGTATATTTAATGTAGTTTTGTATAACACCTTACTAACACAGTACATTTAATGTAGTTTTGTATGACACCTTACTAACACAGTATAATTAATGTAATTTTGTATAACACCTCACCAACACAGTATATTTAATGTAGTTTTGTACATCTTATTAACACTGTATATTTAATGTAGTTTTGTATAACATCTTACTAACACTGTATATTTAATGTAGTTTTGTATAACATCTTACTAACACAGTATATTGAATGTAGTTTTGTACATCTTATTAACACTGTATATTTAATGTAGTTTTGTATAACATCTTACTAACACAGTATATTTAATGTAGTTTTGTACATCTTATTAACACTGTATATTTAATGTAGTTTTGTATAACATCTTACTAACACAGTATATTGAATGTAGTTTTGTATAACATCTTACTAACACAGTATATTTAATGTAGTTTTGTACATCTTACTTCACACAGTACATTTAATGTAGTTTTGTATAACATCTTACTAACACAGTATATTGAATGTAGTTTTGTACAACATCTTACGAACACAGTATATTTAATTTAGTTTTGTATCACACCTTACCAACACAGTATATTTAATGTAGTTTTGTACAACACCTCACCAACGCAGTATATTGAATGTAGTTTTGTACATCTTATTAACACTGTATATTTAATGTAGTTTTGTATAACATCTTACTAACACAGTGTATTGAATGTAGTTTTGTATAACATCTTACTAACACAGTATATTTAATGTAGTTTTGTATAACACCTTACCAACACAGTATATGGAATGGAGTTTTGTATAACATCTTACTAACACAGTATATTTAATGTAGTTTTGTATAACATCTTACCAACACAGTGCATTTAATGTAGTTTTGTATAACACCTTACCAACACAGTGCATTTAATGTAGTTTTGTATAACATCTTACTAACACAGTATATTGAATGTAGTTTTGTACAACATCTTACTAACACAGTATATTGAATGTAGTTTTGTATAACACCTTACCAACACTGTATATTCAATGGAGTTTTGTATAACATCTTACTAACACAGTATATTTAATGTAGTTTTGTATAACATCTTACTAACACAGTGCATTTAATGTAGTTTTGTATAACACCTTACCAACACAGTATATTGAATGGAGTTTTGTATAACATCTTACAAACACAGTATATTGAATGTAGTTTTGTATAACACCTTACAAACACAGTATATTGAATGGAGTTTGGTATAACATCTTACTAACACAGTATATTTAATGTAGTTTTGTATAACATCTTACTAACACAGTATATTGAATGTAGTTTTGTATAACATCTTACTAACACAGTATATTGAATGTAGTTTTGTATAACATCTTACTAACACAGTATATTGAATGGAGTTTTGTATAACACCTTACAAACACAGTATATTGAATGGAGTTTTGTATAACATCTTACTAACACAGTATATTTAATGTAGTTTTGTGTAACATCTTACTAACACAGTATATTGAATGGAGTTTTGTATAACATCTTCCTAACACAGTGCAATTAAAGTAGTTTTGTATAACATCTTACCAACACAGTGCATTTAATGTAGTTTTGTATAACATCTTACTAACACAGTATATTGAATGTAGTTTTGTATAACACCTTACCAACACAGTATATTGAATGTAGTTTTGTATAACACCTTACCAACACAGTATATTGAATGGAGTTTTGTATAACATCTTACTAACACAGTATATTGAATGTAGTTTTGTATAACACCTTACCAACACAGTATATTGAATGGAGTTTTGTATAACATCTTACTAACACAGTATATTGAATGTAGTTTTGTATAACATCTTACTAACACAGTATATTGAATGTAGTTTTGTATAACACCTTACCAACACAGTATATTTAATGTAGTTTTGTATAACACTTTACCAACACAGTATATTGAATGTAGTTTCGTATAACATCTTACTAACACAGTGCATTTAATGTAGTTTTGTATAACCTCTTACTAACACAGTATATTTAATGTAGTTTCGTATAACATCTTGCTAACACAGTATATTTAATGTAGTTTTGTATAACATCTTACTAACACAGTGCATTTAATGTAGTTTCGTATAACACCTTACCAACACAGTGCATTTAATGTAGTTTTGTATAACATCTTACTAACACAGTGCATTTAATGTAGTTTTGTATAACCTCTTACTAACACAGTATATTGAATGTAGTTTTGTATAACATCTTACAAACACAGTATATTGAATGTAGTTTTGTATAACCTCTTACTAACACAGTGCATTTAATGTAGTTTTGTATAACACCTTACCAACACAGTGCATTTAATGTAGTTTTGTATAACATCTTACTAACACAGTGCATTTAATGTAGTTTTGTATAACCTCTTACTAACACAGTATATTGAATGTAGTTTTGTATAACATCTTACAAACACAGTATATTGAATGTAGTTTTGTATAACCTCTTACTAACACAGTGCATTTAATGTAGTTTTGTATAACATCTTACTAACACAGTGCATTTAATGTAGTTTTGTATAACCTCTTACTAACACAGTATATTGAATGTAGTTTTGTATAACATCTTACAAACACAGTATATTGAATGTAGTTTTGTACAACATCTTACCAACACGGTGCATTTAATGTAGTTTTGTATAACACCTTACCAACACAGTGCATTTAATGTAGTTTTGTATAACATCTTACTAACACAGTGCATTTAATGTAGTTTTGTATAACCTCTTACTAACACAGTATATTGAATGTAGTTTTGTATAACATCTTACAAACACAGTATATTGAATGTAGTTTTGTATAACCTCTTACTAACACAGTGCATTTAATGTAGTTTTGTATAACACCTTACTAACACAGTATATTTAATGTAGTTTTGTATAACACATTACCAACACAGTATATTTAATGTAGTTTTGTATAACATCTTACTTAACAGTATATTTAATGGAGTTTTGTATAACACCTTACTAGCACAGTATATTTAAGGTAGTTTTGTATAACACCTTGCTAACACAGTATATTTAATGTAGTTTTGTATAACACCTTACTAACACAGTATATTTAATGGAGTTTTGTATAACAGCTTACTAACACAGTATATTTAATGTAGTTTTTTAGAACACCTTACCAACACAGTGCATTTAATGTAGTTTTGTATAACATCTTACTAACACAGTATATTGAATGTAGTTTTGTACGACACCTTACTAACACAGTATATTTAATGTAGTTTTGTATGACATCTTACTAACACTATATTTAATGTAGTTTTGTATAACACCTTACTAACACTATATTTAATGTAGTTTTGTATAACACCTTACTAACACTATATTTAATGTAGTTTTGTATAACACCTTACTAACACTATATTTAATGTAGTTTTGTATAACACCTTACTAACACTATATTTAATGTAGTTTTGTATGACACCTTACTGACAGTATATTTAGTGTAGTTTTGTATGACACCTTACCAACACAGTATATTTAATGTTGTTTTGTATAACACCTCACCAACACAGTATATTTAATGTAGTTTTGTACATCTTATTAACACTGTATATTTAATGTAGTTTTGTATAACACCTTACCAACACAGTATATTTAATGTTGTTTTGTATAACACCTCACCAACACAGTATATTTAATGTAGTTTTGTACATCTTATTAACACTGTATATTTAATGTAGTTTTGTATAACATCTTACTAACACTGTATATTTAATGTAGTTTTGTATAACATCTTATTAACACTGTATATTTAATGTAGTTTTGTATAACACCTTACTAACACAGTACATTTAATGTAGTTTTGTATGACACCTTACTAACACAGTATAATTGATGTAGTTTTGTATAACACCTCACCAACACAGTATATTTAATGTAGTTTTGTACATCTTATTAACACTGTATATTTAATGTAGTTTTGTATAACATCTTACTAACGCTGTATATTTAATGTAGTTTTGTATAACATCTTACTAACACAGTATATTGAATGTAGTTTTGTATAACATCTTACTAACACAGTATATTGAATGTAGTTTTGTACATCTTATTAACACTGTATATTTAATGTAGTTTTGTATAACATCTTACTAACACAGTATATTTAATGTAGTTTTGTACATCTTATTAACACTGTATATTTAATGTAGTTTTGTATAACATCTTACTAACACAGTATATTGAATGTAGTTTTGTATAACATCTTACGAACACAGTATATTTAATGTAGTTTTGTATAACACCTTACCAACACAGTATATTTAATGTAGTTTTGTATAACATCTTACTAACACAGTGCATTTAATGTAGTTTTGTATAACCTCTTATTAACACTGTATATTTAATGTAGTTTTGTATAACATCTTACTAACACAGTATATTGAATGTAGTTTTGTATAACATCTTACTAACACAGTATATTTAATGTAGTTTTGTACATCTTACTTAACACAGTACATTTAATGTAGTTTTGTATAACATCTTACTAACACAGTATATTGAATGTAGTTTTGTACAACATCTTACGAACACAGTATATTGAATGTAGTTTTGTATAACACCTTACCAACACTGTATATTCAATGGAGTTTTGTATAACATCTTACCAACACAGTATATTTAATGTAGTTTTGTATAACATCTTACTAACACAGTGCATTTAATGTAGTTTTGTATAACACCTTACCAACACAGTATATTGAATGGAGTTTTCTATAACATCTTACAAACACAGTATATTGAATGTAGTTTTGTATAACACCTTACAAACACAGTATATTGAATGGAGTTTGGTATAACATCTTACTAACACAGTATATTTAATGTAGTTTTGTATAACATCTTACTAACACAGTATATTGAATGTAGTTTTGTATAACATCTTACTAACACAGTATATTGAATGTAGTTTTGTATAACATCTTACTAACACAGTATATTGAATGTAGTTTTGTATAACACCTTACAAACACAGTATATTGAATGGAGTTTTGTATAACATCTTACTAACACAGTATATTTAATGTAGTTTTGTGTAACATCTTACTACACAGTATATTGAATGGAGTTTTGTATAACATCTTCCTAACACAGTGCAATTAAAGTAGTTTTGTATAACATCTTACCAACACAGTGCATTTAATGTAGTTTTGTATAACATCTTACTAACACAGTATATTGAATGTAGTTTTGTATAACACCTTACCAACACAGTATATTGAATGGAGTTTTGTATAACAGCTTACTAACACAGTATATTGAATGTAGTTTTGTATAATATCTTACTAACACAGTATATTGAATGTAGTTTTGTATAACACCTTACCAACACAGTATATTGAATGGAGTTTTGTATAACATCTTACTAACACAGTATATTGAATGTAGTTTTGTATAACACCTTACCAACACAGTATATTGAATGGAGTTTTGTATAACATCTTACTAACACAGTATATTTAATGTAGTTTTGTATAACATCTTACTAACACAGTATATTGAATGTAGTTTTGTATAACATCTTACTAACACAGTATATTGAATGTAGTTTTGTATAACACCTTACCAACACAGTATATTTAATGTAGTTTTGTATAACACTTTACCAACACAGTAAATTGAATGTAGTTTCGTATAACATCTTACTAACACAGTGCATTTAATGTAGTTTTGTATAACCTCTTACTAACATAGTATATTTAATGTAGTTTCGTATAACATCTTGCTAACACAGTATATTTAATGTAGTTTTGTATAACATCTTACTAACACAGTGCATTTAATGTAGTTTCGTATAACACCTTACCAACACAGTATATTGAATGTAGTTTTGTATAACATCTTACCAACACGGTGCATTTAATGTAGTTTTGTATAACACCTTACCAACACAGTGCATTTAATGTAGTTTTGTATAACATCTTACTAACACAGTGCATTTAATGTAGTTTTGTATAACCTCTTACTAACACAGTATATTGAATGTAGTTTTGTATAACATCTTACAAACACAGTATATTGAATGTAGTTTTGTATAACCTCTTACTAACACAGTGCATTTAATGTAGTTTTGTATAACACCTTACTAACACAGTATATTTAATGTAGTTTTGTATAACACATTACCAACACAGTATATTTAATGTAGTTTTGTATAACATCTTACTTAACACAGTATATTTAATGGAGTTTTGTATAACACCTTACTAGCACAGTATATTTAATGTAGTTTTGTATAACACCTTACTAACACAGTATATTTGATGTAGTTTTGTATAACACCTTACTAACACAGTATATTTAATGGAGTTTTGTATAACAGCTTACTAACACAGTATATTTAATGTAGTTTTGCATAACACCTTACTAACACAGTATATTTAATGTAGTTTTGTATAACACCTCACCAACACAGTATATTGAATGTAGTTTTTTAGAACACCTTACCAACACAGTGCATTTAATGTAGTTTTGTATAACATCTTACTAACACAGTATATTGAATGTAGTTTTGTACGACACCTTACTAACACAGTATATTTAATGTAGTTTTGTATGACATCTTACTAACACTATATTTAATGTAGTTTTGTATAACACCTTACTAACACTATATTTAATGTAGTTTTGTATAACACCTTACTAACACTATATTTAATGTAGTTTTGTATAACACCTTACTAACACTATATTTAATGTAGTTTTGTATAACACCTTACTAACACTATATTTAATGTAGTTTTGTATAACACCTTACTAACACTATATTTAATGTAGTTTTGTATGACACCTTACTGACAGTATATTTAATGTAGTTTTGTATGACACCTCACCAACACAGTATATTTAATGTTGTTTTGTATAACACCTCACCAACACAGTATATTTAATGTAGTTTTGTACATCTTTTTAACACTGTATATTTAATGTAGTTTTGTATAACATCTTACTAACACTGTATATTTAATGTAGTTTTGTATAACATCTTATTAACACTGTATATTTAATGTAGTTTTGTATAACACCTTACTAACACAGTACATTTAATGTAGTTTTGTATGACACCTTACTAACACAGTATAATTGATGTAGTTTTGTATAACACCTCACCAACACAGTATATTTAATGTAGTTTTGTACATCTTATTAACACTGTATATTTAATGTAGTTTTGTATAACATCTTACTAACGCTGTATATTTAATGTAGTTTTGTATAACATCTTACTAACACAGTATATTGAATGTAGTTTTGTACATCTTATTAACACTGTATATTTAATGTAGTTTTGTATAACATCTTACTAACACAGTATATTTAATGTAGTTTTGTACATCTTATTAACACTGTATATTTAATGTAGTTTTGTATAACATCTTACTAACACAGTATATTGAATGTAGTTTTGTATAACATCTTACTAACACAGTATATTTAATGTAGTTTTGTACATCTTACTTAACACAGTACATTTAATGTAGTTTTGTATAACATCTTACTAACACAGTATATTGAATGTAGTTTTGTACAACATCTTACGAACACAGTATATTTAATTTAGTTTTGTATAACACCTTACCAACACAGTATATTTAATGTAGTTTTGTACAACACCTCACCAACACAGTATATTGAATGTAGTTTTGTACATCTTATTAACACTATATATTTAATGTAGTTTTGTATGACATCTTACTAACACAGTGTATTGAATGTAGTTTTGTACAACATCTTACTAACAAAGTATATTTAATTTAGTTTTGTATAACACCTTACCAACACAGTATATTGAATGTAGTTTTGTATAACACCTTCCCAACACAGTATACTTAATGTAGTTTTGTATAACATCTTACTAACACACTATATTGAATGTAGTTTTGTACATCTTATTAACACTGTATATTTAATGTAGTTTTGTATAACATCTTACTAACACTGTATATTTAATGTAGTTTTGTACATCTTATTAAGACTGTATATTTAATGTAGTTTTGTATAACACCTTACCAACACAGTATATTTAATGTAGTTTTGTACAACACCTCACCAACACAGTATATTGAATGTAGTTTTGTACATCTTATTAACACTGTATATTTAATGTAGTTTTGTATAACACCTTACCAACACAGTATATTTAATGTAGTTTTGTACAACACCTCACCAACACAGTATATTGAATGTAGTTTTGTACATCTTATTAACACTGTATATTTAATGTAGTTTTGTATAACATCTTACTAACACAGTGTATTGAATGTAGTTTTGTACAACATCTTACTAACACAGTATATTTAATTTAGTTTTGTATAACACCTTACCAACACAGTATATTGAATGTAGTTTTGTATAACACCTTCCCAACACAGTATATTTAATGTAGTTTTGTATCACATCTTACTAACACAGTATATTGAATGTAGTTTTGTACATCTTATTAACACTGTATATTTAATGTAGTTTTGTATAACATCTTACTAACACTGTGTATTTAATGTAGTTTTGTACATCTTATTAACACTGTATATTTAATGTAGTTTTGTATAACATCTTACTAACACTGTATATTTAATGTAGTTTTGTATAACATCTTATTAACACTGTATATTTAATGTAGTTTTGTATAACACCTTACTAACACAGTACATTTAATGTAGTTTTGTATAACACCTTACCAACACAGTATATTTAATGTAGTTTTGTATGACACCTTACTAACACAGTATAATTAATGTAGTTTTGTATAACACCTAACTAACACAGTATATTGAATGTAGTTTTGTACATCTTATTAACACTGTATATTGAATGTAGTTTTGTATAACATCTTACTAACACTGTATATTTAATGTAGTTTTGTATAATATCTAACTAACACAGTATATTGAATGTAGTTTTGTATAACATCTTACTAACACAGTATATTGCATGTAGTTTTGTACATCTTATTAACACTGTATATTTAATGTAGTTTTGTATAACATCTTACTAACACAGTATATTTGATGTAGTTTTGTATAACATCTTACTAACACAGTATATTGAATGTAGTTTTGTACATCTTATTAACACTGTATATTTAATGTAGTTTTGTATAACATCTTACTAACACAGTATATTTAATGTAGTTTTGTATAACATCTTACTAACACAGTATATTGAATGTAGTTTTGTACATCTTACTTAACACAGTACATTTAATGTAGTTTTGTATAACATCTTACTAACACAGTATATTGAATGTAGTTTTGTACAACATCTTACTAACACAGTATATTTAATTTAGTTTTGTATAACACCTTACCAACACAGTATATTTAATGTAGTTTTGTACAACACCTCACCAACACAGTATATTGAATGTAGTTTTGTACAACATCTTACTAACACAGTATATTTAATGTAGTTTTGTATAACACCTTACTAACACAGTATATTTAATGTAGTTTTGTATAACACCTTACTAACACAGTATATTTAATGGAGTTTTGTATAACAGCTTACTAACACAGTATATTGAATGTAGTTTTGTACGACACCTTACTAACACAGTATATTTAATGTAGTTTTGTATGACATCTTACTAACACTATATTTAATGTAGTTTTGTATAACACCTTACTAACACTATATTTAATGTAGTTTTGTATAACACCTTACTAACACTATATTTAATGTAGTTTTGCATAACACCTTACTAACACTATATTTAATGTAGTTTTGTATAACACCTTACTAACACTATATTTAATGTAGTTTTGTATAACACCTTACTAACACTATATTTAATGTAGTTTTGTATGACACCTTACTGACAGTATATTTAATTTAGTTTTGTATGACACCTCACCAACACAGTATATTTAATGTTGTTTTGTATAACACCTCACCAACACAGTATATTTAATGTAGTTTTGTACATCTTATTAACACTGTATATTTAATGTAGTTTTGTATAACATCTTACTAACACTGTATATTTAATGTAGTTTTGTATAACATCTTATTAACACTGTATATTTAATGTAGTTTTGTATAACACCTTACTAACACAGTACATTTAATGTAGTTTTGTATGACATCTTACTAACACAGTATAATTAATGTAGTTTTGTATAACACCTCACCAACACAGTATATTTAATGTAGTTTTGTACATCTTATTAACACTGTATATTTAATGTAGTTTTGTATAACATCTTACTAACGCTGTATATTTAATGTAGTTTTGTATAACATCTTACTAACACAGTATATTGAATGTAGTTTTGTACATCTTATTCACACTGTATATTTAATGTAGTTTTGTATAACATCTTACTAACACAGTATATTTAATGTAGTTTTGTACATCTTATTAACACTGTATATTTAATGTAGTTTTGTATAACATCTTACTAACACAGTATATTGAATGTAGTTTTGTATAACATCTTACTAACACAGTATATTTAATGTAGTTTTGTACATCTTACTTAACACAGTACATTTAATGTAGTTTTGTATAACATCTTACTAACACAGTATATTGAATGTAGTTTTGTTCAACATCTTACGAACACAGTATATTTAATTTAGTTTTGTATAACACCTTACCAACACAGTATATTTAATGTAGTTTTGTACAACACCTCACCAACACAGTATATTTAATGTAGTTTTGTACATCTTATTAAGACTGTATATTTAATGTAGTTTTGTATAACACCTTACCAACACAGTATATTTAATGTAGTTTTGTACAACACCTCACCAACACAGTATATTGAATGTAGTTTTGTACATCTTATTAACACTATATATTTAATGTAGTTTTGTATAACATCTTACTAACACAGTGTATTGAATGTAGTTTTGTACAACATCTTACAAACAAAGTATATTTAATTTAGTTTTGTATAACACCTTACCAACACAGTATATTGAATGTAGTTTTGTATAACACCTTCCCAACACAGTATATTTAATGTAGTTTTGTATAACATCTTACTAACACAGTATATTGAATGTAGTTTTGTACATCTTATTAACACTGTATATTTAATGTAGTTTTGTATAACATCTTACTAACACTGTATATTTAATGTAGTTTTGTACATCTTATTAAGACTGTATATTTAATGTAGTTTTGTATAACACCTTACCAACACAGTATATTTAATGTAGTTTTGTACAACACCTCACTAACACAGTATATTGAATGTAGTTTTGTACATCTTATTAACACTATATATTTAATGTAGTTTTGTATAACATCTTACTAACACAGTGTATTGAATGTAGTTTTGTACAACATCTTACAAACAAAGTATATTTAATTTAGTTTTGTATAACACCTTACCAACACAGTATATTGAATGTAGTTTTGTATAACACCTTCCCAACACAGTATATTTAATGTAGTTTTGTATAACATCTTACTAACACAGTATATTGAATGTAGTTTTGTACATCTTATTAACCCTGTATATTTAATGTAGTTTTGTATAACATCTTACTAACACTGTATATTTAATGTAGTTTTGTACATCTTATTAAGACTGTATATTTAATGTAGTTTTGTATAACACCTTACCAACACAGTATATTTAATGTAGTTTTGTACAACACCTCACCAACACAGTATATTGATGTAGTTTTGTACATCTTATTAACACTGTATATTTAATGTAGTTTTGTATAACACCTTACCAACACAGTATATTTAATGTAGTTTTGTACAACACCTCACCAACACAGTATATTGAATGTAGTTTTGTACATCTTATTAACACTGTATATTTAATGTAGTTTTGTATAACATCTTACTAACACAGTGTATTGAATGTAGTTTTGTACAACATCTTACTAACACAGTATATTTAATTTAGTTTTGTATAACACCTTACCAACACAGTATATTGAATGTAGTTTTGTATAACACCTTCCCAACACAGTATATTTAATGGAGTTTTGTATAACATCTTACTAACACAGTATATTGAATGTAGTTTTGTACATCTTATTAACACTGTATATTTAATGTAGTTTTGTATAACATCTTACTAACACTGTATATTTAATGTAGTTTTGTACATCTTATTAACACTGTATATTTAATGTAGTTTTGTATAACATCTTACTAACACTGTATATTTAATGTAGTTTTGTATAACATCTTATTAACACTGTATATTTAATGTAGTTTTGTATAACACCTTACTAACACAGTACATTTAATGTAGTTTTGTATAACACCTTACCAACACAGTATATTTAATGTAGTTTTGTATGACACCTTACTAACACAGTATAATTAATGTAGTTTTGTATAACACCTAACTAACACAGTATATTGAATGTAGTTTTGTACATCTTATTAACACTGTATATTTAATGTAGTTTTGTATAACATCTTACTAACACTGTATATTTAATGTAGTTTTGTATAATATCTAACTAACACAGTATATTGAATGTAGTTTTGTATAACATCTTACTAACACAGTATATTGCATGTAGTTTTGTACATCTTATTAACACTGTATATTTAATGTAGTTTTGTATAACATCTTACTAACACAGTATATTTGATGTAGTTTTGTATAACATCTTACTAACACAGTATATTGAATGTAGTTTTGTACATCTTATTAACACTGTATATTTAATGTAGTTTTGTATAACATCTTACTAACACAGTATATTTAATGTAGTTTTGTATAACATCTTACTAACACAGTATATTGAATGTAGTTTTGTACAACATCTTACTAACACAGTATATTTAATTTAGTTTTGTATAACACCTTACCAACACAGTATATTTAATGTAGTTTTGTACAACACCTCACCAACACAGTATATTGAATGTAGTTTTGTACATCTTATTAACACTGTATATTTAATGTAGTTTTATATAACATCTTACTAACACAGTATATTGAATGTAGTTTTGCATAACATCTTACTAACACAGTATATTTAATGTAGTTTTGAACATCTTACTTAACACAGTGCATTTAATGTAGTTTTGTATAACATCTTACTAACACAGTATATTGAATGTAGTTTTGTACAACATGTTACTAACACAGTATATTTAATTTAGTTTTGTATAACACCTTACCAACACAGTATATTGAATGTAGTTTTGTATAACACCTTACCAACACAGCATATTTAATGTAGTTTTGTATAACATCTTACTAACACAGTATATTGAATGTAGTTTTGTACATCTTATTAACACTGTATATTTAATGTAGTTTTGTATAACATCTTATTAACACAGTATATTGAATGTAGTTTTGTATAACATCTTACTAACACAGTATATTTAATGTAGTTTTGTACATCTTACTTAACACAGTACATTTAATGTAGTTTTGTATAACATCTTACTAACAGTATATTGAATGTAGTTTTGTACAACATCTTACTAACACAGTATATTTAATGTAGTTTTGTATAACACCTTACCAACACAGTATATTTAATGTAGTTTTGTATAACACCTTACCAACATAGTATATTTAATGTAGTTTTGTATAACACCTTACCAACACAGTATATTTAATGTAGTTTTGTACAATATCTTACTAACACAGTATATTTAATGTAGTTTTGTATAACACCTTAACAACACAGTATATTTAATGTAGTTTTGTATAACATCTTACCAACACAGTGCAATTAATGTAGTTTTGTATAACACCTTACTAACACAGTATATTGAATGTAGTTTTGTATAACATCTTTCTAACACAGTATATTTAATGTAGTTTTGTATAACATCTTACTAACACAGTATATTTAATGTAGTTTTCTATAACACCTTACCAACACAGTATATTGAATGGAGTTTTGTATAACATCTTACTAACACAGTATATTTAATGTAGTTTTGTATAACATCTTACCAACACAGTGCATTTAATGTAGTTTTGTATAACATCTTACTAACACAGTATATTGAATGTAGTTTTGTATAACATCTTACTAACACAGTATATTGAATGTAGTTTTGTATAACACCTTACCAACACAGTATATTCAATGGAGTTTTGTATAACATCTTACTAACACAGTATATTTAATGTAGTTTTGTATAACATCTTACTAACACAGTGCATTTAATGTAGTTTTGTATAACACCTTACCAACACAGTATATTGAATGGAGTTTTGTAAAACATCTTACTAACACAGTATATTGAATGTAGTTTTGTATAACACCTTACTAACACAGTATATTTAATGTAGTTTTGTACATCTTACTTAACACAGTACATTTAATGTAGTTTTGTATAACATCTTACTAACACAGTATATTGAATGTAGTTTTGTACAACATCTTACGAACACAGTATATTTAATTTAGTTTTGTATAACACCTTACCAACACAGTATATTTAATGTAGTTTTGTACAACACCTCACCAACACAGTATATTGAATGTAGTTTTGTACATCTTATTAACACTATATATTTAATGTAGTTTTGTATAACATCTTACTAACACAGTGTATTGAATGTAGTTTTGTACAACATCTTACAAACAAAGTATATTTAATTTAGTTTTGTATAACACCTTACCAACACAGTATATTGAATGTAGTTTTGTATAACACCTTCCCAACACAGTATATTTAATGTAGTTTTGTATAACATCTTACTAACACAGTATATTGAATGTAGTTTTGTACATCTTATTAACACTGTATATTTAATGTAGTTTTGTATAACATCTTACTAACACTGTATATTTAATGTAGTTTTGTACATCTTATTAAGACTGTATATTTAATGTAGTTTTGTATAACACCTTACCAACACAGTATATTTAATGTAGTTTTGTACAACACCTCACCAACACAGTATATTGAATGTAGTTTTGTACATCTTATTAACACTGTATATTTAATGTAGTTTTGTATAACACCTTACCAACACAGTATATTTAATGTAGTTTTGTACAACACCTCACCAACACAGTATATTGAATGTAGTTTTGTACATCTTATTAACACTGTATATTTAATGTAGTTTTGTATAACATCTTACTAACACAGTGTATTGAATGTAGTTTTGTACAACATCTTACTAACACAGTATATTTAATTTAGTTTTGTATAACACCTTACCAACACAGTATATTTAATGTAGTTTTGTATAACATCTTACTAACACAGTATATTGAATGTAGTTTTGTATAACACCTTCCCAACACAGTATATTTAATGTAGTTTTGTATAACATCTTACTAACACAGTATATTGAATGTAGTTTTGTACATCTTATTAACACTGTATATTTAATGTAGTTTTGTATAACATCTTACTAACACTGTATATTTAATGTAGTTTTGTACATCTTATTAACACTGTATATTTAATGTAGTTTTGTATAACATCTTACTAACACTGTATATTTAATGTAGTTTTGTATAACATCTTATTAACACTGTATATTTAATGTAGTTTTGTATAACACCTTACTAACACAGTACATTTAATGTAGTTTTGTATAACACCTTACCAACACAGTATATTTAATGTAGTTTTGTATGACACCTTACTAACACAGTATAATTAATGTAGTTTTGTATAACACCTAACTAACACAGTATATTGAATGTAGTTTTGTACATCTTATTAACACTGTATATTTAATGTAGTTTTGTATAACATCTTACTAACACTGTATATTTAATGTAGTTTTGTATAATATCTAACTAACACAGTATATTGAATGTAGTTTTGTATAACATCTTACTAACACAGTATATTGCATGTAGTTTTGTACATCTTATTAACACTGTATATTTAATGTAGTTTTGTATAACATCTTACTAACACAGTATATTTGATGTCGTTTTGTATAACATCTTACTAACACAGTATATTGAATGTAGTTTTGTACATCTTATTAACACTGTATATTTAATGTAGTTTTGTATAACATCTTACTAACACAGTATATTTAATGTAGTTTTGTATAACATCTTACTAACACAGGATATTGAATGTAGTTTTGTACATCTTACTTAACACAGTACATTTAATGTAGTTTTGTATAACATCTTACTAACACAGTATATTGAATGTAGTTTTGTACAACATCTTACTAACACAGTATATTTAATTTAGTTTTGTATAACACCTTACCAACACAGTATATTTAATGTAGTTTTGTACAACACCTCACCAACACAGTATATTGAATGTTGTTTTGTACATCTTATTAACACTGTATATTTAATGTAGTTTTATATAACATCTTACTAACACAGTATATTGAATGTAGTTTTGCATAACATCTTACTAACACAGTATATTTAATGTAGTTTTGTACATCTTACTTAACACAGTACATTTAATGTAGTTTTGTATAACATCTTACTAACACAGTATATTGAATGTAGTTTTGTACAACATCTTACTAACACAGTATATTTAATTTAGTTTTGTATAACACCTTACCAACACAGTATATTGAATGTAGTTTTGTATAACACCTTACCAACACAGCATATTTAATGTAGTTTTGTATAACATCTTACTAACACAGTATATTGAATGTAGTTTTGTACATCTTATTAACACTGTATATTTAATGTAGTTTTGTATAACATCTTACTAACACAGTATATTGAATGTAGTTTTGTATAACATCTTACTAACACAGTATATTTAATGTAGTTTTGTACATCTTACTTAACACAGTACATTTAATGTAGTTTTGTATAACATCTTACTAACACAGTATATTGAATGTAGTTTTGTACAACATCTTACTAACACAGTATATTTAATGTAGTTTTGTATAACACCTTACCAACACAGTATATTTAATGTAGTTTTGTATAACACCTTACCAACATAGTATATTTAATGTAGTTTTGTATAACACCTTACCAACACAGTATATTTAATGTAGTTTTGTACAATATCTTACTAACACAGTATATTTAATGTAGTTTTGT
Source organism: Myxine glutinosa (assembly GCF_964187855.1). Lineage (NCBI taxonomy): Eukaryota > Metazoa > Chordata > Myxini > Myxiniformes > Myxinidae > Myxine > Myxine glutinosa. The sequence continues at coordinate 3,997,557 of NC_136269.1, forward strand.
ATAACACCTTACCAACACAGTATATTTAATGTAGTTTTGTATAACATCTTACCAACACAGTGCAATTAATGTAGTTTTGTATAACACCTTACTAACACAGTATATTGAATGTAGTTTTGTATAACATCTTACTAACACAGTATATTTAATGTAGTTTTGTATAACATCTTACTAACACAGTATATTTAATGTAGTTTTCTATAACACCTTACCAACACAGTATATTGAATGGAGTTTTGTATAACATCTTACTAACACAGTATATTTAATGTAGTTTTGTATAACATCTTACCAACACAGTGCATTTAATGTAGTTTTGTATAACACCTTACCAACACAGTGCATTTAATGTAGTTTTGTATAACATCTTACTAACACAGTATATTGAATGTAGTTTTGTATAACATCTTACTAACACAGTATATTGAATGTAGTTTTGTATAACACCTTACCAACACAGTATATTCAATGGAGTTTTGTATAACATCTTACTAACACAGTATATTTAATGTAGTTTTGTATAACATCTTACTAACACAGTGCATTTAATGTAGTTTTGTATAACACCTTACCAACACAGTATATTGAATGGAGTTTTGTAAAACATCTTACTAACACAGTATATTGAATGTAGTTTTGTATAACACCTTACTAACACAGTATATTTAATGTAGTTTTGTACATCTTACTTAACACAGTACATTTAATGTAGTTTTGTATAACATCTTACTAACACAGTATATTGAATGTAGTTTTGTACAACATCTTACGAACACAGTATATTTAATTTAGTTTTGTATAACACCTTACCAACACAGTATATTTAATGTAGTTTTGTACAACACCTCACCAACACAGTATATTGAATGTAGTTTTGTACATCTTATTAACACTATATATTTAATGTAGTTTTGTATAACATCTTACTAACACAGTGTATTGAATGTAGTTTTGTACAACATCTTACAAACAAAGTATATTTAATTTAGTTTTGTATAACACCTTACCAACACAGTATATTGAATGTAGTTTTGTATAACACCTTCCCAACACAGTATATTTAATGTAGTTTTGTATAACATCTTACTAACACAGTATATTGAATGTAGTTTTGTACATCTTATTAACACTGTATATTTAATGTAGTTTTGTATAACATCTTACTAACACTGTATATTTAATGTAGTTTTGTACATCTTATTAAGACTGTATATTTAATGTAGTTTTGTATAACACCTTACCAACACAGTATATTTAATGTAGTTTTGTACAACACCTCACCAACACAGTATATTGAATGTAGTTTTGTACATCTTATTAACACTGTATATTTAATGTAGTTTTGTATAACACCTTACCAACACAGTATATTTAATGTAGTTTTGTACAACACCTCACCAACACAGTATATTGAATGTAGTTTTGTACATCTTATTAACACTGTATATTTAATGTAGTTTTGTATAACATCTTACTAACACAGTGTATTGAATGTAGTTTTGTACAACATCTTACTAACACAGTATATTTAATTTAGTTTTGTATAACACCTTACCAACACAGTATATTGAATGTAGTTTTGTATAACACCTTCCCAACACAGTATATTTAATGTAGTTTTGTATAACATCTTACGAACACAGTATATTGAATGTAGTTTTGTACATCTTATTAACACTGTATATTTAATGTAGTTTTGTATAACATCTTACTAACACTGTATATTTAATGTAGTTTTGTACATCTTATTAACACTGTATATTTAATGTAGTTTTGTATAACATCTTACTAACACTGTATATTTAATGTAGTTTTGTATAACATCTTATTAACACTGCATATTTAATGTAGTTTTGTATAACATCTTACTAACACTGTATATTTAATGTAGTTTTGTATGACACCTTACTAACACAGTATAATTAATGTAGTTTTGTATAACACCTAACTAACACAGTATATTGAATGTAGTTTTGTACATCTTATTAACACTGTATATTTAATGTAGTTTTGTATAACATCTTATTAACACTGTATATTTAATGTAGTTTTGTATAACATCTTACTAACACTGTATATTTAATGTAGTTTTGTATAACATCTTACTAACACAGTATATTGAATGTAGTTTTGTACATCTTATTAACACTGTATATTTAATGTAGTTTTGTATAACATCTTACTAAAACTGTATATTTAATGTAGTTTTGTACATCTTATTAACACTGTATATTTAATGTAGTTTTGTATAACATCTTACTAACACTGTATATTTAATGTAGTTTTGTATAACATCTTATTAACACTGTATATTTAATGTAGTTTTGTATAACACCTTACTAACACAGTACATTTAATGTAGTTTTGTATAACACCTTACCAACACAGTATATTTAATGTAGTTTTGTATGACACCTTACTAACACAGTATAATTAATGTAGTTTTGTATAACACCTAACTAACACAGTATATTGAATGTAGTTTTGTACATCTTATTAACACTGTATATTTAATGTAGTTTTGTATAACATCTTACTAACACTGTATATTTAATGTAGTTTTGTATAATATCTAACTAACACAGTATATTGAATGTAGTTTTGTATAACATCTTACTAACACTGTATATTTAATGTAGTTTTGTATAATATCTAACTAACACAGTATATTTAATGTAGTTTTGTATAACATCTTACTAACACAGTATATTGAATGTAGTTTTGTACATCTTATTAACACTGTATATTTAATGTAGTTTTGTATAACATCTTACTAACACTGTATATTTAATGTAGTTTTGTACATCTTATTAAGACTGTATATTTAATGTAGTTTTGTATAACACCTTACCAACACAGTATATTTAATGTAGTTTTGTACAACACCTCACCAACACAGTATATTGAATGTAGTTTTGTACATCTTATTAACACTGTATATTTAATGTAGTTTTGTATAACACCTTACCAACACAGTATATTTAATGTAGTTTTGTACAACACCTCACCAACACAGTATATTGAATGTAGTTTTGTACATCTTATTAACACTGTATATTTAATGTAGTTTTGTATAACATCTTACTAACACAGTGTATTGAATGTAGTTTTGTACAACATCTTACTAACACAGTATATTTAATTTAGTTTTGTATAACACCTTACCAACACAGTATATTGAATGTAGTTTTGTATAACACCTTCCCAACACAGTATATTTAATGTAGTTTTGTATAACATCTTACTAACACAGTATATTGAATGTAGTTTTGTACATCTTATTAACACTGTATATTTAATGTAGTTTTGTATAACATCTTACTAACACTGTATATTTAATGTAGTTTTGTACATCTTATTAACACTGTATATTTAATGTAGTTTTGTATAACATCTTACTAACACTGTATATTTAATGTAGTTTTGAACAACATCTTATTAACACTGTATATTTAATGTAGTTTTGTATAACACCTTACTAACACAGTACATTTAATGTAGTTTTGTATAACACCTTACCAACACAGTATATTTAATGTAGTTTTGTATGACACCTTACTAACACAGTATAATTAATGTAGTTTTGTATAACACCTAACTAACACAGTATATTGAATGTAGTTTTGTACATCTTATTAACACTGTATATTTAATGTAGTTTTGTATAACATCTTACTAACACTGTATATTTAATGTAGTTTTGTATAATATCTAACTAACACAGTATATTGAATGTAGTTTTGTATAACATCTTACTAACACAGTATATTGCATGTAGTTTTGTACATCTTATTAACACTGTATATTTAATGTAGTTTTGTATAACATCTTACTAACACAGTATATTTGATGTAGTTTTGTATAACATCTTACTAACACAGTATATTGAATGTAGTTTTGTACATCTTATTAACACTGTATATTTAATGTAGTTTTGTATAACATCTTACTAACACAGTATATTTAATGTAGTTTTGTATAACATCTTACTAACACAGGATATTGAATGTAGTTTTGTACATCTTACTTAACACAGTACATTTAATGTAGTTTTGTATAACATCTTACTAACACAGTATATTGAATGTAGTTTTGTACAACATCTTACTAACACAGTATATTTAATTTAGTTTTGTATAACACCTTACCAACACAGTATATTTGATGTAGTTTTGTACAACACCTCACCAACACAGTATATTGAATGTAGTTTTGTACATCTTATTAACACTGTATATTTAATGTAGTTTTGTATAACATCTTATTAACACAGTATATTGAATGTAGTTTTGTATAACATCTTACTAACACAGTATATTTAATGTAGTTTTGTACATCTTACTTAACACAGTACATTTAATGTAGTTTTGTATAACATCTTACTAACAGTATATTGAATGTAGTTTTGTACAACATCTTACTAACACAGTATATTTAATGTAGTTTTGTATAACACCTTACCAACACAGTATATTTAATGTAGTTTTGTATAACACCTTACCAACATAGTATATTTAATGTAGTTTTGTATAACACCTTACCAACACAGTATATTTAATGTAGTTTTGTACAATATCTTACTAACACAGTATATTTAATGTAGTTTTGTATAACACCTTAACAACACAGTATATTTAATGTAGTTTTGTATAACATCTTACCAACACAGTGCAATTAATGTAGTTTTGTATAACACCTTACTAACACAGTATATTGAATGTAGTTTTGTATAACATCTTTCTAACACAGTATATTTAATGTAGTTTTGTATAACATCTTACTAACACAGTATATTTAATGTAGTTTTCTATAACACCTTACCAACACAGTATATTGAATGGAGTTTTGTATAACATCTTACTAACACAGTATATTTAATGTAGTTTTGTATAACATCTTACCAACACAGTGCATTTAATGTAGTTTTGTATAACATCTTACTAACACAGTATATTGAATGTAGTTTTGTATAACATCTTACTAACACAGTATATTGAATGTAGTTTTGTATAACACCTTACCAACACAGTATATTCAATGGAGTTTTGTATAACATCTTACTAACACAGTATATTTAATGTAGTTTTGTATAACATCTTACTAACACAGTGCATTTAATGTAGTTTTGTATAACACCTTACCAACACAGTATATTGAATGGAGTTTTGTAAAACATCTTACTAACACAGTATATTGAATGTAGTTTTGTATAACACCTTACTAACACAGTATATTTAATGTAGTTTTGTACATCTTACTTAACACAGTACATTTAATGTAGTTTTGTATAACATCTTACTAACACAGTATATTGAATGTAGTTTTGTACAACATCTTACGAACACAGTATATTTAATTTAGTTTTGTATAACACCTTACCAACACAGTATATTTAATGTAGTTTTGTACAACACCTCACCAACACAGTATATTGAATGTAGTTTTGTACATCTTATTAACACTATATATTTAATGTAGTTTTGTATAACATCTTACTAACACAGTGTATTGAATGTAGTTTTGTACAACATCTTACAAACAAAGTATATTTAATTTAGTTTTGTATAACACCTTACCAACACAGTATATTGAATGTAGTTTTGTATAACACCTTCCCAACACAGTATATTTAATGTAGTTTTGTATAACATCTTACTAACACAGTATATTGAATGTAGTTTTGTACATCTTATTAACACTGTATATTTAATGTAGTTTTGTATAACATCTTACTAACACTGTATATTTAATGTAGTTTTGTACATCTTATTAAGACTGTATATTTAATGTAGTTTTGTATAATATCTAACTAACACAGTATATTGAATGTAGTTTTGTATAACATCTTACTAACACAGTATATTGCATGTAGTTTTGTACATCTTATTAACACTGTATATTTAATGTAGTTTTGTATAACATCTTACTAACACAGTATATTTGATGTAGTTTTGTATAACATCTTACTAACACAGTATATTGAATGTAGTTTTGTACATCTTATTAACACTGTATATTTAATGTAGTTTTGTATAACATCTTACTAACACAGTATATTTAATGTAGTTTTGTATAACATCTTACTAACACAGGATATTGAATGTAGTTTTGTACATCTTACTTAACACAGTACATTTAATGTAGTTTTGTATAACATCTTACTAACACAGTATATTGAATGTAGTTTTGTACAACATCTTACTAACACAGTATATTTAATTTAGTTTTGTATAACACCTTACCAACACAGTATATTTGATGTAGTTTTGTACAACACCTCACCAACACAGTATATTGAATGTAGTTTTGTACATCTTATTAACACTGTATATTTAATGTAGTTTTGTATAACATCTTATTAACACAGTATATTGAATGTAGTTTTGTATAACATCTTACTAACACAGTATATTTAATGTAGTTTTGTACATCTTACTTAACACAGTACATTTAATGTAGTTTTGTATAACATCTTACTAACAGTATATTGAATGTAGTTTTGTACAACATCTTACTAACACAGTATATTTAATGTAGTTTTGTATAACACCTTACCAACACAGTATATTTAATGTAGTTTTGTATAACACCTTACCAACATAGTATATTTAATGTAGTTTTGTATAACACCTTACCAACACAGTATATTTAATGTAGTTTTGTACAATATCTTACTAACACAGTATATTTAATGTAGTTTTGTATAACACCTTAACAACACAGTATATTTAATGTAGTTTTGTATAACATCTTACCAACACAGTGCAATTAATGTAGTTTTGTATAACACCTTACTAACACAGTATATTGAATGTAGTTTTGTATAACATCTTTCTAACACAGTATATTTAATGTAGTTTTGTATAACATCTTACTAACACAGTATATTTAATGTAGTTTTCTATAACACCTTACCAACACAGTATATTGAATGGAGTTTTGTATAACATCTTACTAACACAGTATATTTAATGTAGTTTTGTATAACATCTTACCAACACAGTGCATTTAATGTAGTTTTGTATAACATCTTACTAACACAGTATATTGAATGTAGTTTTGTATAACATCTTACTAACACAGTATATTGAATGTAGTTTTGTATAACACCTTACCAACACAGTATATTCAATGGAGTTTTGTATAACATCTTACTAACACAGTATATTTAATGTAGTTTTGTATAACATCTTACTAACACAGTGCATTTAATGTAGTTTTGTATAACACCTTACCAACACAGTATATTGAATGGAGTTTTGTAAAACATCTTACTAACACAGTATATTGAATGTAGTTTTGTATAACACCTTACTAACACAGTATATTTAATGTAGTTTTGTACATCTTACTTAACACAGTACATTTAATGTAGTTTTGTATAACATCTTACTAACACAGTATATTGAATGTAGTTTTGTACAACATCTTACGAACACAGTATATTTAATTTAGTTTTGTATAACACCTTACCAACACAGTATATTTAATGTAGTTTTGTACAACACCTCACCAACACAGTATATTGAATGTAGTTTTGTACATCTTATTAACACTATATATTTAATGTAGTTTTGTATAACATCTTACTAACACAGTGTATTGAATGTAGTTTTGTACAACATCTTACAAACAAAGTATATTTAATTTAGTTTTGTATAACACCTTACCAACACAGTATATTGAATGTAGTTTTGTATAACACCTTCCCAACACAGTATATTTAATGTAGTTTTGTATAACATCTTACTAACACAGTATATTGAATGTAGTTTTGTACATCTTATTAACACTGTATATTTAATGTAGTTTTGTATAACATCTTACTAACACTGTATATTTAATGTAGTTTTGTACATCTTATTAAGACTGTATATTTAATGTAGTTTTGTATAACACCTTACCAACACAGTATATTTAATGTAGTTTTGTACAACACCTCACCAACACAGTATATTGAATGTAGTTTTGTACATCTTATTAACACTGTATATTTAATGTAGTTTTGTATAACACCTTACCAACACAGTATATTTAATGTAGTTTTGTACAACACCTCACCAACACAGTATATTGAATGTAGTTTTGTACATCTTATTAACACTGTATATTTAATGTAGTTTTGTATAACATCTTACTAACACAGTGTATTGAATGTAGTTTTGTACAACATCTTACTAACACAGTATATTTAATTTAGTTTTGTATAACACCTTACCAACACAGTATATTTAATGTAGTTTTGTATAACATCTTACTAACACAGTATATTGAATGTAGTTTTGTATAACACCTTCCCAACACAGTATATTTAATGTAGTTTTGTATAACATCTTACTAACACAGTATATTGAATGTAGTTTTGTACATCTTATTAACACTGTATATTTAATGTAGTTTTGTATAACATCTTACTAACACTGTATATTTAATGTAGTTTTGTACATCTTATTAACACTGTATATTTAATGTAGTTTTGTATAACATCTTACTAACACTGTATATTTAATGTAGTTTTGTATAACATCTTATTAACACTGTATATTTAATGTAGTTTTGTATAACACCTTACTAACACAGTACATTTAATGTAGTTTTGTATAACACCTTACCAACACAGTATATTTAATGTAGTTTTGTATGACACCTTACTAACACAGTATAATTAATGTAGTTTTGTATAACACCTAACTAACACAGTATATTGAATGTAGTTTTGTACATCTTATTAACACTGTATATTTAATGTAGTTTTGTATAACATCTTACTAACACTGTATATTTAATGTAGTTTTGTATAATATCTAACTAACACAGTATATTGAATGTAGTTTTGTATAACATCTTACTAACACAGTATATTGCATGTAGTTTTGTACATCTTATTAACACTGTATATTTAATGTAGTTTTGTATAACATCTTACTAACACAGTATATTTGATGTCGTTTTGTATAACATCTTACTAACACAGTATATTGAATGTAGTTTTGTACATCTTATTAACACTGTATATTTAATGTAGTTTTGTATAACATCTTACTAACACAGTATATTTAATGTAGTTTTGTATAACATCTTACTAACACAGGATATTGAATGTAGTTTTGTACATCTTACTTAACACAGTACATTTAATGTAGTTTTGTATAACATCTTACTAACACAGTATATTGAATGTAGTTTTGTACAACATCTTACTAACACAGTATATTTAATTTAGTTTTGTATAACACCTTACCAACACAGTATATTTAATGTAGTTTTGTACAACACCTCACCAACACAGTATATTGAATGTTGTTTTGTACATCTTATTAACACTGTATATTTAATGTAGTTTTATATAACATCTTACTAACACAGTATATTGAATGTAGTTTTGCATAACATCTTACTAACACAGTATATTTAATGTAGTTTTGTACATCTTACTTAACACAGTACATTTAATGTAGTTTTGTATAACATCTTACTAACACAGTATATTGAATGTAGTTTTGTACAACATCTTACTAACACAGTATATTTAATTTAGTTTTGTATAACACCTTACCAACACAGTATATTGAATGTAGTTTTGTATAACACCTTACCAACACAGCATATTTAATGTAGTTTTGTATAACATCTTACTAACAGAGTATATTGAATGTAGTTTTGTACATCTTATTAACACTGTATATTTAATGTAGTTTTGTATAACATCTTACTAACACAGTATATTGAATGTAGTTTTGTATAACATCTTACTAACACAGTATATTTAATGTAGTTTTGTACATCTTACTTAACACAGTACATTTAATGTAGTTTTGTATAACATCTTACTAACACAGTATATTGAATGTAGTTTTGTACAACATCTTACTAACACAGTATATTTAATGTAGTTTTGTATAACACCTTACCAACACAGTATATTTAATGTAGTTTTGTATAACACCTTACCAACATAGTATATTTAATGTAGTTTTGTATAACACCTTACCAACACAGTATATTTAATGTAGTTTTGTACAATATCTTACTAACACAGTATATTTAATGTAGTTTTGTATAACACCTTACCAACACAGTATATTTAATGTAGTTTTGTATAACATCTTACCAACACAGTGCAATTAATGTAGTTTTGTATAACACCTTACTAACACAGTATATTGAATGTAGTTTTGTATAACATCTTACTAACACAGTATATTTAATGTAGTTTTGTATAACATCTTACTAACACAGTATATTTAATGTAGTTTTCTATAACACCTTACCAACACAGTATATTGAATGGAGTTTTGTATAACATCTTACTAACACAGTATATTTAATGTAGTTTTGTATAACATCTTACCAACACAGTGCATTTAATGTAGTTTTGTATAACACCTTACCAACACAGTGCATTTAATGTAGTTTTGTATAACATCTTACTAACACAGTATATTGAATGTAGTTTTGTATAACATCTTACTAACACAGTATATTGAATGTAGTTTTGTATAACACCTTACCAACACAGTATATTCAATGGAGTTTTGTATAACATCTTACTAACACAGTATATTTAATGTAGTTTTGTATAACATCTTACTAACACAGTGCATTTAATGTAGTTTTGTATAACACCTTACCAACACAGTATATTGAATGGAGTTTTGTAAAACATCTTACTAACACAGTATATTGAATGTAGTTTTGTATAACACCTTACTAACACAGTATATTTAATGTAGTTTTGTACATCTTACTTAACACAGTACATTTAATGTAGTTTTGTATAACATCTTACTAACACAGTATATTGAATGTAGTTTTGTACAACATCTTACGAACACAGTATATTGAATGTAGTTTTGTACATCTTATTAACACTATATATTTAATGTAGTTTTGTATAACATCTTACTAACACAGTGTATTGAATGTAGTTTTGTACAACATCTTACAAACAAAGTATATTTAATTTAGTTTTGTATAACACCTTACCAACACAGTATATTGAATGTAGTTTTGTATAACACCTTCCCAACACAGTATATTTAATGTAGTTTTGTATAACATCTTACTAACACAGTATATTGAATGTAGTTTTGTACATCTTATTAACCCTGTATATTTAATGTAGTTTTGTATAACATCTTACTAACACTGTATATTTAATGTAGTTTTGTACATCTTATTAAGACTGTATATTTAATGTAGTTTTGTATAACACCTTACCAACACAGTATATTTAATGTAGTTTTGTACAACACCTCACCAACACAGTATATTGATGTAGTTTTGTACATCTTATTAACACTGTATATTTAATGTAGTTTTGTATAACACCTTACCAACACAGTATATTTAATGTAGTTTTGTACAACACCTCACCAACACAGTATATTGAATGTAGTTTTGTACATCTTATTAACACTGTATATTTAATGTAGTTTTGTATAACATCTTACTAACACAGTGTATTGAATGTAGTTTTGTACAACATCTTACTAACACAGTATATTTAATTTAGTTTTGTATAACACCTTACCAACACAGTATATTGAATGTAGTTTTGTATAACACCTTCCCAACACAGTATATTTAATGGAGTTTTGTATAACATCTTACTAACACAGTATATTGAATGTAGTTTTGTACATCTTATTAACACTGTATATTTAATGTAGTTTTGTATAACATCTTACTAACACTGTATATTTAATGTAGTTTTGTACATCTTATTAACACTGTATATTTAATGTAGTTTTGTATAACATCTTACTAACACTGTATATTTAATGTAGTTTTGTATAACATCTTATTAACACTGTATATTTAATGTAGTTTTGTATAACACCTTACTAACACAGTACATTTAATGTAGTTTTGTATAACACCTTACCAACACAGTATATTTAATGTAGTTTTGTATGACACCTTACTAACACAGTATAATTAATGTAGTTTTGTATAACACCTAACTAACACAGTATATTGAATGTAGTTTTGTACATCTTATTAACACTGTATATTTAATGTAGTTTTGTATAACATCTTACTAACACTGTATATTTAATGTAGTTTTGTATAATATCTAACTAACACAGTATATTGAATGTAGTTTTGTATAACATCTTACTAACACAGTATATTGCATGTAGTTTTGTACATCTTATTAACACTGTATATTTAATGTAGTTTTGTATAACATCTTACTAACACAGTATATTTGATGTAGTTTTGTATAACATCTTACTAACACAGTATATTGAATGTAGTTTTGTACATCTTATTAACACTGTATATTTAATGTAGTTTTGTATAACATCTTACTAACACAGTATATTTAATGTAGTTTTGTATAACATCTTACTAACACAGTATATTGAATGTAGTTTTGTACAACATCTTACTAACACAGTATATTTAATTTAGTTTTGTATAACACCTTACCAACACAGTATATTTAATGTAGTTTTGTACAACACCTCACCAACACAGTATATTGAATGTAGTTTTGTACATCTTATTAACACTGTATATTTAATGTAGTTTTATATAACATCTTACTAACACAGTATATTGAATGTAGTTTTGCATAACATCTTACTAACACAGTATATTTAATGTAGTTTTGTACATCTTACTTAACACAGTGCATTTAATGTAGTTTTGTATAACATCTTACTAACACAGTATATTGAATGTAGTTTTGTACAACATGTTACTAACACAGTATATTTAATTTAGTTTTGTATAACACCTTTCCAACACAGTATATTGAATGTAGTTTTGTATAACACCTTACCAACACAGCATATTTAATGTAGTTTTGTATAACATCTTACTAACACAGTATATTGAATGTAGTTTTGTACATCTTATTAACACTGTATATTTAATGTAGTTTTGTATAACATCTTATTAACACAGTATATTGAATGTAGTTTTGTATAACATCTTACTAACACAGTATATTTAATGTAGTTTTGTACATCTTACTTAACACAGTACATTTAATGTAGTTTTGTATAACATCTTACTAACAGTATATTGAATGTAGTTTTGTACAACATCTTACTAACACAGTATATTTAATGTAGTTTTGTATAACACCTTACCAACACAGTATATTTAATGTAGTTTTGTATAACACCTTACCAACATAGTATATTTAATGTAGTTTTGTATAACACCTTACCAACACAGTATATTTAATGTAGTTTTGTACAATATCTTACTAACACAGTATATTTAATGTAGTTTTGTATAACACCTTACCAACACAGTATATTTAATGTAGTTTTGTATAACATCTTACCAACACAGTGCAATTAATGTAGTTTTGTATAACACCTTACTAACACAGTATATTGAATGTAGTTTTGTATAACATCTTTCTAACACAGTATATTTAATGTAGTTTTGTATAACATCTTACTAACACAGTATATTTAATGTAGTTTTCTATAACACCTTACCAACACAGTATATTGAATGGAGTTTTGTATAACATCTTACTAACACAGTATATTTAATGTAGTTTTGTATAACATCTTACCAACACAGTGCATTTAATGTAGTTTTGTATAACATCTTACTAACACAGTATATTGAATGTAGTTTTGTATAACATCTTACTAACACAGTATATTGAATGTAGTTTTGTATAACACCTTACCAACACAGTATATTCAATGGAGTTTTGTATAACATCTTACTAACACAGTATATTTAATGTAGTTTTGTATAACATCTTACTAACACAGTGCATTTAATGTAGTTTTGTATAACACCTTACCAACACAGTATATTGAATGGAGTTTTGTAAAACATCTTACTAACACAGTATATTGAATGTAGTTTTGTATAACACCTTACTAACACAGTATATTTAATGTAGTTTTGTACATCTTACTTAACACAGTACATTTAATGTAGTTTTGTATAACATCTTACTAACACAGTATATTGAATGTAGTTTTGTACAACATCTTACGAACACAGTATATTTAATTTAGTTTTGTATAACACCTTACCAACACAGTATATTTAATGTAGTTTTGTACAACACCTCACCAACACAGTATATTGAATGTAGTTTTGTACATCTTATTAACACTATATATTTAATGTAGTTTTGTATAACATCTTACTAACACAGTGTATTGAATGTAGTTTTGTACAACATCTTACAAACAAAGTATATTTAATTTAGTTTTGTATAACACCTTACCAACACAGTATATTGAATGTAGTTTTGTATAACACCTTCCCAACACAGTATATTTAATGTAGTTTTGTATAACATCTTACTAACACAGTATATTGAATGTAGTTTTGTACATCTTATTAACACTGTATATTTAATGTAGTTTTGTATAACATCTTACTAACACTGTATATTTAATGTAGTTTTGTACATCTTATTAAGACTGTATATTTAATGTAGTTTTGTATAACACCTTACCAACACAGTATATTTAATGTAGTTTTGTACAACACCTCACCAACACAGTATATTGAATGTAGTTTTGTACATCTTATTAACACTGTATATTTAATGTAGTTTTGTATAACACCTTACCAACACAGTATATTTAATGTAGTTTTGTACAACACCTCACCAACACAGTATATTGAATGTAGTTTTGTACATCTTATTAACACTGTATATTTAATGTAGTTTTGTATAACATCTTACTAACACAGTGTATTGAATGTAGTTTTGTACAACATCTTACTAACACAGTATATTTAATTTAGTTTTGTATAACACCTTACCAACACAGTATATTGAATGTAGTTTTGTATAACACCTTCCCAACACAGTATATTTAATGTAGTTTTGTATAACATCTTACTAACACAGTATATTGAATGTAGTTTTGTACATCTTATTAACACTGTATATTTAATGTAGTTTTGTATAACATCTTACTAACACTGTATATTTAATGTAGTTTTGTACATCTTATTAACACTGTATATTTAATGTAGTTTTGTATAACATCTTACTAACACTGTATATTTAATGTAGTTTTGTATAACATCTTATTAACACTGTATATTTAATGTAGTTTTGTATAACACCTTACTAACACAGTACATTTAATGTAGTTTTGTATAACACCTTACCAACACAGTATATTTAATGTAGTTTTGTATGACACCTTACTAACACAGTATAATTAATGTAGTTTTGTATAACACCTAACTAACACAGTATATTGAATGTAGTTTTGTACATCTTATTAACACTGTATATTTAATGTAGTTTTGTATAACATCTTACTAACACTGTATATTTAATGTAGTTTTGTATAATATCTAACTAACACAGTATATTGAATGTAGTTTTGTATAACATCTTACTAACACAGTATATTGCATGTAGTTTTGTACATCTTATTAACACTGTATATTTAATGTAGTTTTGTATAACATCTTACTAACACAGTATATTTGATGTCGTTTTGTATAACATCTTACTAACACAGTATATTGAATGTAGTTTTGTACATCTTATTAACACTGTATATTTAATGTAGTTTTGTATAACATCTTACTAACACAGTATATTTAATGTAGTTTTGTATAACATCTTACTAACACAGGATATTGAATGTAGTTTTGTACATCTTACTTAACACAGTACATTTAATGTAGTTTTGTATAACATCTTACTAACACAGTATATTGAATGTAGTTTTGTACAACATCTTACTAACACAGTATATTTAATTTAGTTTTGTATAACACCTTACCAACACAGTATATTTAATGTAGTTTTGTACAACACCTCACCAACACAGTATATTGAATGTTGTTTTGTACATCTTATTAACACTGTATATTTAATGTAGTTTTATATAACATCTTACTAACACAGTATATTGAATGTAGTTTTGCATAACATCTTACTAACACAGTATATTTAATGTAGTTTTGTACATCTTACTTAACACAGTACATTTAATGTAGTTTTGTATAACATCTTACTAACACAGTATATTGAATGTAGTTTTGTACAACATCTTACTAACACAGTATATTTAATTTAGTTTTGTATAACACCTTACCAACACAGTATATTGAATGTAGTTTTGTATAACACCTTACCAACACAGCATATTTAATGTAGTTTTGTATAACATCTTACTAACAGAGTATATTGAATGTAGTTTTGTACATCTTATTAACACTGTATATTTAATGTAGTTTTGTATAACATCTTACTAACACAGTATATTGAATGTAGTTTTGTATAACATCTTACTAACACAGTATATTTAATGTAGTTTTGTACATCTTACTTAACACAGTACATTTAATGTAGTTTTGTATAACATCTTACTAACACAGTATATTGAATGTAGTTTTGTACAACATCTTACTAACACAGTATATTTAATGTAGTTTTGTATAACACCTTACCAACACAGTATATTTAATGTAGTTTTGTATAACACCTTACCAACATAGTATATTTAATGTAGTTTTGTATAACACCTTACCAACACAGTATATTTAATGTAGTTTTGTACAATATCTTACTAACACAGTATATTTAATGTAGTTTTGTATAACACCTTACCAACACAGTATATTTAATGTAGTTTTGTATAACATCTTACCAACACAGTGCAATTAATGTAGTTTTGTATAACACCTTACTAACACAGTATATTGAATGTAGTTTTGTATAACATCTTACTAACACAGTATATTTAATGTAGTTTTGTATAACATCTTACTAACACAGTATATTTAATGTAGTTTTCTATAACACCTTACCAACACAGTATATTGAATGGAGTTTTGTATAACATCTTACTAACACAGTATATTTAATGTAGTTTTGTATAACATCTTACCAACACAGTGCATTTAATGTAGTTTTGTATAACACCTTACCAACACAGTGCATTTAATGTAGTTTTGTATAACATCTTACTAACACAGTATATTGAATGTAGTTTTGTATAACATCTTACTAACACAGTATATTGAATGTAGTTTTGTATAACACCTTACCAACACAGTATATTCAATGGAGTTTTGTATAACATCTTACTAACACAGTATATTTAATGTAGTTTTGTATAACATCTTACTAACACAGTGCATTTAATGTAGTTTTGTATAACACCTTACCAACACAGTATATTGAATGGAGTTTTGTAAAACATCTTACTAACACAGTATATTGAATGTAGTTTTGTATAACACCTTACTAACACAGTATATTTAATGTAGTTTTGTACATCTTACTTAACACAGTACATTTAATGTAGTTTTGTATAACATCTTACTAACACAGTATATTGAATGTAGTTTTGTACAACATCTTACGAACACAGTATATTTAATTTAGTTTTGTATAACACCTTACCAACACAGTATATTTAATGTAGTTTTGTACAACACCTCACCAACACAGTATATTGAATGTAGTTTTGTACATCTTATTAACACTATATATTTAATGTAGTTTTGTATAACATCTTACTAACACAGTGTATTGAATGTAGTTTTGTACAACATCTTACAAACAAAGTATATTTAATTTAGTTTTGTATAACACCTTACCAACACAGTATATTGAATGTAGTTTTGTATAACACCTTCCCAACACAGTATATTTAATGTAGTTTTGTATAACATCTTACTAACACAGTATATTGAATGTAGTTTTGTACATCTTATTAACACTGTATATTTAATGTAGTTTTGTATAACATCTTACTAACACTGTATATTTAATGTAGTTTTGTACATCTTATTAAGACTGTATATTTAATGTAGTTTTGTATAACACCTTACCAACACAGTATATTTAATGTAGTTTTGTACAACACCTCACCAACACAGTATATTGAATGTAGTTTTGTACATCTTATTAACACTGTATATTTAATGTAGTTTTGTATAACACCTTACCAACACAGTATATTTAATGTAGTTTTGTACAACACCTCACCAACACAGTATATTGAATGTAGTTTTGTACATCTTATTAACACTGTATATTTAATGTAGTTTTGTATAACATCTTACTAACACAGTGTATTGAATGTAGTTTTGTACAACATCTTACTAACACAGTATATTTAATTTAGTTTTGTATAACACCTTACCAACACAGTATATTGAATGTAGTTTTGTATAACACCTTCCCAACACAGTATATTTAATGTAGTTTTGTATAACATCTTACGAACACAGTATATTGAATGTAGTTTTGTACATCTTATTAACACTGTATATTTAATGTAGTTTTGTATAACATCTTACTAACACTGTATATTTAATGTAGTTTTGTACATCTTATTAACACTGTATATTTAATGTAGTTTTGTATAACATCTTACTAACACTGTATATTTAATGTAGTTTTGTATAACATCTTATTAACACTGCATATTTAATGTAGTTTTGTATAACATCTTACTAACACTGTATATTTAATGTAGTTTTGTATGACACCTTACTAACACAGTATAATTAATGTAGTTTTGTATAACACCTAACTAACACAGTATATTGAATGTAGTTTTGTACATCTTATTAACACTGTATATTTAATGTAGTTTTGTATAACATCTTATTAACACTGTATATTTAATGTAGTTTTGTATAACATCTTACTAACACTGTATATTTAATGTAGTTTTGTATAACATCTTACTAACACAGTATATTGAATGTAGTTTTGTACATCTTATTAACACTGTATATTTAATGTAGTTTTGTATAACATCTTACTAAAACTGTATATTTAATGTAGTTTTGTACATCTTATTAACACTGTATATTTAATGTAGTTTTGTATAACATCTTACTAACACTGTATATTTAATGTAGTTTTGTATAACATCTTATTAACACTGTATATTTAATGTAGTTTTGTATAACACCTTACTAACACAGTACATTTAATGTAGTTTTGTATAACACCTTACCAACACAGTATATTTAATGTAGTTTTGTATGACACCTTACTAACACAGTATAATTAATGTAGTTTTGTATAACACCTAACTAACACAGTATATTGAATGTAGTTTTGTACATCTTATTAACACTGTATATTTAATGTAGTTTTGTATAACATCTTACTAACACTGTATATTTAATGTAGTTTTGTATAATATCTAACTAACACAGTATATTGAATGTAGTTTTGTATAACATCTTACTAACACTGTATATTTAATGTAGTTTTGTATAATATCTAACTAACACAGTATATTTAATGTAGTTTTGTATAACATCTTACTAACACAGTATATTGAATGTAGTTTTGTACATCTTATTAACACTGTATATTTAATGTAGTTTTGTATAACATCTTACTAACACTGTATATTTAATGTAGTTTTGTACATCTTATTAAGACTGTATATTTAATGTAGTTTTGTATAACACCTTACCAACACAGTATATTTAATGTAGTTTTGTACAACACCTCACCAACACAGTATATTGAATGTAGTTTTGTACATCTTATTAACACTGTATATTTAATGTAGTTTTGTATAACACCTTACCAACACAGTATATTTAATGTAGTTTTGTACAACACCTCACCAACACAGTATATTGAATGTAGTTTTGTACATCTTATTAACACTGTATATTTAATGTAGTTTTGTATAACATCTTACTAACACAGTGTATTGAATGTAGTTTTGTACAACATCTTACTAACACAGTATATTTAATTTAGTTTTGTATAACACCTTACCAACACAGTATATTGAATGTAGTTTTGTATAACACCTTCCCAACACAGTATATTTAATGTAGTTTTGTATAACATCTTACTAACACAGTATATTGAATGTAGTTTTGTACATCTTATTAACACTGTATATTTAATGTAGTTTTGTATAACATCTTACTAACACTGTATATTTAATGTAGTTTTGTACATCTTATTAACACTGTATATTTAATGTAGTTTTGTATAACATCTTACTAACACTGTATATTTAATGTAGTTTTGAACAACATCTTATTAACACTGTATATTTAATGTAGTTTTGTATAACACCTTACTAACACAGTACATTTAATGTAGTTTTGTATAACACCTTACCAACACAGTATATTTAATGTAGTTTTGTATGACACCTTACTAACACAGTATAATTAATGTAGTTTTGTATAACACCTAACTAACACAGTATATTGAATGTAGTTTTGTACATCTTATTAACACTGTATATTTAATGTAGTTTTGTATAACATCTTACTAACACTGTATATTTAATGTAGTTTTGTATAATATCTAACTAACACAGTATATTGAATGTAGTTTTGTATAACATCTTACTAACACAGTATATTGCATGTAGTTTTGTACATCTTATTAACACTGTATATTTAATGTAGTTTTGTATAACATCTTACTAACACAGTATATTTGATGTAGTTTTGTATAACATCTTACTAACACAGTATATTGAATGTAGTTTTGTACATCTTATTAACACTGTATATTTAATGTAGTTTTGTATAACATCTTACTAACACAGTATATTTAATGTAGTTTTGTATAACATCTTACTAACACAGGATATTGAATGTAGTTTTGTACATCTTACTTAACACAGTACATTTAATGTAGTTTTGTATAACATCTTACTAACACAGTATATTGAATGTAGTTTTGTACAACATCTTACTAACACAGTATATTTAATTTAGTTTTGTATAACACCTTACCAACACAGTATATTTGATGTAGTTTTGTACAACACCTCACCAACACAGTATATTGAATGTAGTTTTGTACATCTTATTAACACTGTATATTTAATGTAGTTTTATATAACATCTTACTAACACAGTATATTGAATGTAGTTTTGCATAACATCTTACTAACACAGTATATTTAATGTAGTTTTGTACATCTTACTTAACACAGTACATTTAATGTAGTTTTGTATAACATCTTACTAACACAGTATATTGAATGTAGTTTTGTACAACATCTTCCTAACACAGTATATTTAATTTAGTTTTGTATAACACCTTACCAACACAGTATATTGAATGTAGTTTTGTATAACACCTTACCAACACAGCATATTTAATGTAGTTTGGTATAACATCTTACTAACACAGTATATTGAATGTAGTTTTGTACATCTTATTAACACTGTATATTTAATGTAGTTTTGTATAACATCTTACTAACACAGTATATTGAATGTAGTTTTGTATAACATCTTACTAACACAGTATATTGAATGTAGTTTTGTATAACATCTTACTAACACAGTATATTTAATGTAGTTTTGTACATCTTACTTAACACAGTATATTTAATGTAGTTTTGTACATCTTACTTAACACAGTACATTTAATGTAGTTTTGTACAACATCTTACTAACACAGTATATTTAATGTAGTTTTGTATAACACCTTACCAACACAGTATATTTAATGTAGTTTTGTATAACACCTTACCAACATAGTATATTTAATGTAGTTTTGTATAACACCTTACCAACAGTATATTTAATGTAGTTTTGTACAATATCTTACTAACACAGTATATTTAATGTAGTTTTGTATAACACCTTACCAACACAGTATATTTAATGTAGTTTTGTATAACATTTACCAACACAGTGCAATTAATGTAGTTTTGTATAACACCTTACTAACACAGTATATTGAATGTAGTTTTGTATAACATCTTACTAACACAGTATATTTAATGTAGTTTTGTATAACATCTTACTAACACAGTATATTTAATGTAGTTTTCTATAACACCTTACCAACACAGTATATTGAATGGAGTTTTGTATAACATCTTACTAACACAGTATATTTAATGTAGTTTTGTATAACATCTTACCAACACAGTGCATTTAATGTAGTTTTGTATAACACCTTACCAACACAGTGCATTTAATGTAGTTTTATATAACATCTTACTAACACAGTATATTGAATGTAGTTTTGTATAACATCTTACTAACACAGTATATTGAATGTAGTTTTGTATAACACCTTACCAACACAGTATATTCAATGGAGTTTTGTATAACATCTTACTAACACAGTATATTTAATGTAGTTTTGTATAACATCTTACTAACACAGTGCATTTAATGTAGTTTTGTATAACACCTTACCAACACAGTATATTGAATGGAGTTTTGTAAAACATCTTACTAACACAGTATATTGAATGTAGTTTTGTATAACACCTTACAAACACAGTATATTGAATGGAGTTTTGTATAACATCTTACTAACACAGTATATTTAATGTAGTTTTGTATAACATCTTACTAACACAGTATATTGAATGTAGTTTTGTATAACATCTTACTAACACAGTATATTGAATGTAGTTTTGTATAACATCTTACTAACACAGTATATTGAATGTAGTTTTGTAT
This sequence comes from Myxine glutinosa, assembly GCF_964187855.1. Classification (NCBI taxonomy): domain Eukaryota; kingdom Metazoa; phylum Chordata; class Myxini; order Myxiniformes; family Myxinidae; genus Myxine; species Myxine glutinosa. The sequence goes on from NC_136269.1 coordinate 4,019,970, forward strand.
AACACCTTACAAACACAGTATATTGAATGGAGTTTTGTATAACGTCTTACTAACACAGTATATTGAATGGAGTTTTGTATAACATCTTCCTAACACAGTGCAATTAAAGTAGTTTTGTATAACATCTTACCAACACAGTGCATTTAATGTAGTTTTGTATAACATCTTACTAACACAGTATATTGAATGTAGTTTTGTATAACACCTTACCAACACAGTATATTGAATGGAGTTTTGTATAACAGCTTACTAACACAGTATATTGAATGTAGTTTTGTATAACATCTTACTAACACAGTATATTGAATGTAGTTTTGTATAACACCTTACCAACACAGTATATTGAATGGAGTTTTGTATAACATCTTACTAACACAGCATATTTGATGAAGATTTGTATAACATCTTGCTAACACAGATCATTCAATGTAGTATTGTATGACGTCTTACGACCACAGTATATTTAATGTAGTTTTGTATAACATCTTACTAACACAGCATATTTGATGTAGTTTTGTATAACATCTTACTAACACAGTGCATTTAATGTAGTTTTGTATAACATCTTACTAACCGTGCATTTAATGTAGTTTTGTATAACATCTTACGACCACAGTATATTTAATGTAGTTTTGTATCACATCTTACTAACACAGCATATTTGATGTAGTTTTGTATAACATCTTTCTAACACAGTGCATTTAATATAGTTTTGTATAACATCTTACTAACACAGCATAGTTAATGTAGTTTAGTACATCTTACTAACACTGTATATTGAATGTAGTTTTGTATAACATCTTATGAACACAGTATATTTAATGTAGTTTCGTACATCTTACCAACACAGTATATTTAATGTAGTTTTGTACATCTTACTAACACAGTATATTTAATGTAGTTTTGTATAACACCTTACCAACATAGTATATTTAATGTAGTTTTGTATAACACCTTACCAACACAGTATATTTAATGTAGTTTTGTACAATATCTTACTAACACAGTATATTTAATGTAGTTTTGTATAACACCTTACCAACACAGTATATTGAATGTAGTTTTGTATAACACCTTACCAACACAGTATATTGAATGGAGTTTTGTATAACATCTTACTAACACAGCATATTTGATGAAGATTTGTATAACATCTTGCTAACACAGATCATTCAATGTAGTATTGTATGACGTCTTACGACCACAGTATATTTAATGTAGTTTTGTATAACATCTTACTAACACAGCATATTTGATGTAGTTTTGTATAACATCTTACTAACACAGTGCATTTAATGTAGTTTTGTATAACATCTTACTAACCGTGCATTTAATGTAGTTTTGTATAACATCTTACGACCACAGTATATTTAATGTAGTTTTGTATAACATCTTACTAACACAGCATATTTGATGTAGTTTTGTATAACATCTTTCTAACACAGTGCATTTAATATAGTTTTGTATAACATCTTACTAACACAGCATAGTTAATGTAGTTTAGTACATCTTACCAACACTGTATATTGAATGTAGTTTTGTATAACATCTTATGAACACAGTATATTTAATGTAGTTTCGTACATCTTACCAACACAGTATATTTAATGTAGTTTTGTATAACACCTTACCAACACAGTATATTTAATGTAGTTTTGTATAACACCTTACCAACATAATATATTTAATGTAGTTTTGTATAACACCTTACCAACACAGTATATTTAATGTAGTTTTGTACAATATCTTACTAACACAGTATATTTAATGTAGTTTTGTATAACACCTTACCAACACAGTATATTTAATGTAGTTTTGTATAACATCTTACCAACACAGTGCAATTAATGTAGTTTTGTATAACACCTTACTAACACAGTATATTGAATGTAGTTTTGTATAACATCTTACTAACACAGTATATTTAATGTAGTTTTGTATAACATCTTACTAACACAGTATATTTAATGTAGTTTTCTATAACACCTTACCAACACAGTATATTGAATGTAGTTTTGTATAACATCTTACTAACACAGTATATTTAATGTAGTTTTGTACATCTTACTTAACACAGTACATTTAATGTAGTTTTGTATAACATCTTACTAACAGTATATTGAATGTAGTTTTGTACAACATCTTACTAACACAGTATATTTAATGTAGTTTTGTATAACACCTTACCAACACAGTATATTTAATGTAGTTTTGTATAACACCTTACCAACATAGTATATTTAATGTAGTTTTGTATAACACCTTACCAACACAGTATATTTAATGTAGTTTTGTACAATATCTTACTAACACAGTATATTTAATGTAGTTTTGTATAACACCTTACCAACACAGTATATTTAATGTAGTTTTGTATAACATCTTACCAACACAGTGCAATTAATGTAGTTTTGTATAACACCTTACTAACACAGTATATTGAATGTAGTTTTGTATAACATCTTTCTAACACAGTATATTTAATGTAGTTTTGTATAACATCTTACTAACACAGTATATTTAATGTAGTTTTCTATAACACCTTACCAACACAGTATATTGAATGGAGTTTTGTATAACATCTTACTAACACAGTATATTTAATGTAGTTTTGTATAACATCTTACCAACACAGTGCATTTAATGTAGTTTTGTATAACATCTTACTAACACAGTATATTGAATGTAGTTTTGTATAACATCTTACTAACACAGTATATTGAATGTAGTTTTGTATAACACCTTACCAACACAGTATATTCAATGGAGTTTTGTATAACATCTTACTAACACAGTATATTTAATGTAGTTTTGTATAACATCTTACTAACACAGTGCATTTAATGTAGTTTTGTATAACACCTTACCAACACAGTATATTGAATGGAGTTTTGTAAAACATCTTACTAACACAGTATATTGAATGTAGTTTTGTATAACACCTTACTAACACAGTATATTTAATGTAGTTTTGTACATCTTACTTAACACAGTACATTTAATGTAGTTTTGTATAACATCTTACTAACACAGTATATTGAATGTAGTTTTGTACAACATCTTACGAACACAGTATATTTAATTTAGTTTTGTATAACACCTTACCAACACAGTATATTTAATGTAGTTTTGTACAACACCTCACCAACACAGTATATTGAATGTAGTTTTGTACATCTTATTAACACTATATATTTAATGTAGTTTTGTATAACATCTTACTAACACAGTGTATTGAATGTAGTTTTGTACAACATCTTACAAACAAAGTATATTTAATTTAGTTTTGTATAACACCTTACCAACACAGTATATTGAATGTAGTTTTGTATAACACCTTCCCAACACAGTATATTTAATGTAGTTTTGTATAACATCTTACTAACACAGTATATTGAATGTAGTTTTGTACATCTTATTAACACTGTATATTTAATGTAGTTTTGTATAACATCTTACTAACACTGTATATTTAATGTAGTTTTGTACATCTTATTAAGACTGTATATTTAATGTAGTTTTGTATAACACCTTACCAACACAGTATATTTAATGTAGTTTTGTACAACACCTCACCAACACAGTATATTGAATGTAGTTTTGTACATCTTATTAACACTGTATATTTAATGTAGTTTTGTATAACACCTTACCAACACAGTATATTTAATGTAGTTTTGTACAACACCTCACCAACACAGTATATTGAATGTAGTTTTGTACATCTTATTAACACTGTATATTTAATGTAGTTTTGTATAACATCTTACTAACACAGTGTATTGAATGTAGTTTTGTACAACATCTTACTAACACAGTATATTTAATTTAGTTTTGTATAACACCTTACCAACACAGTATATTGAATGTAGTTTTGTATAACACCTTCCCAACACAGTATATTTAATGTAGTTTTGTATAACATCTTACTAACACAGTATATTGAATGTAGTTTTGTACATCTTATTAACACTGTATATTTAATGTAGTTTTGTATAACATCTTACTAACACTGTATATTTAATGTAGTTTTGTACATCTTATTAACACTGTATATTTAATGTAGTTTTGTATAACATCTTACTAACACTGTATATTTAATGTAGTTTTGTATAACATCTTATTAACACTGTATATTTAATGTAGTTTTGTATAACACCTTACTAACACAGTACATTTAATGTAGTTTTGTATAACACCTTACCAACACAGTATATTTAATGTAGTTTTGTATGACACCTTACTAACACAGTATAATTAATGTAGTTTTGTATAACACCTAACTAACACAGTATATTGAATGTAGTTTTGTACATCTTATTAACACTGTATATTTAATGTAGTTTTGTATAACATCTTACTAACACTGTATATTTAATGTAGTTTTGTATAATATCTAACTAACACAGTATATTGAATGTAGTTTTGTATAACATCTTACTAACACAGTATATTGCATGTAGTTTTGTACATCTTATTAACACTGTATATTTAATGTAGTTTTGTATAACATCTTACTAACACAGTATATTTGATGTCGTTTTGTATAACATCTTACTAACACAGTATATTGAATGTAGTTTTGTACATCTTATTAACACTGTATATTTAATGTAGTTTTGTATAACATCTTACTAACACAGTATATTTAATGTAGTTTTGTATAACATCTTACTAACACAGGATATTGAATGTAGTTTTGTACATCTTACTTAACACAGTACATTTAATGTAGTTTTGTATAACATCTTACTAACACAGTATATTGAATGTAGTTTTGTACAACATCTTACTAACACAGTATATTTAATTTAGTTTTGTATAACACCTTACCAACACAGTATATTTAATGTAGTTTTGTACAACACCTCACCAACACAGTATATTGAATGTTGTTTTGTACATCTTATTAACACTGTATATTTAATGTAGTTTTATATAACATCTTACTAACACAGTATATTGAATGTAGTTTTGCATAACATCTTACTAACACAGTATATTTAATGTAGTTTTGTACATCTTACTTAACACAGTACATTTAATGTAGTTTTGTATAACATCTTACTAACACAGTATATTGAATGTAGTTTTGTACAACATCTTACTAACACAGTATATTTAATTTAGTTTTGTATAACACCTTACCAACACAGTATATTGAATGTAGTTTTGTATAACACCTTACCAACACAGCATATTTAATGTAGTTTTGTATAACATCTTACTAACAGAGTATATTGAATGTAGTTTTGTACATCTTATTAACACTGTATATTTAATGTAGTTTTGTATAACATCTTACTAACACAGTATATTGAATGTAGTTTTGTATAACATCTTACTAACACAGTATATTTAATGTAGTTTTGTACATCTTACTTAACACAGTACATTTAATGTAGTTTTGTATAACATCTTACTAACACAGTATATTGAATGTAGTTTTGTACAACATCTTACTAACACAGTATATTTAATGTAGTTTTGTATAACACCTTACCAACACAGTATATTTAATGTAGTTTTGTATAACACCTTACCAACATAGTATATTTAATGTAGTTTTGTATAACACCTTACCAACACAGTATATTTAATGTAGTTTTGTACAATATCTTACTAACACAGTATATTTAATGTAGTTTTGTATAACACCTTACCAACACAGTATATTTAATGTAGTTTTGTATAACATCTTACCAACGCAGTGCAATTAATGTAGTTTTGTATAACACCTTACTAACACAGTATATTGAATGTAGTTTTGTATAACATCTTACTAACACAGTATATTTAATGTAGTTTTGTATAACATCTTACTAACACAGTATATTTAATGTAGTTTTCTATAACACCTTACCAACACAGTATATTGAATGGAGTTTTGTATAACATCTTACTAACACAGTATATTTAATGTAGTTTTGTATAACATCTTACCAACACAGTGCATTTAATGTAGTTTTGTATAACACCTTACCAACACAGTGCATTTAATGTAGTTTTGTATAACATCTTACTAACACAGTATATTGAATGTAGTTTTGTATAACATCTTACTAACACAGTATATTGAATGTAGTTTTGTATAACACCTTACCAACACAGTATATTCAATGGAGTTTTGTATAACATCTTACTAACACAGTATATTTAATGTAGTTTTGTATAACATCTTACTAACACAGTGCATTTAATGTAGTTTTGTATAACACCTTACCAACACAGTATATTGAATGGAGTTTTGTAAAACATCTTACTAACACAGTATATTGAATGTAGTTTTGTATAACACCTTACTAACACAGTATATTTAATGTAGTTTTGTACATCTTACTTAACACAGTACATTTAATGTAGTTTTGTATAACATCTTACTAACACAGTATATTGAATGTAGTTTTGTACAACATCTTACGAACACAGTATATTTAATTTAGTTTTGTATAACACCTTACCAACACAGTATATTTAATGTAGTTTTGTACAACACCTCACCAACACAGTATATTGAATGTAGTTTTGTACATCTTATTAACACTATATATTTAATGTAGTTTTGTATAACATCTTACTAACACAGTGTATTGAATGTAGTTTTGTACAACATCTTACAAACAAAGTATATTTAATTTAGTTTTGTATAACACCTTACCAACACAGTATATTGAATGTAGTTTTGTATAACACCTTCCCAACACAGTATATTTAATGTAGTTTTGTATAACATCTTACTAACACAGTATATTGAATGTAGTTTTGTACATCTTATTAACACTGTATATTTAATGTAGTTTTGTATAACATCTTACTAACACTGTATATTTAATGTAGTTTTGTACATCTTATTAAGACTGTATATTTAATGTAGTTTTGTATAACACCTTACCAACACAGTATATTTAATGTAGTTTTGTACAACACCTCACCAACACAGTATATTGAATGTAGTTTTGTACATCTTATTAACACTGTATATTTAATGTAGTTTTGTATAACACCTTACCAACACAGTATATTTAATGTAGTTTTGTACAACACCTCACCAACACAGTATATTGAATGTAGTTTTGTACATCTTATTAACACTGTATATTTAATGTAGTTTTGTATAACATCTTACTAACACAGTGTATTGAATGTAGTTTTGTACAACATCTTACTAACACAGTATATTTAATTTAGTTTTGTATAACACCTTACCAACACAGTATATTGAATGTAGTTTTGTATAACACCTTCCCAACACAGTATATTTAATGTAGTTTTGTATAACATCTTACGAACACAGTATATTGAATGTAGTTTTGTACATCTTATTAACACTGTATATTTAATGTAGTTTTGTATAACATCTTACTAACACTGTATATTTAATGTAGTTTTGTACATCTTATTAACACTGTATATTTAATGTAGTTTTGTATAACATCTTACTAACACTGTATATTTAATGTAGTTTTGTATAACATCTTATTAACACTGCATATTTAATGTAGTTTTGTATAACACCTTACTAACACAGTACATTTAATGTAGTTTTGTATAACACCTTACCAACACAGTATATTTAATGTAGTTTTGTATGACACCTTACTAACACAGTATAATTAATGTAGTTTTGTATAACACCTAACTAACACAGTATATTGAATGTAGTTTTGTACATCTTATTAACACTGTATATTTAATGTAGTTTTGTATAACATCTTATTAACACTGTATATTTAATGTAGTTTTGTATAACATCTTACTAACACTGTATATTTAATGTAGTTTTGTATAACATCTTACTAACACAGTATATTGAATGTAGTTTTGTACATCTTATTAACACTGTATATTTAATGTAGTTTTGTATAACATCTTACTAAAACTGTATATTTAATGTAGTTTTGTACATCTTATTAACACTGTATATTTAATGTAGTTTTGTATAACATCTTACTAACACTGTATATTTAATGTAGTTTTGTATAACATCTTATTAACACTGTATATTTAATGTAGTTTTGTATAACACCTTACTAACACAGTACATTTAATGTAGTTTTGTATAACACCTTACCAACACAGTATATTTAATGTAGTTTTGTATGACACCTTACTAACACAGTATAATTAATGTAGTTTTGTATAACACCTAACTAACACAGTATATTGAATGTAGTTTTGTACATCTTATTAACACTGTATATTTAATGTAGTTTTGTATAACATCTTACTAACACTGTATATTTAATGTAGTTTTGTATAATATCTAACTAACACAGTATATTGAATGTAGTTTTGTATAACATCTTACTAACACTGTATATTTAATGTAGTTTTGTATAATATCTAACTAACACAGTATATTTAATGTAGTTTTGTATAACATCTTACTAACACAGTATATTGAATGTAGTTTTGTACATCTTATTAACACTGTATATTTAATGTAGTTTTGTATAACATCTTACTAACACTGTATATTTAATGTAGTTTTGTACATCTTATTAAGACTGTATATTTAATGTAGTTTTGTATAACACCTTACCAACACAGTATATTTAATGTAGTTTTGTACAACACCTCACCAACACAGTATATTGAATGTAGTTTTGTACATCTTATTAACACTGTATATTTAATGTAGTTTTGTATAACACCTTACCAACACAGTATATTTAATGTAGTTTTGTACAACACCTCACCAACACAGTATATTGAATGTAGTTTTGTACATCTTATTAACACTGTATATTTAATGTAGTTTTGTATAACATCTTACTAACACAGTGTATTGAATGTAGTTTTGTACAACATCTTACTAACACAGTATATTTAATTTAGTTTTGTATAACACCTTACCAACACAGTATATTGAATGTAGTTTTGTATAACACCTTCCCAACACAGTATATTTAATGTAGTTTTGTATAACATCTTACTAACACAGTATATTGAATGTAGTTTTGTACATCTTATTAACACTGTATATTTAATGTAGTTTTGTATAACATCTTACTAACACTGTATATTTAATGTAGTTTTGTACATCTTATTAACACTGTATATTTAATGTAGTTTTGTATAACATCTTACTAACACTGTATATTTAATGTAGTTTTGAACAACATCTTATTAACACTGTATATTTAATGTAGTTTTGTATAACACCTTACTAACACAGTACATTTAATGTAGTTTTGTATAACACCTTACCAACACAGTATATTTAATGTAGTTTTGTATGACACCTTACTAACACAGTATAATTAATGTAGTTTTGTATAACACCTAACTAACACAGTATATTGAATGTAGTTTTGTACATCTTATTAACACTGTATATTTAATGTAGTTTTGTATAACATCTTACTAACACTGTATATTTAATGTAGTTTTGTATAATATCTAACTAACACAGTATATTGAATGTAGTTTTGTATAACATCTTACTAACACAGTATATTGCATGTAGTTTTGTACATCTTATTAACACTGTATATTTAATGTAGTTTTGTATAACATCTTACTAACACAGTATATTTGATGTAGTTTTGTATAACATCTTACTAACACAGTATATTGAATGTAGTTTTGTACATCTTATTAACACTGTATATTTAATGTAGTTTTGTATAACATCTTACTAACACAGTATATTTAATGTAGTTTTGTATAACATCTTACTAACACAGGATATTGAATGTAGTTTTGTACATCTTACTTAACACAGTACATTTAATGTAGTTTTGTATAACATCTTACTAACACAGTATATTGAATGTAGTTTTGTACAACATCTTACTAACACAGTATATTTAATTTAGTTTTGTATAACACCTTACCAACACAGTATATTTGATGTAGTTTTGTACAACACCTCACCAACACAGTATATTGAATGTAGTTTTGTACATCTTATTAACACTGTATATTTAATGTAGTTTTATATAACATCTTACTAACACAGTATATTGAATGTAGTTTTGCATAACATCTTACTAACACAGTATATTTAATGTAGTTTTGTACATCTTACTTAACACAGTACATTTAATGTAGTTTTGTATAACATCTTACTAACACAGTATATTGAATGTAGTTTTGTACAACATCTTCCTAACACAGTATATTTAATTTAGTTTTGTATAACACCTTACCAACACAGTATATTGAATGTAGTTTTGTATAACACCTTACCAACACAGCATATTTAATGTAGTTTGGTATAACATCTTACTAACACAGTATATTGAATGTAGTTTTGTACATCTTATTAACACTGTATATTTAATGTAGTTTTGTATAACATCTTACTAACACAGTATATTGAATGTAGTTTTGTATAACATCTTACTAACACAGTATATTGAATGTAGTTTTGTATAACATCTTACTAACACAGTATATTTAATGTAGTTTTGTACATCTTACTTAACACAGTATATTTAATGTAGTTTTGTACATCTTACTTAACACAGTACATTTAATGTAGTTTTGTACAACATCTTACTAACACAGTATATTTAATGTAGTTTTGTATAACACCTTACCAACACAGTATATTTAATGTAGTTTTGTATAACACCTTACCAACATAGTATATTTAATGTAGTTTTGTATAACACCTTACCAACAGTATATTTAATGTAGTTTTGTACAATATCTTACTAACACAGTATATTTAATGTAGTTTTGTATAACACCTTACCAACACAGTATATTTAATGTAGTTTTGTATAACATTTACCAACACAGTGCAATTAATGTAGTTTTGTATAACACCTTACTAACACAGTATATTGAATGTAGTTTTGTATAACATCTTACTAACACAGTATATTTAATGTAGTTTTGTATAACATCTTACTAACACAGTATATTTAATGTAGTTTTCTATAACACCTTACCAACACAGTATATTGAATGGAGTTTTGTATAACATCTTACTAACACAGTATATTTAATGTAGTTTTGTATAACATCTTACCAACACAGTGCATTTAATGTAGTTTTGTATAACACCTTACCAACACAGTGCATTTAATGTAGTTTTATATAACATCTTACTAACACAGTATATTGAATGTAGTTTTGTATAACATCTTACTAACACAGTATATTGAATGTAGTTTTGTATAACACCTTACCAACACAGTATATTCAATGGAGTTTTGTATAACATCTTACTAACACAGTATATTTAATGTAGTTTTGTATAACATCTTACTAACACAGTGCATTTAATGTAGTTTTGTATAACACCTTACCAACACAGTATATTGAATGGAGTTTTGTAAAACATCTTACTAACACAGTATATTGAATGTAGTTTTGTATAACACCTTACAAACACAGTATATTGAATGGAGTTTTGTATAACATCTTACTAACACAGTATATTTAATGTAGTTTTGTATAACATCTTACTAACACAGTATATTGAATGTAGTTTTGTATAACATCTTACTAACACAGTATATTGAATGTAGTTTTGTATAACATCTTACTAACACAGTATATTGAATGTAGTTTTGTATAACACCTTACAAACACAGTATATTGAATGGAGTTTTGTATAACGTCTTACTAACACAGTATATTGAATGGAGTTTTGTATAACATCTTCCTAACACAGTGCAATTAAAGTAGTTTTGTATAACATCTTACCAACACAGTGCATTTAATGTAGTTTTGTATAACATCTTACTAACACAGTATATTGAATGTAGTTTTGTATAACACCTTACCAACACAGTATATTGAATGGAGTTTTGTATAACAGCTTACTAACACAGTATATTGAATGTAGTTTTGTATAACATCTTACTAACACAGTATATTGAATGTAGTTTTGTATAACACCTTACCAACACAGTATATTGAATGGAGTTTTGTATAACATCTTACTAACACAGCATATTTGATGAAGATTTGTATAACATCTTGCTAACACAGATCATTCAATGTAGTATTGTATGACGTCTTACGACCACAGTATATTTAATGTAGTTTTGTATAACATCTTACTAACACAGCATATTTGATGTAGTTTTGTATAACATCTTACTAACACAGTGCATTTAATGTAGTTTTGTATAACATCTTACTAACCGTGCATTTAATGTAGTTTTGTATAACATCTTACGACCACAGTATATTTAATGTAGTTTTGTATCACATCTTACTAACACAGCATATTTGATGTAGTTTTGTATAACATCTTTCTAACACAGTGCATTTAATATAGTTTTGTATAACATCTTACTAACACAGCATAGTTAATGTAGTTTAGTACATCTTACTAACACTGTATATTGAATGTAGTTTTGTATAACATCTTATGAACACAGTATATTTAATGTAGTTTCGTACATCTTACCAACACAGTATATTTAATGTAGTTTTGTACATCTTACTAACACAGTATATTTAATGTAGTTTTGTATAACACCTTACCAACATAGTATATTTAATGTAGTTTTGTATAACACCTTACCAACACAGTATATTTAATGTAGTTTTGTACAATATCTTACTAACACAGTATATTTAATGTAGTTTTGTATAACACCTTACCAACACAGTATATTGAATGTAGTTTTGTATAACACCTTACCAACACAGTATATTGAATGGAGTTTTGTATAACATCTTACTAACACAGCATATTTGATGAAGATTTGTATAACATCTTGCTAACACAGATCATTCAATGTAGTATTGTATGACGTCTTACGACCACAGTATATTTAATGTAGTTTTGTATAACATCTTACTAACACAGCATATTTGATGTAGTTTTGTATAACATCTTACTAACACAGTGCATTTAATGTAGTTTTGTATAACATCTTACTAACCGTGCATTTAATGTAGTTTTGTATAACATCTTACGACCACAGTATATTTAATGTAGTTTTGTATAACATCTTACTAACACAGCATATTTGATGTAGTTTTGTATAACATCTTTCTAACACAGTGCATTTAATATAGTTTTGTATAACATCTTACTAACACAGCATAGTTAATGTAGTTTAGTACATCTTACTAACACTGTATATTTAATGTAGTTTTGTATAATATCTAACTAACACAGTATATTGAATGTAGTTTTGTATAACATCTTACTAACACAGTATATTGCATGTAGTTTTGTACATCTTATTAACACTGTATATTTAATGTAGTTTTGTATAACATCTTACTAACACAGTATATTTGATGTCGTTTTGTATAACATCTTACTAACACAGTATATTGAATGTAGTTTTGTACATCTTATTAACACTGTATATTTAATGTAGTTTTGTATAACATCTTACTAACACAGTATATTTAATGTAGTTTTGTATAACATCTTACTAACGCAGGATATTGAATGTAGTTTTGTACATCTTACTTAACACAGTACATTTAATGTAGTTTTGTATAACATCTTACTAACACAGTATATTTAATGTAGTTTTGTATAACATCTTACTAACACAGTGCATTTAATGTAGTTTTGTATAACACCTTACCAACACAGTATATTGAATGGAGTTTTGTAAAACATCTTACTAACACAGTATATTGAATGTAGTTTTGTATAACACCTTACAAACACAGTATATTGAATGGAGTTTTGTATAACATCTTACTAACACAGTATATTTAATGTAGTTTTGTATAACATCTTACTAACACAGTATATTGAATGTAGTTTTGTATAACATCTTACTAACACAGTATATTGAATGTAGTTTTGTATAACATCTTACTAACACAGTATATTGAATGTAGTTTTGTATAACACCTTACAAACACAGTATATTGAATGGAGTTTTGTATAACGTCTTACTAACACAGTATATTGAATGGAGTTTTGTATAACATCTTCCTAACACAGTGCAATTAAAGTAGTTTTGTATAACATCTTACCAACACAGTGCATTTAATGTAGTTTTGTATAACATCTTACTAACACAGTATATTGAATGTAGTTTTGTATAACACCTTACCAACACAGTATATTGAATGGAGTTTTGTATAACAGCTTACTAACACAGTATATTGAATGTAGTTTTGTATAACATCTTACTAACACAGTATATTGAATGTAGTTTTGTATAACACCTTACCAACACAGTATATTGAATGGAGTTTTGTATAACATCTTACTAACACAGCATATTTGATGAAGATTTGTATAACATCTTGCTAACACAGATCATTCAATGTAGTATTGTATGACGTCTTACGACCACAGTATATTTAATGTAGTTTTGTATAACATCTTACTAACACAGCATATTTGATGTAGTTTTGTATAACATCTTACTAACACAGTGCATTTAATGTAGTTTTGTATAACATCTTACTAACCGTGCATTTAATGTAGTTTTGTATAACATCTTACGACCACAGTATATTTAATGTAGTTTTGTATCACATCTTACTAACACAGCATATTTGATGTAGTTTTGTATAACATCTTTCTAACACAGTGCATTTAATATAGTTTTGTATAACATCTTACTAACACAGCATAGTTAATGTAGTTTAGTACATCTTACTAACACTGTATATTGAATGTAGTTTTGTATAACATCTTATGAACACAGTATATTTAATGTAGTTTCGTACATCTTACCAACACAGTATATTTAATGTAGTTTTGTACATCTTACTAACACAGTATATTTAATGTAGTTTTGTATAACACCTTACCAACATAGTATATTTAATGTAGTTTTGTATAACACCTTACCAACACAGTATATTTAATGTAGTTTTGTACAATATCTTACTAACACAGTATATTTAATGTAGTTTTGTATAACACCTTACCAACACAGTATATTGAATGTAGTTTTGTATAACACCTTACCAACACAGTATATTGAATGGAGTTTTGTATAACATCTTACTAACACAGCATATTTGATGAAGATTTGTATAACATCTTGCTAACACAGATCATTCAATGTAGTATTGTATGACGTCTTACGACCACAGTATATTTAATGTAGTTTTGTATAACATCTTACTAACACAGCATATTTGATGTAGTTTTGTATAACATCTTACTAACACAGTGCATTTAATGTAGTTTTGTATAACATCTTACTAACCGTGCATTTAATGTAGTTTTGTATAACATCTTACGACCACAGTATATTTAATGTAGTTTTGTATAACATCTTACTAACACAGCATATTTGATGTAGTTTTGTATAACATCTTTCTAACACAGTGCATTTAATATAGTTTTGTATAACATCTTACTAACACAGCATAGTTAATGTAGTTTAGTACATCTTACTAACACTGTATATTTAATGTAGTTTTGTATAATATCTAACTAACACAGTATATTGAATGTAGTTTTGTATAACATCTTACTAACACAGTATATTGCATGTAGTTTTGTACATCTTATTAACACTGTATATTTAATGTAGTTTTGTATAACATCTTACTAACACAGTATATTTGATGTCGTTTTGTATAACATCTTACTAACACAGTATATTGAATGTAGTTTTGTACATCTTATTAACACTGTATATTTAATGTAGTTTTGTATAACATCTTACTAACACAGTATATTTAATGTAGTTTTGTATAACATCTTACTAACACAGGATATTGAATGTAGTTTTGTACATCTTACTTAACACAGTACATTTAATGTAGTTTTGTATAACATCTTACTAACACAGTATATTGAATGTAGTTTTGTACAACATCTTACTAACACAGTATATTTAATTTAGTTTTGTATAACACCTTACCAACACAGTATATTTAATGTAGTTTTGTACAACACCTCACCAACACAGTATATTGAATGTTGTTTTGTACATCTTATTAACACTGTATATTTAATGTAGTTTTATATAACATCTTACTAACACAGTATATTGAATGTAGTTTTGCATAACATCTTACTAACACAGTATATTTAATGTAGTTTTGTACATCTTACTTAACACAGTACATTTAATGTAGTTTTGTATAACATCTTACTAACACAGTATATTGAATGTAGTTTTGTACAACATCTTACTAACACAGTATATTTAATTTAGTTTTGTATAACACCTTACCAACACAGTATATTGAATGTAGTTTTGTATAACACCTTACCAACACAGCATATTTAATGTAGTTTTGTATAACATCTTACTAACAGAGTATATTGAATGTAGTTTTGTACATCTTATTAACACTGTATATTTAATGTAGTTTTGTATAACATCTTACTAACACAGTATATTGAATGTAGTTTTGTATAACATCTTACTAACACAGTATATTTAATGTAGTTTTGTACATCTTACTTAACACAGTACATTTAATGTAGTTTTGTATAACATCTTACTAACACAGTATATTGAATGTAGTTTTGTACAACATCTTACTAACACAGTATATTTAATGTAGTTTTGTATAACACCTTACCAACACAGTATATTTAATGTAGTTTTGTATAACACCTTACCAACATAGTATATTTAATGTAGTTTTGTATAACACCTTACCAACACAGTATATTTAATGTAGTTTTGTACAATATCTTACTAACACAGTATATTTAATGTAGTTTTGTATAACACCTTACCAACACAGTATATTTAATGTAGTTTTGTATAACATCTTACCAACACAGTGCAATTAATGTAGTTTTGTATAACACCTTACTAACACAGTATATTGAATGTAGTTTTGTATAACATCTTACTAACACAGTATATTTAATGTAGTTTTGTATAACATCTTACTAACACAGTATATTTAATGTAGTTTTCTATAACACCTTACCAACACAGTATATTGAATGGAGTTTTGTATAACATCTTACTAACACAGTATATTTAATGTAGTTTTGTATAACATCTTACCAACACAGTGCATTTAATGTAGTTTTGTATAACACCTTACCAACACAGTGCATTTAATGTAGTTTTGTATAACATCTTACTAACACAGTATATTGAATGTAGTTTTGTATAACATCTTACTAACACAGTATATTGAATGTAGTTTTGTATAACACCTTACCAACACAGTATATTCAATGGAGTTTTGTATAACATCTTACTAACACAGTATATTTAATGTAGTTTTGTATAACATCTTACTAACACAGTGCATTTAATGTAGTTTTGTATAACACCTTACCAACACAGTATATTGAATGGAGTTTTGTAAAACATCTTACTAACACAGTATATTGAATGTAGTTTTGTATAACACCTTACTAACACAGTATATTTAATGTAGTTTTGTACATCTTACTTAACACAGTACATTTAATGTAGTTTTGTATAACATCTTACTAACACAGTATATTGAATGTAGTTTTGTACAACATCTTACGAACACAGTATATTTAATTTAGTTTTGTATAACACCTTACCAACACAGTATATTTAATGTAGTTTTGTACAACACCTCACCAACACAGTATATTGAATGTAGTTTTGTACATCTTATTAACACTATATATTTAATGTAGTTTTGTATAACATCTTACTAACACAGTGTATTGAATGTAGTTTTGTACAACATCTTACAAACAAAGTATATTTAATTTAGTTTTGTATAACACCTTACCAACACAGTATATTGAATGTAGTTTTGTATAACACCTTCCCAACACAGTATATTTAATGTAGTTTTGTATAACATCTTACTAACACAGTATATTGAATGTAGTTTTGTACATCTTATTAACACTGTATATTTAATGTAGTTTTGTATAACATCTTACTAACACTGTATATTTAATGTAGTTTTGTACATCTTATTAAGACTGTATATTTAATGTAGTTTTGTATAACACCTTACCAACACAGTATATTTAATGTAGTTTTGTACAACACCTCACCAACACAGTATATTGAATGTAGTTTTGTACATCTTATTAACACTGTATATTTAATGTAGTTTTGTATAACACCTTACCAACACAGTATATTTAATGTAGTTTTGTACAACACCTCACCAACACAGTATATTGAATGTAGTTTTGTACATCTTATTAACACTGTATATTTAATGTAGTTTTGTATAACATCTTACTAACACAGTGTATTGAATGTAGTTTTGTACAACATCTTACTAACACAGTATATTTAATTTAGTTTTGTATAACACCTTACCAACACAGTATATTGAATGTAGTTTTGTATAACACCTTCCCAACACAGTATATTTAATGTAGTTTTGTATAACATCTTACGAACACAGTATATTGAATGTAGTTTTGTACATCTTATTAACACTGTATATTTAATGTAGTTTTGTATAACATCTTACTAACACTGTATATTTAATGTAGTTTTGTACATCTTATTAACACTGTATATTTAATGTAGTTTTGTATAACATCTTACTAACACTGTATATTTAATGTAGTTTTGTATAACATCTTATTAACACTGCATATTTAATGTAGTTTTGTATAACACCTTACTAACACAGTACATTTAATGTAGTTTTGTATAACACCTTACCAACACAGTATATTTAATGTAGTTTTGTATGACACCTTACTAACACAGTATAATTAATGTAGTTTTGTATAACACCTAACTAACACAGTATATTGAATGTAGTTTTGTACATCTTATTAACACTGTATATTTAATGTAGTTTTGTATAACATCTTATTAACACTGTATATTTAATGTAGTTTTGTATAACATCTTACTAACACTGTATATTTAATGTAGTTTTGTATAACATCTTACTAACACAGTATATTGAATGTAGTTTTGTACATCTTATTAACACTGTATATTTAATGTAGTTTTGTATAACATCTTACTAAAACTGTATATTTAATGTAGTTTTGTACATCTTATTAACACTGTATATTTAATGTAGTTTTGTATAACATCTTACTAACACTGTATATTTAATGTAGTTTTGTATAACATCTTATTAACACTGTATATTTAATGTAGTTTTGTATAACACCTTACTAACACAGTACATTTAATGTAGTTTTGTATAACACCTTACCAACACAGTATATTTAATGTAGTTTTGTATGACACCTTACTAACACAGTATAATTAATGTAGTTTTGTATAACACCTAACTAACACAGTATATTGAATGTAGTTTTGTACATCTTATTAACACTGTATATTTAATGTAGTTTTGTATAACATCTTACTAACACTGTATATTTAATGTAGTTTTGTATAATATCTAACTAACACAGTATATTGAATGTAGTTTTGTATAACATCTTACTAACACTGTATATTTAATGTAGTTTTGTATAATATCTAACTAACACAGTATATTTAATGTAGTTTTGTATAACATCTTACTAACACAGTATATTGAATGTAGTTTTGTACATCTTATTAACACTGTATATTTAATGTAGTTTTGTATAACATCTTACTAACACTGTATATTTAATGTAGTTTTGTACATCTTATTAAGACTGTATATTTAATGTAGTTTTGTATAACACCTTACCAACACAGTATATTTAATGTAGTTTTGTACAACACCTCACCAACACAGTATATTGAATGTAGTTTTGTACATCTTATTAACACTGTATATTTAATGTAGTTTTGTATAACACCTTACCAACACAGTATATTTAATGTAGTTTTGTACAACACCTCACCAACACAGTATATTGAATGTAGTTTTGTACATCTTATTAACACTGTATATTTAATGTAGTTTTGTATAACATCTTACTAACACAGTGTATTGAATGTAGTTTTGTACAACATCTTACTAACACAGTATATTTAATTTAGTTTTGTATAACACCTTACCAACACAGTATATTGAATGTAGTTTTGTATAACACCTTCCCAACACAGTATATTTAATGTAGTTTTGTATAACATCTTACTAACACAGTATATTGAATGTAGTTTTGTACATCTTATTAACACTGTATATTTAATGTAGTTTTGTATAACATCTTACTAACACTGTATATTTAATGTAGTTTTGTACATCTTATTAACACTGTATATTTAATGTAGTTTTGTATAACATCTTACTAACACTGTATATTTAATGTAGTTTTGAACAACATCTTATTAACACTGTATATTTAATGTAGTTTTGTATAACACCTTACTAACACAGTACATTTAATGTAGTTTTGTATAACACCTTACCAACACAGTATATTTAATGTAGTTTTGTATGACACCTTACTAACACAGTATAATTAATGTAGTTTTGTATAACACCTAACTAACACAGTATATTGAATGTAGTTTTGTACATCTTATTAACACTGTATATTTAATGTAGTTTTGTATAACATCTTACTAACACTGTATATTTAATGTAGTTTTGTATAATATCTAACTAACACAGTATATTGAATGTAGTTTTGTATAACATCTTACTAACACAGTATATTGCATGTAGTTTTGTACATCTTATTAACACTGTATATTTAATGTAGTTTTGTATAACATCTTACTAACACAGTATATTTGATGTAGTTTTGTATAACATCTTACTAACACAGTATATTGAATGTAGTTTTGTACATCTTATTAACACTGTATATTTAATGTAGTTTTGTATAACATCTTACTAACACAGTATATTTAATGTAGTTTTGTATAACATCTTACTAACACAGGATATTGAATGTAGTTTTGTACATCTTACTTAACACAGTACATTTAATGTAGTTTTGTATAACATCTTACTAACACAGTATATTGAATGTAGTTTTGTACAACATCTTACTAACACAGTATATTTAATTTAGTTTTGTATAACACCTTACCAACACAGTATATTTGATGTAGTTTTGTACAACACCTCACCAACACAGTATATTGAATGTAGTTTTGTACATCTTATTAACACTGTATATTTAATGTAGTTTTATATAACATCTTACTAACACAGTATATTGAATGTAGTTTTGCATAACATCTTACTAACACAGTATATTTAATGTAGTTTTGTACATCTTACTTAACACAGTACATTTAATGTAGTTTTGTATAACATCTTACTAACACAGTATATTGAATGTAGTTTTGTACAACATCTTCCTAACACAGTATATTTAATTTAGTTTTGTATAACACCTTACCAACACAGTATATTGAATGTAGTTTTGTATAACACCTTACCAACACAGCATATTTAATGTAGTTTGGTATAACATCTTACTAACACAGTATATTGAATGTAGTTTTGTACATCTTATTAACACTGTATATTTAATGTAGTTTTGTATAACATCTTACTAACACAGTATATTGAATGTAGTTTTGTATAACATCTTACTAACACAGTATATTGAATGTAGTTTTGTATAACATCTTACTAACACAGTATATTTAATGTAGTTTTGTACATCTTACTTAACACAGTATATTTAATGTAGTTTTGTACATCTTACTTAACACAGTACATTTAATGTAGTTTTGTACAACATCTTACTAACACAGTATATTTAATGTAGTTTTGTATAACACCTTACCAACACAGTATATTTAATGTAGTTTTGTATAACACCTTACCAACATAGTATATTTAATGTAGTTTTGTATAACACCTTACCAACAGTATATTTAATGTAGTTTTGTACAATATCTTACTAACACAGTATATTTAATGTAGTTTTGTATAACACCTTACCAACACAGTATATTTAATGTAGTTTTGTATAACATTTACCAACACAGTGCAATTAATGTAGTTTTGTATAACACCTTACTAACACAGTATATTGAATGTAGTTTTGTATAACATCTTACTAACACAGTATATTTAATGTAGTTTTGTATAACATCTTACTAACACAGTATATTTAATGTAGTTTTCTATAACACCTTACCAACACAGTATATTGAATGGAGTTTTGTATAACATCTTACTAACACAGTATATTTAATGTAGTTTTGTATAACATCTTACCAACACAGTGCATTTAATGTAGTTTTGTATAACACCTTACCAACACAGTGCATTTAATGTAGTTTTATATAACATCTTACTAACACAGTATATTGAATGTAGTTTTGTATAACATCTTACTAACACAGTATATTGAATGTAGTTTTGTATAACACCTTACCAACACAGTATATTCAATGGAGTTTTGTATAACATCTTACTAACACAGTATATTTAATGTAGTTTTGTATAACATCTTACTAACACAGTGCATTTAATGTAGTTTTGTATAACACCTTACCAACACAGTATATTGAATGGAGTTTTGTAAAACATCTTACTAACACAGTATATTGAATGTAGTTTTGTATAACACCTTACAAACACAGTATATTGAATGGAGTTTTGTATAACATCTTACTAACACAGTATATTTAATGTAGTTTTGTATAACATCTTACTAACACAGTATATTGAATGTAGTTTTGTATAACATCTTACTAACACAGTATATTGAATGTAGTTTTGTATAACATCTTACTAACACAGTATATTGAATGTAGTTTTGTATAACACCTTACAAACACAGTATATTGAATGGAGTTTTGTATAACGTCTTACTAACACAGTATATTGAATGGAGTTTTGTATAACATCTTCCTAACACAGTGCAATTAAAGTAGTTTTGTATAACATCTTACCAACACAGTGCATTTAATGTAGTTTTGTATAACATCTTACTAACACAGTATATTGAATGTAGTTTTGTATAACACCTTACCAACACAGTATATTGAATGGAGTTTTGTATAACAGCTTACTAACACAGTATATTGAATGTAGTTTTGTATAACATCTTACTAACACAGTATATTGAATGTAGTTTTGTATAACACCTTACCAACACAGTATATTGAATGGAGTTTTGTATAACATCTTACTAACACAGCATATTTGATGAAGATTTGTATAACATCTTGCTAACACAGATCATTCAATGTAGTATTGTATGACGTCTTACGACCACAGTATATTTAATGTAGTTTTGTATAACATCTTACTAACACAGCATATTTGATGTAGTTTTGTATAACATCTTACTAACACAGTGCATTTAATGTAGTTTTGTATAACATCTTACTAACCGTGCATTTAATGTAGTTTTGTATAACATCTTACGACCACAGTATATTTAATGTAGTTTTGTATCACATCTTACTAACACAGCATATTTGATGTAGTTTTGTATAACATCTTTCTAACACAGTGCATTTAATATAGTTTTGTATAACATCTTACTAACACAGCATAGTTAATGTAGTTTAGTACATCTTACTAACACTGTATATTGAATGTAGTTTTGTATAACATCTTATGAACACAGTATATTTAATGTAGTTTCGTACATCTTACCAACACAGTATATTTAATGTAGTTTTGTACATCTTACTAACACAGTATATCTAATGTAGTTTTGTATAACACCTTACCAACATAGTATATTTAATGTAGTTTTGTATAACACCTTACCAACACAGTATATTTAATGTAGTTTTGTACAATATCTTACTAACACAGTATATTTAATGTAGTTTTGTATAACACCTTACCAACACAGTATATTGAATGTAGTTTTGTATAACACCTTACCAACACAGTATATTGAATGGAGTTTTGTATAACATCTTACTAACACAGCATATTTGATGAAGATTTGTATAACATCTTGCTAACACAGATCATTCAATGTAGTATTGTATGACGTCTTACGACCACAGTATATTTAATGTAGTTTTGTATAACATCTTACTAACACAGCATATTTGATGTAGTTTTGTATAACATCTTACTAACACAGTGCATTTAATGTAGTTTTGTATAACATCTTACTAACCGTGCATTTAATGTAGTTTTGTATAACATCTTACGACCACAGTATATTTAATGTAGTTTTGTATAACATCTTACTAACACAGCATATTTGATGTAGTTTTGTATAACATCTTTCTAACACAGTGCATTTAATATAGTTTTGTATAACATCTTACTAACACAGCATAGTTAATGTAGTTTAGTACATCTTACTAACACTGTATATTGAATGTAGTTTTGTATAACATCTTATGAACACAGTATATTTAATGTAGTTTCGTACATCTTACCAACACAGTATATTTAATGTAGTTTTGTATAACACCTTACCAACACAGTATATTTAATGTAGTTTTGTATAACACCTTACCAACATAATATATTTAATGTAGTTTTGTATAACACCTTACCAACACAGTATATTTAATGTAGTTTTGTACAATATCTTACTAACACAGTATATTTAATGTAGTTTTGTATAACACCTTACCAACACAGTATATTTAATGTAGTTTTGTATAACATCTTACCAACACAGTGCAATTAATGTAGTTTTGTATAACACCTTACTAACACAGTATATTGAATGTAGTTTTGTATAACATCTTACTAACACAGTATATTTAATGTAGTTTTGTATAACATCTTACTAACACAGTATATTTAATGTAGTTTTCTATAACACCTTACCAACACAGTATATTGAATGGAGTTTTGTATAACATCTTACTAACACAGTATATTTAATGTAGTTTTGTATAACATCTTACCAACACAGTGCATTTAATGTAGTTTTGTATAATACCTTACCAACACAGTGCATTTAATGTAGTTTTGTATAACATCTTACTAACACAGTATATTGAATGTAGTTTTGTATAACATCTTACTAACACAGTATATTGAATGTAGTTTTGTATAACACCTTGCCAACACAGTATATTCAATGGAGTTTTGTATAACATCTTACTAACACAGTATATTTAATGGAGGTTTGTATAACATCTTACTAACACAGTGCATTTAATGTAGTTTTGTATAACACCTTACCAACACAGTATATTGAATGGAGTTTTGTAAAACATCTTACTAACACAGTATATTGAATGTAGTTTTGTATAACACCTTACAAACACAGTATATTGAATGGAGTTTTGTATAACATCTTACTAACACAGTATATTTAATGTAGTTTTGTATAACATCTTACTAACACAGTATATTGAATGTAGTTTTGTATAACATCTTACTAACACAGTATATTGAATGTAGTTTTGTATAACATCTTACTAACACAGTATATTGAATGTAGTTTTGTATAACACCTTACAAACACAGTATATTGAATGGAGTTTTGTATAACGTCTTACTAACACAGTATATTGAATGGAGTTTTGTATAACATCTTCCTAACACAGTGCAATTAAAGTAGTTTTGTATAACATCTTACCAACACAGTGCATTTAATGTAGTTTTGTATAACATCTTACTAACACAGTATATTGAATGTAGTTTTGTATAACACCTTACCAACACAGTATATTGAATGGAGTTTTGTATAACAGCTTACTAACACAGTATATTGAATGTAGTTTTGTATAACATCTTACTAACACAGTATATTGAATGTAGTTTTGTATAACACCTTACCAACACAGTATATTGAATGGAGTTTTGTATAACATCTTACTAACACAGCATATTTGATGAAGATTTGTATAACATCTTGCTAACACAGATCATTCAATGTAGTATTGTATGACGTCTTACGACCACAGTATATTTAATGTAGTTTTGAATAACATCTTACTAACACAGCATTTTTGATGTAGTTTTGTATAACATCTTACTAACACAGTGCATTTAATGTAGTTTTGTATAACATCTTACTAACCGTGCATTTAATGTAGTTTTGTATAACATCTTACGACCACAGTATATTTAATGTAGTTTTGTATAACATCTTACTAACACAGCATATTTGATGTAGTTTTGTATAACATCTTTCTAACACAGTGCATTTAATATAGTTTTGTATAACATCTTACTAACACAGCATAGTTAATGTAGTTTAGTACATCTTACTAACACTGTATATTGAATGTAGTTTTGTATAACATCTTATGAACACAGTATATTTAATGTAGTTTCGTACATCTTACCAACACAGTATATTTAATGTAGTTTTGTACATCTTACTAACACAGTATATTTAATGTAGTTTTGTATAACATCTTACTGGCAGAGTATATTTAATGTAGTTTTGTATAACACCTCACCAACACAGTATATTTAATGTAGTTTTGTATAACATCTTACAAGCACTGTATATTTAATGTAGTTTTGAATAACATCTTACTAACACTGTATATTTAATGTAGTTTTGTACATCTTACTAACACAGTATATTTCTTGTAGTTTTGTACATCTTACTAACACAGAATATTTCTTGTAGTTTTGTACATCTTACTAACAAAGAATATTTCATGTAGTTTTGTACATCTTACGAACACAGTATATTTCTTGTAGTTTTGTACATCTTACTAACACAGCATAGTTAATGTAGTTTTGTACATCTTACTAACACAGCATAGTTAATGTAGATTTGTACATCTTACTAACACAGTATATTGAAAGTAGTTTTGTACATCTTACTAACACAGCATAGTTAATGTAGTTTTGTACATCTTACTAATACAGCATAGTTAATGTAGTTTTGTACATCTTACTAACACAGCATAGTTAATGTAGATTTGTACATCTTACTAACACAGCATAGTTAATGTAGTTTTGTACATCTTACTAACACAGCATAGTACATGTAGTTTTGTACATCTTACTAACACAGCATAGTTAATGTAGTTTTGTACATCTTACTAACACAGCATAGTTCATGTAGTTTTGTACATCTTACTAACACAGCATAGTACATGTAGTTTTGTACATCTTACTAACACAGTTAATTTCTTGTAGTTTTGTACATCTTACTAACACAGCATAGTTAATGTAGTTTTGTACATCTTACTAACACAGTATAATTAATGTAGTTTTGTACATCTTACTAACACAGTAAATTTCTTGTAGTTTTGTACATCTTACTAACACAGCATAGTTAATGCAGTTTTGTACATCTTACTAACACAGCACAGTTAATGTAGTTTTGTACATCTTACTAACACAGCATAGTTAATGTAGTTTTGTACATCTTACTAACACAGCATAGTTAATGTAGTTTTGTACATCTTACTAACACAGCATAGTTAATGTAGTTTTGTACATCTTACTAACACAGCATAGTTAAGGTAGTTTTGTACATCTTACTAACACAGCATAGTTAAGGTAGTTTTGTATATCTTACTAACACAGCATAGTTAAGGTAGTTTTGTACATCTTACTAACACAGCATAGTTAAGGTAGTTTTGTACATCTTACTAACACAGCATAGTTAATGTAGTTTTGTACATCTTACTAACACAGCATAGTTAATGTAGTTTTGTACATCTTTCTAACACTGTATATTGAATGTAGTTTTGTATAACATCTTATGAACACAGTATATTTAATGTAGTTTTGTACATCTTACTAACACAGTATATTTAATGTAGTTTTGTACATCTTACTAACACAGTATATTTCATGTAATTTTGTATAACATCTAACTGGCAGAGTATATTTAATGTAGTTTTGTATAACACCTCACCAACACAGTATATTTAATGTCGCTTTGTATAACATCTTACGAACACTGTATATTTAATGTAGTTTTGAATAACATCTTGCTAACACTGTATATTTAATGTAGTTTTGTACATCTTACTAACACAGTATATTTAATGTAGTTTTGTATAACATCTTACGAACACAGTATATTTAATGTAGTTTTGTATAACATCTTACTAACCCAGTATATTTCATGTAGTTTTGTTTAACATCTTACGAACACAGTATATTTAATGTAGTTTTGTATAACATCTTACCAACCCAGTATATTTCATGTAGTTTTGTTTAACATCTTACGAACACAGTATATTTAATGTGGTTTTGTATAACATCTTACTAACACAGTATATTTAATGTAGTTTTGTACATCTTACTCAACACAGTATATTTCTTGTAGTTTTGTACATCTTACTAACACAGTATATTTCATGTAGTTTTGTATAACATCTTACTAACACAATATATTTAATGTAGTTTTGTACATCTTACGAACACAGTATATTTAATGTAGTTTTGTATAACATCTTACTAACACAATATATTTAATGTAGGTTTGTATAACATCTTACTAACACAATATATTTTAATGTAGGTTTGTATAACATCTTACTAACACAATATATTTAATGTAGGTTTGTATAACATCTTACTAACACAATATATTTTAATGTAGGTTTGTATAACATCTTACTAACACAATATATTTAATGTAGTTTTGTATAACATCTTACTCACACAATATATTTAATGTAGTTTTGTATAACACCTTACTAACACAGTATATTGAATGTAGTTTTGTACATCTTACTAACACAGTACATTTAATGTAGTTTTGTATAACATCTTACTAACACAATATATTTAATGTAGTTTTGTACATCTTACGAACACAATATATTTCTTGTAGTTTTGTACATCTTACTAACACAGTATATTTAATGTAGGTTTGTATAACATCTTACGAACACAATATATTTAATGTAGGTTTGCATAACATCTTACTAACACAATATATTTTAATGTAGGTTTGTATAACATCTTACTAACACAATATATTTAATGTAGGTTTGTATAACATCTTACTAAGACAATATATTTTAATGTAGGTTTGTATAACATCTTACTAACACAATATATTTAATGTAGTTTTGTATAACACCTTACAAACACAGTATATTGAATGGAGTTTTGTATAACATCTTACTAACACAGTATATTTAATGTAGTTTTGTATAACATCTTACTAACACAGTATATTGAATGTAGTTTTGTATAACATCTTACTAACACAGTATATTGAATGTAGTTTTGTATAACATCTTACTAACACAGTATATTTAATGTAGTTTTGTATAACACCTTACAAACACAGTATATTGAATGGAGTTTTGTATAACATCTTACTAACACAGTATATTGAATGGAGTTTTGGATAACATCTTCCTAACACAGTGCAATTAAAGTAGTTTTGTATAACATCTTACCAACACAGTGCATTTAATGTAGTTTTGTATAACATCTTACTAACACAGTATATTGAATGTAGTTTTGTATAACACCTTACCAACACAGTATATTGAATGGAGTTTTGTATAACAGCTTACTAACACAGTATATTGAATGTAGTTTTGTATAACATCTTACTAACACAGTATATTGAATGTAGTTTTGTATAACACCTTACCAACACAGTATATTGAATGGAGTTTTGTATAACATCTTACTAACACAGTATATTGAATGTAGTTTTGTATAACACCTTACCAACACAGTATATTGAATGGAGTTTTGTATAACATCTTACTAACACAGTATATTTAATGTAGTTTTGTATAACATCTTACTAACACAGTCTATTTAATGTAGTTTTGTATAACATCTTACTAACACAGTGCATTTAATGTAGTTTCGTATAACACCTTACCAACACAGTATATTGAATGTAGTTTTGTATAAGATCTTACCAACACAGTGCATTTAATGTAGTTTTGTATAACACCTTACCAACACAGTGCATTTAATGTAGTTTTGTATAACATCTTACTAACACAGTGCATTTAATGTAGTTTTGTATAACCTCTTACTAACACAGTATATTGAATGTAGTTTTGTATAACATCTTACTAACACAGTATATTGAATGTAGTTTTGTATAACCTCTTACTAACACAGTGCATTTAATGTAGTTTTGTATAACACCTTACTAACACAGTATATTTAATGTAGTTTTGTATAACCTCTTACCAACACAGTGCATTTAATGTAGTTTTGTATAACACCTTACTAACACAGTATATTTAATGTAGTTTTGTACATCTTACTAACACAGTATATTTAATGTAGTTTTGTACATCTTACTAACACAGTATATTGAATGTAGTTTTGTATAACACCTTACTAACACAGTGCATTTAATGTAGTTTTGTATAACACCTTACCAACACAGTATATTGAATGGAGTTTTGTATAACATCTTACTAACACAGTATATTTAATGTAGTTTTGTATAACATCTTACTAACACAGTGCATTTAATGTACTTTTGTATAACACCTTACTAACACAGTATATTTGATGTAGTTTTGTATAACCTCTTACCAACACAGTGCATTTAATGTAGTTTTGTATAACACCTTACTAACACAGTATATTTAATGTAGTTTTGTACATCTTACTAACACAGTATATTTAATGTAGTTTTGTACATCTTACTAACACAGTATATTGAATGTAGTTTTGTATAACACCTTACTAACACAGTGCATTTTATGTAGTTTTGTATAACACCTTACCAACACAGTATATTGAATGGAGTTTTGTATAACATCTTACTAACACAGTATATTTAATGTAGTTTTGTATAACATCTTACCAACACAGTGCATTTAATGTAGTTTTGTATAACATCTTACTAACACAGTATATTGAATGTAGTTTTGTATAACACCTCACCAACACAGTATATTGAATGTAGTTTTGTATAACACCTCACCAACACAGTATATTGAATGTAGTTTCGTATAACATCTTACTAACACAGTGCATTTAATGTAGTTTTGTATAACCTCTTACTAACACAGTATATTTAATGTAGTTTTGTTTAACATCTGACTAACACAGTATATTTAATGTAGTTTTGTATAACATCTTACTTTTCACAGTATATTTAATGTAGTTTTGTACAACATCTTACTAACACAGTATATTTAATGTAGGTTTGTATTACATCTTACTAACACAGCATAGTTAATGTAGTTTAGTACATCTTACTAACACTGTATATTGAATGTAGTTTTGTATAACATCTTACTAACACAGCATATTTGATGTAGTTTTGCATAACATCTTACTAACACAGCGCATTTAATGTATTTTTGTACAACATCTTACTAACACAGCATAGTTAATGTAGTTTAGTGCATCTTACTAGCACTGTATATTGAATGTAGTTTTGTATAACATCTTACTAACACAGCATATTTGATGTAGTTTTGTATAACATCTTACTAACACAGTGCATTTAATATAGTTTTGTATAACATCTTACTAACACAGCATAGTTAATGTAGTTTAGTACATCTTACTAACACTGTATATTGAATGTAGTTTTGTATAACATCTTACTAACACAGCATATTTGATGAAGATTTGTATAACATCTTGCTAACACAGATCATTCAATGTAGTATTGTATGACGTCTTACGACCACAGTATATTTAATGTAGTTTTGTATAACATCTTACTAACACAGCATATTTGATGTAGTTTTGTATAACATCTTACTAACACAGTGCATTTAATGTAGTTTTGTATAACATCTTACTAACCATGCATTTAATGTAGTTTTGTATAACATCTTACGACCACAGTATATTTAATGTAGTTTTGTATAACATCTTACTAACACAGCATATTTGATGTAGTTTTGTATAACATCTTTCTAACACAGTGCATTTAATATAGTTTTGTATAACATCTTACTAACACAGCATAGTTAATGTAGTTTAGTACATCTTACTAACACTGTATATTGAATGTAGTTTTGTATAACATCTTATTGGCAGAGTATATTTAATGTAGTTTTGTATAACACCTCACCAACACAGTATATTTAATGTAGTTTTGTATAACATCTTACAAGCACTGTATATTTAATGTAGTTTTGAATAACATCTTACTAACACTGTATATTTAATGTAGTTTTGTACATCTTACGAACACAGTATATTTAATGTAGTTTTGTATAACATCTTACGAACACAGTATATTTAATGTAGTTTTGTTTAACATCTTACGAACACAGTATATTTAATGTAGTTTTGTATAACATCTTACGAACACAGTATATTTAATGTAGTTTTGTTTAACATCTTACGAACACAGTATATTTAATGTATTTTTGTATAACATCTAATGAACACAGTATATTTAATGTAGTTTTGTACATCTTACTCAACACAGTTTATTTCTTGTAGTTTTGTGTAACATCTTACTAACACAATATATTTAATGTAGTTTTGTATAACATCTTACTAACACAATATATTTAATGTAGTTTTGTACATCTTACGAACACAGTATATTTAATGTAGGTTTGTATAACATCTGACTAACACAATATATTTAATGTAGGTTTGTATAACATCTGACTAACACAATATATTTAATGTAGGTTTGTATAACATCTTACTAACACAATATATTGAATGTAGTTTTGTAAAACACCTTACTAACACAGTATATTGAATGTAGTTTTGTACACCTTACTAACACAGTACATTTAATGTAGTTTTGTATAACATCTTACGAACACAATATATTCAATGTAGTTTTGTACATCTTACGAACACAGCATAGTTAATGTAGTTTTGTACATCTTACGAACACAGCATAGTTAATGTAGTTTTGTACATCTTACTAACACAGCATAGTTAATGTAGTTTTGTACATCTTACTAACACAGCATAGTTAATGTAGTTTTGTACATCTTACTAACACAGCATAGTTAATGTAGTTTTGTACATCTTACTAACACAGCATAGTTAATGTAGTTTTGTACATCTTACTAACACAGCATAGTTAATGTAGTTTTGTACATCTTACTAACACAGCATAGTTAATGTAGTTTTGTACATCTTACTAACACAGCATAGTTAATGTAGTTTTGTACATCTTACAAACACAGCATAGTTAATGTACTTTTGTATGACACCTTACCAACACAGTATATTCAATGGAGTTTTGTATAACATCTTACTAACACAGTATATTTAATGTAGTTTTGTATAACATCTTACTAACACAGTGCATTTAATGTAGTTTTGTATAACACCTTACCAACACAGTATATTGAATGGAGTTTTGTAAAACATCTTACTAACACAGTATATTGAATGTAGTTTTGTATAACACCTTACAAACACAGTATATTATATTGAATGGAGTTTTGTATAACATCTTACTAACACAGTATATTTAATGTAGTTTTGTATAACATCTTACTAACACAGTATATTGAATGTAGTTTTGTATAACATCTTACTAACACAGTATATTGAATGTAGTTTTGTATAACATCTTACTAACACAGTATATTGAATGTAGTTTTGTATAACACCTTACAAACACAGTATATTGAATGGAGTTTTGTATAACATCTTACTAACACAGTATATTGAATGGAGTTTTGGATAACATCTTCCTAACACAGTGCAATTAAAGTAGTTTTGTATAACATCTTACCAACACAGTGCATTTAATGTAGTTTTGTATAACATCTTACTAACACAGTATATTGAATGTAGTTTTGTATAACACCTTACCAACACAGTATATTGAATGAAGTTTTGTATAACAGCTTACTAACACAGTATATTGAATGTAGTTTTGTATAACATCTTACTAACACAGTATATTGAATGTAGTTTTGTATAACACCTTACCAACACAGTATATTGAATGGAGTTTTGTATAACATCTTACTAACACAGTATATTGAATGTAGTTTTGTATAACACCTTACCAACACAGTATATTGAATGGAGTTTTGAATAACATCTTACTCACACAGTATATTTAATGTAGTTTTGTATAACATCTTACTAACACAGTCTATTTAATGTAGTTTTGTATAACATCTTACTAACACAGTGCATTTAATGTAGTTTCGTATAACACCTTACCAACACAGTATATTGAATGTAGTTTTGTATAACATCTTACCAACACAGTGCATTTAATGTAGTTTTGTATAACACCTTACCAACACAGTGCATTTAATGTAGTTTTGTATAACATCTTACTAACACAGTGCATTTAATGTAGTTTTGTATAACCTCTTACTCACACAGTATATTGAATGTAGTTTTGTATAACATCTTACTAACACAGTATATTGAATGTAGTTTTGTATAACCTCTTAATAACACAGTGCATTTAATGTAGTTTTGTATAACACCTTACTAACACAGTATATTTAATGTAGTTTTGTATAACCTCTTACCAACACAGTGCATTTAATGTAGTTTTGTATAACACCTTACTAACACAGTATATTTAATGTAGTTTTGTACATCTTACTAACACAGTATATTTAATGTAGTTTTGTACATCTTACTAACACAGTATATTGAATGTAGTTTTGTATAACACCTTACTAACACAGTGCATTTGATGTAGTTTTGTATAACACCTTACCAACACAGTATATTTAATGTAGTTTTGTATAACATCTTACTAACACAGTCTATTTAATGTAGTTTTGTATAACATCTTACTAACACAGTGCATTTAATGTAGTTTCGTATAACACCTTACCAACACAGTATATTGAATGTAGTTTTGTATAACATCTTACCAACACAGTGCATTTAATGTAGTTTTGTATAACACCTTACCAACACAGTGCATTTAATGTAGTTTTGTATAACATCTTACTAACACAGTGCATTTAATGTAGTTTTGTATAACCTCTTACTAACACAGTATATTGAATGTAGTTTTGTATAACATCTTACTAACACAGTATATTGAATGTAGTTTTGTATAACCTCTTAATAACACAGTGCATTTAATGTAGTTTTGTATAACACCTTACTAACACAGTATATTTAATGTAGTTTTGTATAACCTCTTACCAACACAGTGCATTTAATGTAGTTTTGTATAACCTCTTACTAACACAGTATATTGAATGTAGTTTTGTATAACATCTTACTAACACAGTATATTGAATGTAGTTTTGTATAACCTCTTAATAACACAGTGCATTTAATGTAGTTTTGTATAACACCTTACTAACACAGTATATTTAATGTAGTTTTGTATAACCTCTTACCAACACAGTGCATTTAATGTAGTTTTGTATAACACCTTACTAACACAGTATATTTAATGTAGTTTTGTACATCTTACTAACACAGTATATTTAATGTAGTTTTGTACATCTTACTAACACAGTATATTGAATGTAGTTTTGTATAACACCTTACTAACACAGTGCATTTGATGTAGTTTTGTATAACACCTTACCAACACAGTATATTGAATGGAGTTTTGTATAACATCTTACTCACACAGTATATTTAATGTAGTTTTGTATAACATCTTACTAACACAGTCTATTTAATGTAGTTTTGTATAACATCTTACTAACACAGTGCATTTAATGTAGTTTCGTATAACACCTTACCAACACAGTATATTGAATGTAGTTTTGTATAACATCTTACCAACACAGTGCATTTAATGTAGTTTTGTATAACACCTTACCAACACAGTGCATTTAATGTAGTTTTGTATAACATCTTACTAACACAGTGCATTTAATGTAGTTTTGTATAACCTCTTACTCACACAGTATATTGAATGTAGTTTTGTATAACATCTTACTAACACAGTATATTGAATGTAGTTTTGTATAACCTCTTAATAACACAGTGCATTTAATGTAGTTTTGTATAACACCTTACTAACACAGTATATTTAATGCAGTTTTGTATAACCTCTTACCAACACAGTGCATTTAATGTAGTTTTGTATAACACCTTACTAACACAGTATATTTAATGTAGTTTTGTACATCTTACTAACACAGTATATTTAATGTAGTTTTGTACATCTTACTAACACAGTATATTGAATGTAGTTTTGTATAACACCTTACTAACACAGTGCATTTGATGTAGTTTTGTATAACACCTTACCAACACAGTATATTTAATGTAGTTTTGTATAACATCTTACTAACACAGTCTATTTAATGTAGTTTTGTATAACATCTTACTAACACAGTGCATTTAATGTAGTTTCGTATAACACCTTACCAACACAGTATATTGAATGTAGTTTTGTATAACATCTTACCAACACAGTGCATTTAATGTAGTTTTGTATAACACCTTACCAACACAGTGCATTTAATGTAGTTTTGTATAACATCTTACTAACACAGTGCATTTAATGTAGTTTTGTATAACCTCTTACTAACACAGTATATTGAATGTAGTTTTGTATAACATCTTACTAACACAGTATATTGAATGTAGTTTTGTATAACCTCTTAATAACACAGTGCATTTAATGTAGTTTTGTATAACACCTTACTAACACAGTATATTTAATGTAGTTTTGTATAACCTCTTACCAACACAGTGCATTTAATGTAGTTTTGTATAACACCTTACTAACACAGTATATTTAATGTAGTTTTGTACATCTTACTAACACAGTATATTTAATGTAGTTTTGTACATCTTACTAACACAGTATATTGAATGTAGTTTTGTATAACACCTTACTAACACAGTGCATTTGATGTAGTTTTGTATAACACCTTACCAACACAGTATATTGAATGGAGTTTTGTATAACATCTTACCAACACAGTGCATTTAATGTAGTTTTGTATAACACCTTACCAACACAGTGCATTTAATGTAGTTTTGTATAACATCTTACTAACACAGTGCATTTAATGTAGTTTTGTATAACCTCTTACTAACACAGTATATTGAATGTAGTTTTGTATAACATCTTACTAACACAGTATATTGAATGTAGTTTTGTATAACCTCTTAATAACACAGTGCATTTAATGTAGTTTTGTATAACACCTTACTAACACAGTATATTTAATGTAGTTTTGTATAACCTCTTACCAACACAGTGCATTTAATGTAGTTTTGTATAACACCTTACTAACACAGTATATTTAATGTAGTTTTGTACATCTTACTAACACAGTATATTTAATGTAGTTTTGTACATCTTACTAACACAGTATATTGAATGTAGTTTTGTATAACACCTTACTAACACAGTGCATTTGATGTAGTTTTGTATAACACCTTACCAACACAGTATATTTAATGTAGTTTTGTATAACATCTTACTAACACAGTCTATTTAATGTAGTTTTGTATAACATCTTACTAACACAGTGCATTTAATGTAGTTTCGTATAACACCTTACCAACACAGTATATTGAATGTAGTTTTGTATAACATCTTACCAACACAGTGCATTTAATGTAGTTTTGTATAACACCTTACCAACACAGTGCATTTAATGTAGTTTTGTATAACATCTTACTAACACAGTGCATTTAATGTAGTTTTGTATAACCTCTTACTAACACAGTATATTGAATGTAGTTTTGTATAACATCTTACTAACACAGTATATTGAATGTAGTTTTGTATAACCTCTTAATAACACAGTGCATTTAATGTAGTTTTGTATAACACCTTACTAACACAGTATATTTAATGTAGTTTTGTATAACCTCTTAC
This sequence comes from Myxine glutinosa, assembly GCF_964187855.1. Lineage (NCBI taxonomy): Eukaryota > Metazoa > Chordata > Myxini > Myxiniformes > Myxinidae > Myxine > Myxine glutinosa. The sequence continues at coordinate 4,057,261 of NC_136269.1, forward strand.
CAACACAGTGCATTTAATGTAGTTTTGTATAACACCTTACTAACACAGTATATTTAATGTAGTTTTGTACATCTTACTAACACAGTATATTTAATGTAGTTTTGTACATCTTACTAACACAGTATATTGAATGTAGTTTTGTATAACACCTTACTAACACAGTGCATTTGATGTAGTTTTGTATAACACCTTACCAACACAGTATATTGAATGGAGTTTTGTATAACATCTTACAAACACAGTATATTTAATGTAGTTTTGTATAACATCTTACTAACACAGTGCATTTAATGTACTTTTGTATAACACCTTACTAACACAGTATATTTGATGTAGTTTTGTATAACCTCTTACCAACACAGTGCATTTAATGTAGTTTTGTATAACACCTTACTAACACAGTATATTTAATGTAGTTTTGTACATCTTACTAACACAGTATATTTAATGTAGTTTTGTACATCTTACTAACACAGTATATTTAATGTAGTTTTGTACATCTTACTAACACAGTGCATTTTATGTAGTTTTGTATAACACCTTACCAACACAGTATATTGAATGGAGTTTTGTATAACATCTTACTAACACAGTATATTTAATGTAGTTTTGTATAACATCTTACAACACAGTGCATTTAATGTAGTTTTGTATAACATCTTACTAACACAGTATATTGAATGTAGTTTTGTATAACACCTCACCAACACAGTATATTTCTTGTAGTTTTGTACATCTTACTAACACAGCATAGTTAATGTAGTTTTGTACATCTTACTAACACAGTATATTTCTTGTAGTTTTGTACATCTTACTAACACAGAATATTTCTTGTAGTTTTGTACATCTTACTAACACAGTACATTTAATGTAGTTTTGTATAACATCTTACGAACACAATATATTCAATGTAGTTTTGTACATCTTACGAACACAGCATAGTTAATGTAGTTTTGTACATCTTACTAACACAGTATATTTCTTGTAGTTTTGTACATCTTACTAACACAGAATATTTCTTGTAGTTTTGTACATCTTACTAACACAGTACATTTAATGTAGTTTTGTATAACATCTTACGAACACAATATATTCAATGTAGTTTTGTACATCTTACGAACACAGCATAGTTAATGTAGTTTTGTACATCTTACGAACACAGCATAGTTAATGTAGTTTTGTACATCTTACTAACACAGCATAGTTAATGTAGTTTTGTACATCTTACTAACACAGCATAGTTAATGTAGTTTTGTACATCTTACTAACACAGCATAGTTAATGTAGTTTTGTACATCTTACTAACACAGCATAGTTAATGTAGTTTTGTACATCTTACTAACACAGCATAGTTAATGTAGTTTTGTACATCTTACTAACACAGCATAGTTAATGTAGTTTTGTACATCTTACTAACACAGCATAGTTAATGTAGTTTTGTACATCTTACAAACACAGCATAGTTAATGTACTTTTGTATGACACCTTACCAACACAGTATATTCAATGGAGTTTTGTATAACATCTTACTAACACAGTATATTGAATGTAGTTTTGTATAACATCTTACTAACACAGTGCATTTAATGTAGTTTTGTATAACACCTTACCAACACAGTATATTGAATGGAGTTTTGTAAAACATCTTACTAACACAGTATATTGAATGTAGTTTTGTATAACACCTTACAAACACAGTATATTGAATGGAGTTTTGTATAACATCTTACTAACACAGTATATTTAATGTAGTTTTGTATAACATCTTACTAACACAGTATATTGAATGTAGTTTTGTATAACATCTTACTAACACAGTATATTGAATGTAGTTTTGTATAACATCTTACTAACACAGTATATTGAATGTAGTTTTGTATAACACCTTACAAACACAGTATATTGAATGGAGTTTTGTATAACATCTTACTAACACAGTATATTGAATGGAGTTTTGGATAACATCTTCCTAACACAGTGCAATTAAAGTAGTTTTGTATAACATCTTACCAACACAGTGCATTTAATGTAGTTTTGTATAACATCTTACTAACACAGTATATTGAATGTAGTTTTGTATAACACCTTACCAACACTGTATATTGAATGAAGTTTTGTATAACAGCTTACTAACACAGTATATTGAATGTAGTTTTGTATAACATCTTACTAACACAGTATATTGAATGTAGTTTTGTATAACACCTTACCAACACAGTATATTGAATGGAGTTTTGTATAACATCTTACTAACACAGTATATTGAATGTAGTTTTGTATAACATCTTACTAACACAGTATATTGAATGTAGTTTTGTATAACACCTTACCAACACAGTATATTGAATGGAGTTTTGTATAACATCTTACTAACACAGTATATTTAATGTAGTTTTGTATAACATCTTACTAACACAGTCTATTTAATGTAGTTTTGTATAACATCTTACTAACACAGTGCATTTAATGTAGTTTCGTATAACACCTTACCAACACAGTATATTGAATGTAGTTTTGTATAACATCTTACCAACACAGTGCATTTAATGTAGTTTTGTATAACACCTTACCAACACAGTGCATTTAATGTAGTTTTGTATAACATCTTACTAACACAGTGCATTTAATGTAGTTTTGTATATCCTCTTACTAACACAGTATATTGAATGTAGTTTTGTATAACATCTTACTAACACAGTATATTGAATGTAGTTTTGTATAACCTCTTACTAACACAGTGCATTTAATGTAGTTTTGTATAACACCTTACTAACACAGTATATTTAATGTAGTTTTGTATAACCTCTTACCAACACAGTGCATTTAATGTAGTTTTGTATAACACCTTACTAACACAGTATATTTAATGTAGTTTTGTACATCTTACTAACACAGTATATTTAATGTAGTTTTGTACATCTTACTAACACAGTATATTGAATGTAGTTTTGTATAACACCTTACTAACACAGTGCATTTAATGTAGTTTTGTATAACACCTTACCAACACAGTATATTGAATGGAGTTTTGTATAACATCTTACTAACACAGTATATTTAATGTAGTTTTGTATAACATCTTACTAACACAGTGCATTTAATGTACTTTTGTATAACACCTTACTAACACAGTATATTTGATGTAGTTTTGTATAACCTCTTACCAACACAGTACATTTAATGTAGTTTTGTATAACACCTTACTAACACAGTATATTTAATGTAGTTTTGTACATCCTACTAACACAGTATATTTAATGTAGTTTTGTACATCTTACTAACACAGTATATTGAATGTAGTTTTGTATAACACCTTACTAACACAGTGCATTTTATGTAGTTTTGTATAACACCTTACCAACACAGTATATTGAATGGAGTTTTGTATAACATCTTACTAACACAGTATATTTAATGTAGTTTTGTATAACATCTTACCAACACAGTGCATTTAATGTAGTTTTGTATAACATCTTACTAACACAGTATATTGAATGTAGTTTTGTATAACACCTCACCAACACAGTATATTTCTTATAGTTTTGTACATCTTACTAACACAGCATAGTTAATGTAGTTTTGTACATCTTACTAACACAGTATATTTCTTGTAGTTTTGTACATCTTACTAACACAGAATATTTCTTGTAGTTTTGTACATCTTACTAACAAATAATATTTCATGTAGTTTTGTACATCCTACGAACACAGTATATTTCTTGTAGTTTTGTACATCTTACTAACACAGCATAGTTAATGTAGTTTTGTACATCTTACTAACACAGCATAGTTAATGTAGATTTGTACATCTTACTAACACAGTATATTGAAAGTAGTTTTGTACATCTTACTAACACAGCATAGTTAATGTAGTTTTGTACATCTTACTAACACAGCATAGTTAATGTAGTTTTGTACATCTTACTAACACAGCATAGTTAATGTAGATTTGTACATCTTACTAACACAGCATAGTTAATGTAGTTTTGTACATCTTACTAACACAGCATAGTTCATGTAGTTTTGTACATCTTACTAACACAGCATAGTTCATGTAGTTTTGTACATCTTACTAACACAGTTAATTTCTTGTAGTTTTGTACATCTTACTAACACAGCATAGTTAATGTAGTTTTGTACATCTTACTAACACAGTATAATTAATGTAGTTTTGTACATCTTACTAACACAGTAAATTTCTTGTAGTTTTGAACATCTTACTAACACAGCATAGTTAATGTAGTTTTGTACATCTTACTAACACAGCACAGTTAATGTAGTTTTGTACATCTTACTAACACAGCATAGTTAATGTAGTTTTGTACATCTTACTAACACAGCATAGTTAATGTAGTGTTGTACATCTTACTAACACAGCATAGTTAATGTAGTTTTGTACATCTTACTAACACAGCATAGTTAAGGTAGTTTTGTACATCTTACTAACACAGCATAGTTAATTTAGTTTTGTACATCTTACTAACACAGCATAGTTAATGTAGTTTTGTACATCTTTCTAACACTGTATATTGAATGTAGTTTTGTATAACATCTAATGAACACAGTATATTTAATGTAGTTTTGTACATCTTTCGAACACAGTATATTTAATGTAGTTTTGTATAACACCTTACTAACCCAGTATATTTCATGTAGTTTTGTTTAACATCTGACGAACACAGTATATTTAATGTAGTTTTGTATAACATCTTACTAACCCAGTATATTTCATGTAGTTTTGTTTAACATCTTACTAACACAGTATATTTAGTGTAGTTTTGTACATATTACTCAACACAGTATATTTCTTGTAGTTTTGTACATCTTACTAACACAGTATATTTCATGTAGTTTTGTATAACATCTTACTAACACAATATATTTAATGTAGTTTTGTACATCTTACGAACACAGTATATTTAATGTAGTTTTGTATAACATCTTACAAACACAATATATTTAATGTAGGTTTGTATAACATCTTACTAACACAATATATTTTAATGTAGGTTTGTATAACATCTTACTAACACAATATATTTAATGTAGGTTTGTATAACATCTTACTAACACAATATATTTAATGTAGTTTTGTACATCTTACGAACACAATATATTTCTTGTAGTTTTGTACATCTTACTAACACAGTATATTTAATGTAGTTTTGTACATCTTACTAACACAGTATATTTCTTGTAGTTTTGTACATCTTACTAACACAGTATATTTCTTGTAGTTTTGTACATCTTACTAACACAGTATATTTCTTGTAGTTTTGTACATCTTACTAAGACAGTATAATTAATGTAGTTTTGTACATCTTACTAACACAGCATAGTTAATGTAGATTTGTACATCTTACTAACACAGTATATTTCTTGTAGTTTTGTTCATCTTACTAACACAGCATAGTTAATGTAGTTTTGTACATCTTACTAACACAGCATAGTTAATGTAGTTTTGTACATCTTACTAACACAGCATAGTTAATGTAGTTTTGTACATCTTACTAACACAGTAAATTTCTTGTAGTTTTGTCCATCTTACTAACACAGCATAGTTAATGTAGTTTTGTACATTTTACTAACACAGCATAGTTAATGTAGTTTTGTACATCTTACTAACACAGCATAGTTAATGTAGTTTTGTACATCTTACTAACACAGCATAGTTAATGTAGTTTTGTACATCTTACTAACACAGCATAGTTAATGTTGTTTTGTACATCTTACAAACACAGCATAGTTAATGTAGTTTTGTACATCTTACTAACACAGCATAGTTAATGTAGTTTTGTACATCTTACTAACACAGCATAGTTAAGGTAGTTTTGTACATCTTACTAACACAGCATAGTTAAGGTAGTTTTGTACATCTTACTAACACAGCATCGTTAATGTAGTTTAGTACATCTTACTAACACAGCATAGTTAATGTCGTTTTGTACATCTTACTAACACAGCATAGTTAATGTAGTTTTGTATAACACCTTACAAACACAGTATATTGAATGGAGTTTTGTATAACATCTTACTAACACAGTATATTGAATGTAGTTTTGTATAACATCTTACTAACACAGTATATTGAATGTAGTTTTGTATAACATCTTACTAACACAGTATATTGAATGTAGTTTTGTATAACATCTTACTAACACAGTATATTGAATGTAGTTTTGTATAACACCTTACAAACACAGTATATTGAATGGAGTTTTGTATAACATCTTACTAACACAGTATATTGAATGGAGTTTTGGATAACATCTTCCTAACACAGTGCAATTAAAGTAGTTTTGTATAACATCTTACCAACACAGTGCATTTAATGTAGTTTTGTATAACATCTTACTAACACAGTATATTGAATGTAGTTTTGTATAACACCTTACCAACACAGTATATTGAATGAAGTTTTGTATAACAGCTTACTAACACAGTATATTGAATGTAGTTTTGTATAACATCTTACTAACACAGTATATTGAATGTAGTCTTGTATAACACCTTACCAACACAGTATATTGAATGGAGTTTTGTATAACATCTTACTAACACAGTATATTGAATGTAGTTTTGTATAACACCTTACCAACACAGTATATTGAATGGAGTTTTGTATAACATCTTACTAACACAGTATATTTAATGTAGTTTTGTATAACATCTTACTAACACAGTCTATTTAATGTAGTTTTGTATAACATCTTACTAACACAGTGCATTTAATGTAGTTTCGTATAACACCTTACCAACACAGTATATTGAATGTAGTTTTGTATAACATCTTACCAACACAGTGCATTTAATGTAGTTTTGTATAACACCTTACCAACACAGTGCATTTAATGTAGTTTTGTATAACATCTTACTAACACAGTGCATTTAATGTAGTTTTGTATATCCTCTTACTAACACAGTATATTGAATGTAGTTTTGTATAACATCTTACTAACACAGTATATTGAATGTAGTTTTGTATAACCTCTTACTAACACAGTGCATTTAATGTAGTTTTGTATAACACCTTACTAACACAGTATATTTAATGTAGTTTTGTATAACCTCTTACCAACACAGTGCATTTAATGTAGTTTTGTATAACACCTTACTAACACAGTATATTTAATGTAGTTTTGTACATCTTACTAACACAGTATATTTAATGTAGTTTTGTACATCTTACTAACACAGTATATTGAATGTAGTTTTGTATAACACCTTACTAACACAGTGCATTTAATGTAGTTTTGTATAACACCTTACCGACACAGTATATTGAATGGAGTTTTGTATAACATCTTACTAACACAGTATATTTAATGTAGTTTTGTATAACATCTTACTAACACAGTGCATTTAATGTACTTTTGTATAACACCTTACTAACACAGTATATTTGATGTAGTTTTGTATAACCTCTTTCCAACACAGTGCATTTAATGTAGTTTTGTATAACACCTTACTAACACAGTATATTTAATGTAGTTTTGTACATCCTACTAACACAGTATATTTAATGTAGTTTTGTACATCTTACTAACACAGTATATTGAATGTAGTTTTGTATAACACCTTACTAACACAGTGCATTTTATGTAGTTTTGTATAACACCTTACCAACACAGTATATTGAATGGAGTTTTGTATAACATCTTACTAACACAGTATATTTAATGTAGTTTTGTATAACATCTTACTAACACAGTATATTGAATGTAGTTTTGTATAACACCTCACCAACACAGTATATTTCTTGTAGTTTTGTACATCTTACTAACACAGCATAGTTAATGTAGTTTTGTACATCTTACTAACACAGTATATTTCTTGTAGTTTTGTACATCTTACTAACACAGAATATTTCTTGTAGTTTTGTACATCTTACTAACAAATAATATTTCATGTAGTTTTGTACATCTTACGAACACAGTATATTTCTTGTAGTTTTGTACATCTTACTAACACAGCATAGTTAATGTAGTTTTGTACATCTTACTAACACAGCATAGTTAATGTAGATTTGTACATCTTACTAACACAGTATATTGAAAGTAGTTTTGTACATCTTACTAACACAGCATAGTTAATGTAGTTTTGTACATCTTACTAACACAGCATAGTTAATGTAGTTTTGTACATCTTACTAACACAGCATAGTTAATGTAGATTTGTACATCTTACTAACACAGCATAGTTAATGTAGTTTTGTACATCTTACTAACACAGCATAGTTCATGTAGTTTTGTACATCTTACTAACACAGCATAGTTCATGTAGTTTTGTACATCTTACTAACACAGTTAATTTCTTGTAGTTTTGTACATCTTACTAACACAGCATAGTTAATGTAGTTTTGTACATCTTACTAACACAGTATAATTAATGTAGTTTTGTACATCTTACTAACACAGTAAATTTCTTGTAGTTTTGTACATCTTACTAACACAGCATAGTTAATGTAGTTTTGTACATCTTACTAACACAGCACAGTTAATGTAGTTTTGTACATCTTACTAACACAGCATAGTTAATGTAGTTTTGTACATCTTACTAACACAGCATAGTTAATGTAGTGTTGTACATCTTACTAACACAGCATAGTTAATGTAGTTTTGTACATCTTACTAACACAGCATAGTTAAGGTAGTTTTGTACATCTTACTAACACAGCATAGTTAATTTAGTTTTGTACATCTTACTAACACAGCATAGTTAATGTAGTTTTGTACATCTTTCTAACACTGTATATTGAATGTAGTTTTGTATAACATCTAATGAACACAGTATATTTAATGTAGTTTTGTACATCTTTCGAACACAGTATATTTAATGTAGTTTTGTATAACACCTTACTAACCCAGTATATTTCATGTAGTTTTGTTTAACATCTGACGAACACAGTATATTTAATGTAGTTTTGTATAACATCTTACTAACCCAGTATATTTCATGTAGTTTTGTTTAACATCTTACTAACACAGTATATTTAGTGTAGTTTTGTACATATTACTCAACACAGTATATTTCTTGTAGTTTTGTACATCTTACTAACACAGTATATTTAATGTAGTTTTGTATAACATCTTACAAACACAATATATTTAATGTAGGTTTGTATAACATCTTACTAACACAATATATTTTAATGTAGGTTTGTATAACATCTTACTAACACAATATATTTAATGTAGGTTTGTATAACATCTTACGAACACAATATATTTAATGTCGTTTTGTACATCTTACGAACACAATATATTTCTTGTAGTTTTGTACATCTTACTAACACAGTATATTTAATGTAGTTTTGTACATCTTACTAACACAGTATATTTCTTGTAGTTTTGTACATCTTACTAACACAGTATATTTCTTGTAGTTTTGTACATCTTACTAACACAGTATATTTCTTGTAGTTTTGTACATCTTACTAAGACAGTATAATTAATGTAGTTTTGTACATCTTACTAACACAGCATAGTTAATGTAGATTTGTACATCTTACTAACACAGTATATTTCTTGTAGTTTTGTTCATCTTACTAACACAGCATAGTTAATGTAGTTTTGTACATCTTACTAACACAGCATAGTTAATGTAGTTTTGTACATCTTACTAACACAGCATAGTTAATGTAGTTTTGTACATCTTACTAACACAGTAAATTTCTTGTAGTTTTGTCCATCTTACTAACACAGCATAGTTAATGTAGTTTTGTACATCTTACTAACACAGCATAGTTAATGTAGTTTTGTACATCTTACTAACACAGCATAGTTAATGTAGTTTTGTACATCTTACTAACACAGCATAGTTAATGTAGTTTTGTACATCTTACTAACACAGCATAGTTAATGTTGTTTTGTACATCTTACAAACACAGCATAGTTAATGTAGTTTTGTACATCTTACTAACACAGCATAGTTAATGTAGTTTTGTACATCTTACTAACACAGCATAGTTAAGGTAGTTTTGTACATCTTACTAACACAGCATAGTTAAGGTAGTTTTGTACATCTTACTAACACAGCATCGTTAATGTAGTTTAGTACATCTTACTAACACAGCATAGTTAATGTCGTTTTGTACATCTTACTAACACAGCATAGTTAATTTAGTTTTGTACATCTTACTAACACAGCATAGTTAATGTAGTTTTGTACATCTTACTAACACAGCATAGTTAATGTAGTTTTGTACATCTTTCTAACACAGCATAGTCAATGTAGTTTAGTACATCTTACTAACACAGCATAGTTAATGTAGTTTTGTACATCTGACTAACACAGCATAGTTAATTTAGTTTTGTACATCTTACTAACACAGCATAGTTAATGTAGTTTTGTACATCTTACTAACACAGCATAGTTAATGTAGTTTTGTACATCTTTCTAACACTGTATATTGAATGTAGTTTTGTATAACATCTTATGAACACAGTATATTTAATGTAGTTTTGTACATCTTACTAACACAGTATATTTAATGTAGTTTTGTACATCTTACTAACACAGTATATTTCATGTAATTTTGTATAACATCTAACTGGCAGAGTATATTTAATGTAGTTTTGTATAACACCTCACCAACACAGTATATTTAATGTCGCTTTGTATAACATCTTACGAACACTGTATATTTAATGTAGTTTTGAATAACATCTTGCTAACACTGTATATTTAATGTAGTTTTGTACATCTTACTAACACAGTATATTTAATGTAGTTTTGTATAACATCTTACGAACACAGTATATTTAATGTAGTTTTGTATAACATCTTACTAACCCAGTATATTTCATGTAGTTTTGTTTAACATCTTACGAACACAGTATATTTAATGTAGTTTTGTATAACATCTTACTAACCCAGTATATTTCATGTAGTTTTGTTTAACATCTTACGAACACAGTATATTTAATGTGGTTTTGTATAACATCTTACTAACACAGTATATTTAATGTAGTTTTGTACATCTTACTCAACACAGTTTATTTCTTGTAGTTTTGTACATCTTACTAACACAGTATATTTCATGTAGTTTTGTATAACATCTTACTAACACAATATATTTAATGTAGTTTTGTACATCTTACGAACACAGTATATTTAATGTAGTTTTGTATAACATCTTACTAACACAATATATTTAATGTAGGTTTGTATAACATCTTACTAACACAATATATTTTAATGTAGGTTTGTATAACATCTTACTAACACAATATATTTAATGTAGGTTTGTATAACATCTTACTAACACAATATATTTTAATGTAGGTTTGTATAACATCTTACTAACACAATATATTTAATGTAGTTTTGTATAACATCTTACTCACACAATATATTTAATGTAGTTTTGTATAACACCTTACTAACACAGTATATTGAATGTAGTTTTGTACATCTTACTAACACAGTACATTTAATGTAGTTTTGTATAACATCTTACTAACACAATATATTTAATGTAGTTTTGTACATCTTACGAACACAATATATTTCTTGTAGTTTTGTACATCTTACTAACACAGTATATTTAATGTAGGTTTGTATAACATCTTACTAACACAATATATTTAATGTAGGTTTGCATAACATCTTACTAACACAATATATTTTAATGTAGGTTTGTATAACATCTTACTAACACAATATATTTAATGTAGGTTTGTATAACATCTTACTAAGACAATATATTTTAATGTAGGTTTGTATAACATCTTACTAACACAATATATTTAATGTAGGTTTGTATAACATCTTACTAACACAATATATTTAATGTAGTTTTGTATAACACCTTACTAACACAGTATATTGAATGTAGTTTTGTACATCTTACTAACACAGTACATTTAATGTAGTTTTGTATAACATCTTACTCACACAATATATTTAATGTAGTTTTGTACATCTTACGAACACAATATATTTCTTGTAGTTTTGTACATCTTACTAACACAGTATAATTAATGTAGTTTTGTACATCTTACTAACACAGCATAGTTAATGTAGATTTGTACATCTTACTAACAGTATATTTCTTGTAGTTTTGTACATCTTACTAACACAGCATAGTTAATGTAGTTTTGTACATCTTACTAACACAGCATAGTATTAGTTAATGTAGTTTTGTACATCTTACTAACACAGCATAGTTAATGTATGTAGTTTTGTACATCTTACTAACACAGTATAATTAATGTAGTTTTGTACATCTTACTAACACAGCATAGTTAATGTAGTTTTGTACATCTTACTAACACAGCATAGTTAATGTAGTTTTGTACATCTTACTAACACAGCATAGTTAATGTAGTTTTGTACATCTTACTAACACAGCATAGTTAATGTAGTTTTGTACATCTTACTAACACAGCATAGTTAATGTAGTTTTGTACATCTTACTAACACAGCATAGTTAATGTAGTTTTGTACATCTTACGAACACAGCATAGTTAATGTAGTTTTGTACATCTTACTAACACAGCATAGTTAATGTAGTTTTGTACATCTTACTAACACAGCATAGTTAATGTAGTTTTGTACATCTTACAAACACAGCATAGTTAATGTACTTTTGTATGACATGTTACTAACACAGCATAGTTAATGTAGATTTGTACATCTTACTAACACAGCATAGTTAATGTAGATTTGTATAACATCTTACTAACACAGCATAGTTAATGTAGATTTGTACATCTTACTAACACAGCATAGTTAATGTAGATTTGTATAACATCTTACTAACACAGCATAGTTAATGTAGATTTGTACATCTTACTAACACAGCATAGTTAATGTAGATTTGTATAACATCTTACTAACACAGTATATTTAATGTACTTTTGTATGACATGTTACTAACACAATATATTTAATGTAGTTTTGTACATCTTACTTAACAAAGTACACTTAACATTGTTTTCTTGAACACTGTACTTACCAAAATATATTAAATGCGGATTTATTGACCACCACACCCAACACTGTATATTGTATAACACTGTACAATTAACACAATTTCAGGAATACTGTGCTTCACAGTATATTTAAGATCGTTTTCTGAAAAACATACTTCACACAGTATATTTAATCCTGTTGACTCTAACAGTGTATTTAATACAGAATATTAACGCAGTTTTCTTGACCACCGCACTCTATACCGCGTGGCGCATACGTAACGCTGTTTGTTGCATTACCGCAAATGTAACATTCTTTACGATTTCACCAAAATTCCCATGGTAAATTTGACTATTTTAACAGTGTACAATTGAATGCATTTTGTAACTGTACAATGGCATAACCATAGAACAATCTCTTCAATCGGCGTTCTTTTGTTATGGCATGTGAAGGTGTTTTAAGGGGGCATATGCATGTATGTATATATATATATATATATATATGTGGTTGTTATTTACAAAATAAATCTCGGAGAAATCAAACACATGATCACGTGCGGTGCGGTGTTTTCATGCTGAAATGCAATGTCGTGCCTTCATTTCCATTCCTCCGAGCAAGGCTGAAGGTACCAAAGATGTTATTTTTATTAACTTCTGATAAGCACACTTATTCCAACACAACTCATTCCTTATTCGCAACAATCGGGCGAATAATTACTGCCTGTATTTTGAGTGTTTGTGCGCTGACTCTCAATCATTTCATCCCTCAACCGAAAAGCCATATTATTTCATCTGAAGCACGAATAATGATCTGATTCATGATCTGAAATGTACAACATGGTTATTGACAATGTAAGAGGGGCATTCAAAAAGTTCTCGAACAATATAATTTTACATTAGTTCAAGAAATGTCAACGTATTTTTCTGTGAGATAAGTATACGTGCTTAGCAAGGGAATATAGCACGTGTTTCTTGGAACATTAAGTACGATTTAATATAAATATAGCACGTTATAATATATATGCACTGGACTTGACGTTATAATATATAATACAATACTGTACTTTATACTTATCCATTGAAAAAGTGAAAAAAAAATGTGAGCGTGACTTGTATTTCATTCTGAAAACATTTTGAATGCCATGGAACGTGAAAATTCCCAAATTGTTCCCAGAACGTTCAAGCAAATCCCTGGAGTTAAAATTGAGAAAATATTCTGATGTGAGATCCTCGCATCACGTGAACATTTTCTCTTTTTAAGGGTGATCGGGTGAGCTAAAGCTTTAAAGTTTTCCGACGTGCTCACAGTGCTGCGGTATCGGTGCACTTGCTTAAAACGAATTTCGACTACAAACGAAGGTTGTGTATAAACTACGAAATAGTCCACAAGGAAAAGGTTGGCGGGTATTCTCACTACATGGGGCCATTATTCGTCTCTACGAGGTGTCTTCGGGCTGGCGATGTTATTAATCGTGCCAAGGCAGAGTCAAAATAACAACAAAAAATAGGCCATCCTCACACGTGCTTAATGGCTGGTAGCAGTACGTACATGACGTATGAACGTTCACTCCAGTACATACATGATGTATGAGCGACAAGTACGCAACAACTGGCAGGTGCCACCAGGTTCTGTTAAATCCCAGGATTTGCACAAGTTATTTACCCCTTGAGCATTAAAGACCCACCGGAAGCTCTCATGCCCTCCAGTTCAACGTGAATGAACACTCAGAAAATCTAAAGAAAACAACGCGATTGGTTTGTTTTATTCCCAAAACGCTGTCAGCTAACTGGAAATACTGTTCTTTCTGCCGTCCCGTTGTTCCCTTACGTTGCTTGTTCTGAACTCTTTTCTAATCAGCAGAGCTGATCAGCAAGTCTATCATGTGACGCAGAGAGCCTCCATTAAGGAAAAAAACATTGGTGTGTATATATATATGTATGTATGTATGTTGAAGACTCCAATCAAGTACTATATTGTCCACATCGAGGCCAGGCCTGAAATAAAAGAGAGGAAAAGTGTATGATTTTTGTTTGCAAGAAAGAGATTAAAGCTAGCTCGGTAGCTATAGTTTGAATGAGACGGAGAGCAACCAGCAATCCTGACACAGAGAGTGTAACATGGTTCCAGGCTCCACTTTAAACGCTCCTAAGTCAGAACGGTAGTACTACCCTGAGCGGTTGCTGTTTACAACCTACTACCTAAAAATCTAAAAATATATAATATACTGTATATATATATAAATAAATATATATATATTGTTGCGGTTTTGCCATAAAGGCAAACCCCCTATAGTTAATTGCACGACAACATGTAGCATGCGGTAGTTAGTTATTTCTTATTGAATGTAAAGATTAGCCCTTTCCCTTTGTGTAATAATCAAGACCAAATATGCATTGAGAGTAGGTAGGATTTCAAACCTTCGTGTGATTTAAGGGAAGCCAATACTAATGTGCAGGAAAGAGTGGCCAAATGCGGAGCCCTGAATTAAAGGGGGAAGGAGGACTGAAACCCTCCGAGGAGGAGGAAGGATTGAAGGCCAGCATGTGACCAACCTCAGCCAATAGGAGGCTGTGGGACATTCGGGGAGTTTTTGGGGTCAGGTAAATACCCCTGCCCTTCAACCACGAGGGCCTCTTGCTTTTTGGCTGCGCCCACGGCACGACTCTTGCTTTGGGATTTTGCTGCGCCACGACCTCCTGCTCTGGACTCTCGTGCTTTTGGCTCCACCAGATGACACTCCTGCTTTTGCCTTTGTCCTTCGCCAACACTCCTCTCTTGCTTTGTGCTTCGCCGATCTCTCGCTCTGATCCTGCAAGCGTTGGCCCCTCCCACGACCCATCTTGCGCTGAATCATCCCACTTTTTTTTTTTTCTCTCTTTTTTTTTGTATACAAGATCGAGGCTCGTGAAAGAGCGAACATTAATCACACAGAAAGACAAACAGACACATAAAACAAATAACATCGGGAGCGGTAGACAAGATGGGGAGAGAGGGGGAAGGACACAAACACAACATTTGAGAACAGGGACCGAGAGACATGGAGACATCGAGAGATCTGTGGGAGGGAGAGGGCTTTGGGGGGAGGCATGTGAAGGGGGGGGGTGGGAGAGGTATAAACATATGGACACTGCCAGGACGTCCAGGAAAGAAGTTGGAATTTCAAACAAGGTGGATCTGGGGTGAATTAGTGGGGGTAGAAAAGATCAAGGTTTTGGATGGGGGAAGATAAGAGATGGTGGTGAACAGCTGTTTTAAAGACCTGGAGGGAGGAGTGGGATTGAAGGGAGTGTGGGAGTTTGTTCCAGAGGCGGGAGAAAAGAGGAATGAAAGAGTGAAGGTGAGCAGAGAGCCGAGATTTCGGCAGTTTAACCATCAGAGGGTTGCTGGCAGATCTTGTGCGACCTGTAGGAATATTTGGGGGACAGAGCACAGAGAGAGCTGGGGGAGCAAGGCCGGAGAGGAGTCGGTAGAAGACAGAAAGACCACCTACCTGCCTGCGGTGAGTGAGTGAAAGGCCCTCAGAGATAGCTTCATCGCGGGAGATTCCAATGATTTTGAAAGATTTGGATTCAACAGCGTGAAGCCGAGCCAGCTGTGAGGCAGGAGCACCAGCCCATAGGGGAGAACAGTATTCCATTGAGCTGTGGATGAAAGCCTTGTATGTGGTGAGGAGCTCAGGTGTGCCGAGGAACGACTTCGCACGACGGAGGATGCCCAGTCGGCGAATGGCTTTGGAGGCCAGCTTGGAAATGTGGTTTTCCCAAGAAAGATCATGGCAGATAGTGAGACCCAAAAGCTTGAGCGACAGAACTTCTTGGAGAGGATTGTTGAGAAAGTAGATGGGAGGGTTGTCCAGTCGATCTTTTCGGAGAGACATAGTAAGAGAGTGAGATTTGTCAGGATTGAAAGACATGTTCCACTTGTTTGACCAGTCTGTGATTTTGTCCAGGTCTTCAGAGAGTGAGGAGGCTGCAGACTGCCGATCTGAGGGAAGAGGAATGGAGCGGCAGAGAGTGGAGTCATCAGCAAAGAGATAGAGAGGATTTTCCAGAGAGTCGGAGAGATCATTGATAAAGACCAGAAAAAGCACAGGGCCAAGCACACTGCCTTGGGGAACTCCAGCCTGAACAGGAAGGGGAGATGAGAGAAATCCATTCAGGGCCACACGTTGACTACGACCAGAGAGGAAGTCCGCAAGCCATGCATGGAGATTTCCATGGATACCATAGGAGGAGAGTTTGGTGAGCAGAGCTGGATGCCAGACCATATCGAAGGCACGTGATATGTCAAGGGAGACAGCTCTGATTTCCTGTTTGGCATTGAGGACCTCCATCCATTGTTGAGACAGCAGAAGCAGCATGTCCAGAGTAGAGTGACCTGGTCTGAAACCAAATTGATGATCAGAGATCAAGCCATTGGAGAAGAGGAAAGATTTCATATCCGAAGCAATGATGGATGCCATGACTTTGCTGATAATTGGGAGCAGGCTGATTGGTCTGTAGTTGCAAGGATCTGTTTTTGCACCTTTTTTGTGTAAAGCGGAAATGTTAGCTGATTTCCAGGATGCTGGCAGATGACCTTGAGCAAAAGATAGGGTGAAAAGTACAGAGAGAGGGTGAGATAGAGCGGCAGAGCAGGATTTTAGGACCCATGGGCTGATGCCGTCTGGTCCAGTTGCAGAATCAGAGTCGAGGTTTGACAAAAACTCCTCCACCTTGTCAGGAGAGAAGGACACAGAGTTCAGGAGCAGTTGGGTTCGACTGGGAAAGGTGGGAACAGAGAGAGATGGGTTTGGGACTAAGGATTTTGAGGCAAACACAGAGTTGAGGCATTCGGCTTTGTCACGTGCGATGTCAACTGTGTGGCCATTTGAGGTAAGGGAGGGATGGAGGGGGAACAAACACCAGAAACGGATTTGACCAGACGCCACCAGGATTTGGAGGAAGGAGACAGGTTTGAGAGTTCATTCTTGAGTGAGGAGAGATAGTGCTTCCTGGCACTCCTGAGGGTAGACACACACTTGTTCCGAGCTTGGTGGAAGGAACTGAGATTGCCTTCAGTTGGATTAGCCTTCCAAGAGGCAAAGGCAAGTTGTTTCAGGGCAACTGCCTCACCACAAGATTCAGTGTACCATGGACGGGAGGAAGGGTAACACAAGTGAAGGCGAGATGGGATAAATCTGTGCATGAGAGGGATCAGTTTGCTTTGGAAGAATTCCCAGGAAGAATTGATGTCAGAGGCAGTGGAGATGGGAGACCAATCCAGACGATTGATGGCTGCTTGAAGACCGTCCCAGTCGGCCTGAGTGAAATTCCAGACTCGTCGACGCTGAGGAGGCTCTCTGAGAATGGCCAGAGAGATGTCCACTTTGACAAGCACATGATCAGAAGAACCGATTGGAGCAGAAGAAGAGCAGCAGACATTAGCAGGGAAGTTTGTCATAACCAAGTCTCAAAGAGAAGATACTCCATTGGCTGAGATCCGGGTCGGGAAATTGACAGATTGTGTCAATCCCAGTGAGTCACAGAAGTCTTTGCTGAGGTGCCATGACTGGTGAGAGAGTAACCCACACCCAACCAGGTGGCATGATGACAGTTGAAGTCACCACATATGAGGAAGAGAGAGTTGGGATGAGTGGATAGTAGTTGGTCCATGTTGTCAGACAGTGAAATGTAGATGGAGTCATCACTGTTTGGGGGACGGTACAGAACACATATGAACAAAAGGTGGGAGTGGAGAGGAAGCCGTAGCCAGAGGTACTCCTGGGGGTGAGGAGGAAAGAGGGCAGTGCAAGGAGAGTGAGGAAGAGAGTTTTTGATAAAGATAGCCACCCCACCACCAGGCCGAGGCTCAGGTCTATCATACCGGAGGAGGGAGTAACCAGGAAGAGATATTAAGGAATCAGAGACATCTTGAGGGAGGAAAGTCTCTGTTAAGCAGATCAAGTCTGGATTGTCAGAAGCAACCTGTATGGAGAGATCAGTCAGGTTTGAGCGAAGGCCCCGGATGTTTGAGGTCCATACCGTTAATGAAGAGAGAGGGGGAGCATCAGGTACAGGACAGGGGAGGGGAGGAGTAGGGTAAGATGAAGGATGAGAAGGGGAGGTAGGGAGAGCAGTTGATAGTGTGTCAGATATTGCAGAAGAGTTCCAAGAAAGGGAAGGATGAGGAGGATGAAAGGTTTGATGGTGAAGGGATGAGGCACAGTGAGGGGTTGTATGAGGGGGAGCAGAGGAAAGTAGAAGGTTTGGGGGGGTGGAGGTATGAGATAGAAGGGAGACGAAGTGGGGAGGAGGCAGCTTGGAGGAGGAGGGGGTAGGAGGGAGAATTGGAGAGGAATGGTATGGGGGGAGAATTGAATGGGAGGGGTTGGGGGGGAGTTTTGAAGGGGAGGAGTGAGGGGGGAGTTTAGGAGGGGAGGCGCAAGGGGGGAGTTTTGGAGGGAAGGGGCAAGGGGAAAGTTTAGAAGTGGAGGGGCAAGGGGGGAGTTTAGGAGTGTAGGGGCAAGGGGGGGGATTTGGAGGGGAGGGGCAAGGGGGGAGTTTAGGAGGGGAAGGGCAAGGGGGGAGTTCAGGAGTGGAGGGGCAAGAGGGGGGGATTTGGAGGGGAGGGGCAAGGGGGGAGTTTAGGAGGGGAAGGGCAAGGGGGGAGTTCAGGAGTGGAGGGGCAAGGGGGGAGTTTAGGAGTGTAGGTGCAAGGGGGGGGATTTGGATGGGAGGGGCAAGAGGGGAGTTTAGAAAGTGGATGATTAATGAAAGACGAACATTGATAACAAATTGGGTTTGTTGTGATTTTCAAGTTAGCAATCCGATTCAGAACGATGGAGGAGGGATGGAATGAATGTGAATTTAGACCATGTAGTGAGGGAGACGTATAAGATATTGAATTTCTTTTTTTTGAAGTGGAATGAGTTGGAGAGGAAATTGAGAAAAGCCTTTTAAATAGGAAGAAAAACAGCGTGTTGTAATATACCACTGAATTAAACACAGAAGGGGAAAGGTTAAACATATTTAAATAATATTTAAACAGAACTGTGAACAATCTTCTATGCACAAAATACCAACGGGGGGAGAGCCGAGAGGGACCACCACGAGTCACGTGAACAGGGCAAACGGTGGATGGCAAGGAGATAATGGGGCGGGGCGACACCTGGACAGAAAATACAGGATGAGACAACAGTACACGTGGAGAAAGGAAAATAAATGTTTTTGGTTTTTTGTTTGTTTGTTTGTTTTTTTGTTTGTTTGTTTTTGGGGGGGGGGGGGGGTGGGGATTTAGAACGTTAGACAGAGTATTATGTTCGGGGTAGAAGGGAAAAAACTAAGTTGCGCTGAATCGTCCCACCTGCGCTGAATCTAGCTCAATCTGTGCTGAAGTTCGTCCATGCCGACTTCGAGGCTGCGCTTCGTCCTTCAGACCTTACCTCGTCCAGGCTGCACGTGAGGGTCGAACTGCGCACACCAGACCACGTGGCCAATTGCGAGGCAATCCCAGCACGTACATTGGTACGACAATAACCAGAGTGTTATTCCCTGAGTGAGTGTGAGAATGTGAAGGCGCCAGTGGGGTTTATGATAGGTAAGGAATTGATAAGCTTATATCTTCGTCTGTTTCTCTATGCCTTCTAAATAAAAGGCTGTACATTTGGTTACTTTCCACCCTGTTCGGATACCTCTTTTCTCCATTGGCCTAGCATCATCCGAGACGGAATTTGGCTTGATTCAGGTCCATAAATTACGTGAGGTAACGCCGCTTTCCACACCGTGCAAATCCGCTCAGCACCCATAAGGTGTGTGAAAGCGAGGGTTCGATCCCTGGTTTCTCCGATTGCGTGTCTTGAAGGTATTTGATATATTTGACCAGCAAACTCTTCGGCGCGTGGCTGGGAGATTGGTGATCGGAATTGCTTAGCAATCCGTCAATCACGAGTCTAGTCGCTCGCGGTCGGCGGCCTCAATGGAACCGGAGTTCATGGGGAACGGGGAATAAACCCCCCTTTGTACGTCGACGAACCCGTGATCTGCAAAAAAAAAAAAAATTATATATATATATATAGTGGGGTTAGAGATGAATCTCAAAGGAAACGTAGGATGGCTTAGTTTAGCATGGACCGCATGACTCATAGAAAGCCCATTTCGATGTACATAAGCAGGGTAAACGTTGAGCTTAAGAGTGTTTACGTGTCGCCACACGGGGGGTGGTTTTGTGTTAATTCGTTCTCGGGCATAAGATTAATAATTCCCAGTATGTAATTGCCTCCTTTGATTTTCCCTACGTTTTTATTTCAACAAAAAAGGCCGCCATTACGAACGACAAGAACGGCCATAAAAAGTTTCAGTCACCCACAACACCGTCAGAGACTCGAACATTTGCCAATCGGCAAGTAAACCTCACATTCTCGAACATTCTCGATTGGCGTCAAGAAGGCGTGTGGCTCCGCCCTGGAGGGGATTATTGGTCGTGGAGATGTACTGATGTGATGGGGAGTGGGGATTGGTCTCATGTGATGTCAGCGAGGGACAAAGGAGGGTGAGTCCCACCTTTCCCCCTCTCTCTCTCTCTCTCTCTCTCTCTCTCTCTCTGTGTCCTGGGCTTCGTGGCAAGTGGTCGCATTTCATCACTCTCTTGTTCTGGGCTTGGTCGTGGCAGTTGCATTGTTCTTTGGCTCATGTACACCTGTGGAAAAAGACTGAGACAGAGCGGTTCGGGGCAGTCGGCATCGCGAGGAGAGCTGTGTGGAGCTTTTGGTGGACAACTCCCATCGTAATAAGGAGCAATAAGGCGGCGGTTTGTGGGGCGCTTGGCATTTTCAACGGAGAGGAGAATGAAAGAGGACCGCCTGCATGAGTTACCTCACGTTCGTGGCGTCGTGGGGAGCGACTCCGCGCAATCTTGTGCGTTTCCTGCACGGTGGTTTGAGGTGACCCCACCAAGTGCGCATCGAGACCAGAGCTGAATGCCAAAACTAAAAGGGGGGATTTTCTTCTTATTTTATTTAATCATCCCCTTGTTTGCATATGAGTCTGAGTGGAGACGTCTCAAAGTCGGAAATAGTTTTTACCTCACATTTATTTTTATTCCTTCACGTTCATTTGAATAAATTAATTATTTGTTGCATCTTACTTTTGTGTGTCGTGTGTCATGTCCATTTACTCGCTTATGGGTTCGAGGAATAAAAATCCTGTGGCGGCGGTCCAATCAGGTAATGTTTCGGGCCTTTCCCATGCACACTGCACAGGAAAAGATAATCCCGCCAAGTTCAGGTATACACTTCAGAGTTAAAGCAACGTTGGGCTATCTGTCCAAGACTGGTCTTCATCTGCCATGGACTTGACAATGTTGTCATTTGTCATTTTGTCACACTTTGTCATTTTGTCACATTTTGCCATTTTGTCACATTTGCCATTTTGTCACATTTTGCAACACTTTGTCATTTTGTCACATTTGTCATTTTGTCACATTTTGTCATTTTGTCACATGTCACATTTTGGCACATTTTTTCATTTTGTCACATTTTGCCATTTTGTCACATTTGCCATTTTGTCACATGTCACATTTTGTCACTTTTTTCATTTTGTCACATTGTCATTTTGTCACATTTTGCCATTTTGTCACATTTGTCATTTTGTCACATTTTGTCACACTTTGTCACATTTTGTCACGTCACATTTTGTCACATTTTTTCATTTTGTCACATTTTGCCATTTTGTCACATTTTGTCACACTTTGTCATTTTGTCACATTTTGTCACATTTTTTCATTTTGTCACATTTGCCATTTTGTCACATTTTGTCATTTTGTCACATTTGTCATTTTGTCACATTTTGTCACACTTTGTCATTTTGTCACATGTCACATTTTGTCACATTTTGTCACATTTTGTCACGTCACATTTTGTCACATTTTGCCATTTTGTCACATTTTGCCATTTTGTCACATTTGCCATTTTGTCACATTTTGTCATTTTGTCACATTTGTCATTTTGTCACATTTTGTCACACTTTGCCATTTTGTCACATGTCACATTTTGTCACACTTTGTCACATTTTGTCACGTCACATTTTGTCACATTTTGCCATTTTGTCACATTTGTCATTTTGTCACATTTTGTCACACTTTGTCACATTTTGTCACGTCACATTTTGTCACACTTTGTCATTTTGTCACATTTTGTCACATTTTGTCACATTTTGTCACGTCACATTTTGTCACATTTTGCCATTTTGTCACATTTTGCCATTTTGTCACATTTGCCATTTTGTCACATTTTGTCATTTTGTCACATTTGTCATTTTGTCACATTTTGTCACACTTTGCCATTTTGTCACATGTCACATTTTGTCACACTTTGTCACATTTTGTCACGTCACATTTTGTCACATTTTGCCATTTTGTCACATTTGTCATTTTGTCACATTTTGTCACACTTTGTCACATTTTGTCACGTCACATTTTGTCACACTTTGTCATTTTGTCACATTTTGTCACATTTTTTCATTTTGTCACATTTGCCATTTTGTCACATTTTGTCATTTTGTCACATTTGTCATTTTGTCACATTTTGTCACACTTTGTCATTTTGTCACATGTCACATTTTGTCACATTTTGTCACATTTTGTCACGTCACATTTTGTCACATTTTGCCATTTTGTCACATTTTGCCATTTTGTCACATTTTGCCATTTTGTCACATTTGCCATTTTGTCACATTTTGTCATTTTGTCACATTTGTCATTTTGTCACATTTTGTCACACTTTGCCATTTTGTCACATGTCACATTTTGTCACACTTTGTCACATTTTGTCACGTCACATTTTGTCACATTTTGCCATTTTGTCACATTTGTCATTTTGTCACATTTTGTCACACTTTGTCACATTTTGTCACACTTTGTCACATTTTGTCACGTCACATTTTGTCACATTTTTTCATTTTGTCACATTTTGCCATTTTGTCACATTTTGTCACACTTTGTCATTTTGTCACATTTTGTCACATTTTTTCATTTTGTCACATTTGCCATTTTGTCACATTTTGTCATTTTGTCACATTTGTCATTTTGTCACATTTTGTCACACTTTGTCATTTTGTCACATGTTGTCACATTTTGTCACATTTTTTCATTTTGTCACATTTTGCCATTTTGTCACATTTGCCATTTTGTCACATTTTGTCACACTTTGTCATTTTGTCACACTTTGTCATTTTGTCACATGTTGTCACATTTTGTCACTTTTTTCATTTTGTCACATTGTCATTTTGTCACATTTTGTCATTTTGCCACATTTTGCCATTTTGTCACATTTTGTCACTATAACGCGCTGTCCGAGCTATGTATATCTGTGCATCCGTGCCCTATTCTCAGTTTCCATCTCCTGGATTTGATCCTCGATAGAATCAGACCCGAATAAAACTGGCATCTGGGGTGCAGCACAAGCTGACCATTAAAGGAGTGTTAATCCATCTGTCTTACCTGCAACTGTACTTTAAACATCCCACAGTAACCGTTTGAAGGTTGAAGTGTTTGGGTCGATGTCCCAAGTGCACATGATTTCCAAACTCCCTTCGTGGGTTCCAACGTGAGATAGTCTGACCGCTTTGCACCTCGTTTGTACTCCTCCTTGTATTAATCCGACTTGTATGTTGAGGATCCAATAGGACGTCAAATTAGAGCGCTGTCTATTGACTGTACTCGCTTTCGAATCACGTTCAAGATAAACTCGTTTAGTTCTGCTGTTAACGTATTTTTCATTTCACATTTTCCAGGAAATTTTCCCGATTCCCCCTTCCCCATGCTTCTGGAAGCATCTTTTAGGTAAATGGATATACCATGTATATGAATGGATATACCATGTATATAATAGAGGTAGCACGGATATAAAGCAGACATGATGGAGGTAACATTGAAACAGCAGGTAACTCTGATCTACAACAGAGGTAACACAGATATAATGTGTGTATAATGGAGGTAACATGGATATAAAGCGGATATAATCTACGCACTTATATGACGTACGAGTGGAGTATGCTTACACATTGGAAGCAATAACAAACCGTGCTCCATATGTGGGTACATAATAAATAGAAGCTTTATGATTATAACATCACTGACCTGCTGCTCGATATCGATTTAGGTGTTATTTATTTATTTATTTATTTATTTTATGGATGCGTTTTCAGTTTTACCTAAGTTTTCATTGAGATTTTTAATTCACAGTTTACAGTAATAAAAATTATAATTTTCAAATGCAAGATATCGATTGAGGGTTTTTGTTTTGTTGTTTACGGACGCATTTACGGTTTTTTGAACGTAACTTTTAATTAACGAACGATTTTTTTTTCATTTACGCAGTTTTCACCGTTTACAGTTAAATTAATTGCAATTCGTAAACGCTAGATTTTTTTTTCTTTACATATGCGTTTACAGTTTTTAACATAAATTTTAATTTACGAATGCTTTCCAACTTTTCCCAGTGGACGGGCTTTGATGTCCGTCGGCATGGCAGATTTCAGCTTCCTACGACACCCGGAAAGTACCGAACATTAATATCAGTTAGTTAGTGAATCAGCAGTCAGTTAGTTAGTCAATCAGCAGTCAGTTAGTTTGTTATCCAGCAGTCAGTTAGTTAGTCAATCAGCAGTCAGTTAGTTAGTCAATCAGCAGTCAGTTAGTTAGTCAATCAGCAGTCAGTTAGTTAGCAAATCAGCAGTCAGTTAGTTAGTCAATCAGCAGTCAGTTAGTTAGTCAATCAGCAGTCAGTTAGTTAGTGAATCAGCAGTCAGTTAGTTTGTTATCCAGCAGTCAGTTAGTTAGTGAATCAGCAGTCAGTTAGTTAGTGAATCAGCAGTCAGTTAGTTTGTTATCCAGCAGTCAGTTAGTTAGTCAATCAGCAGTCAGTTAGTTAGTCAATCAGCAGTCAGTTAGTTAGTCAATCAGCAGTCAGTTAGTTAGTCAATCAGCAGTCAGTTAGTTAGTCAATCAGCAGTCAGTTAGTTAGTCAATCAGCAGTCAGTTAGTTAGTCAATCAGCAGTCAGTTGGTTAGTCAATCAGCAGTCAGTTAGTTAGTCAATCAGCAATCAGTTAGTTAGTCAATCAGCAGTCAGTTAGTTAGTTAATCAGCAGTCAGTTAGTTAGTCAATCAGCAGTCAGTTAGTTAGTCAATCAGCAGTCAGTTAGTTAGTCAATCAGCAGTCAGTTAGTTCGTCAATCAGCAGTCAGTTAGTTAGTCAATCAGCAGTCAGTTAGTTAGTCAATCAGCAGTCAGTTAGTTAGTCAATTAGCAGTCAGTTAGTTAGTCAATCAGCAGTCAGTTAGTTAGTCAATCAGCAGTCAGTTAGTTAGTTAATCAGCAGTCAGTTAGTTAGTCAATCAGCAGTCAGTTTGTTAGTCAATCAGCATTCAGTTAGTTAGTCAATCAGCAGTCAGTTAGTCAATCAGCAGTCAGTCAGTCAGTCAGTCAGTTAGTTAGTCAATCAGCAGTCAGTTAGTTATAAATCAGCAGTCAGTTAGTTAGTCAATCAGCAGTCAGTTAGTTAGTCAATCAGCAGTCAGTTAGTTAGTCAATCAGCAGTCAGTTAGTTAGTTCATCAGCAGTCAGTGGTTATGAACAGCTTTTTAAATAACGTGTATGTATAATGAGGGGAACACACATATAAAGTGTATATAATAGAGGTAACACGGATGTTGCGCAGATACAATGTAGATAACATGCCGGTAAGTTATAAAAGCACGGATTGAGGGCATGCGTGCGGTCCCACAGGCCTAATGTCCATGGCAGACGGAGCTGCGTACACGGCCAAGGTGGAGGAATGGAGCGCCATGGGACGGGCCGCGTTCGCTGGACCCGCGCAATCAGTCAACGGGTTCGGCAAGGTGACCACCGAGGCCGAGCTCAAGTTCTCCCAGGTGAGTGTGACGTGCCGAAGAATGCGCGTATGTGTTGCTTACACACTGTACGCGTCACATATTCATTGTCTTGTACACAAAATAAGATCGCGGGTTTAAAACATGTACATGAGTGTGTTGGATTATAATGTTTCATGTTTATGACATTTGTTGTTCATTCGCCCGTCACGACTAATATCGTCGCTGCGGGGATTACATTGCGCAATTCGCACGGACTTTCGGGGATTTGTAATCGTTTCTACATTCAGCCACAAACGTTGTGCTTGAGAACAATAATACAATAACATCGGAATGTCACGCACGTGCGCACGGAGTTCAGCGGAGCACGAATCAGGCCTCAAGTTGAGTTCATTGATGCTTAGAGAAACTTTCACTCCATTTGCTTTCGATAACCGGCTCCTTTGGCTGTTTTTAACACACACTGCGGCGTGTTTGTGTCTGCCGCGTGTTTGTGTCTGCCGCGTGTTTGTGTCTGCAGCGTGTTTGTCTCTGCAGCGTGTTTGTGTCTGCAGCGTGTTTGTGTCTGCCGCGTGTTTGTGTCTGCCGCGTGTTTGTGTCTGCAGCGTGTTTGTGTCTGCCGCGTGTTTGTGTCTGCAGCGTGTTTGTGTCTGCAGCGTGTTTGTGTCTGCCGCGTGTTTGTGTCTGCCGCGTGTTTGTGTCTGCAGCGTGTTTGTGTCTGCAGCGTGTTTGTCACTGCAGCGTGTTTGTCCCTGCAGCGTATATGTCGGTGTAGTATTTGTCCCTGCAGCGTGTTTGTCCCTGCAGCGTGTTTGTGTCTGCAGCGTGTTTGTGTCTGCCGCGTGTTTGTGTCTGCCGCGTGTTTGTGTCTGCAGCGTGTTTGTGTCTGCAGCGTGTTTGTGTCTGCCGCGTGTTTGTGTCTGCCGCGTGTTTGTGTCTGCAGCGTGTTTGTGTCTACAGCGTGTTTGTCCCTGCAGCGTATATGTCGGTGTAGTGTTTGTCCCTGCAGCGTGTTTGTCCCTGCCGCGTGTTTGTGTCTGCAGCGTGTTTGTGTCTGCAGCGTGTTTGTCCCTGCAGCGTATATGTCGGTGTAGTGTTTGTCCCTGCAGCGTTTTTGTCCCTGCAGCGTGTTTGTGTCTGCCGCGTGTTTGTGTCTGCCGCGTGTTTGTGTCTGCAGCGTGTTTGTGTCTGCAGCGTGTTTGTGTCTGCAGCGTGTTTGTCCCTGCAGCGTGTTTGTGTCTGCAGCGTGTTTGTGTCTGCAGCGTGTTTGTGTCTGCCGCGTGTTTGTGTCTGCAGCGTGAATGTGTCTGCCGCATGTTTGTGTCTGCCCCGTGTTTGTGTCTGCAGCGTGTTTGTGTCTGCAGCGTGTTTGTGTCTGCAGCGTGTTTGTGTCTGCCGCGTGTTTGTGTCTGCAGCGTGTTTGTGTCTGCCCCGTGTTTGTGTCTGCCGCGTGTTTGTGTCTGCAGCGTGTTTGTGTCTGCAGCGTGTTTGTGTCTGCAGCGTGTTTGTGTCTGCAGAGTGTTTGTCCCTGCCGCGTGTTTGTGTCTGCCGCGTGTTTGTGTCTGCAGCGTGTTTGTGTCTGCCGCGTGTTTGTGTCTGCAGCGTGTTTGTGTCTGCAGCGTGTTTGTGTCTGCCGCGTGTTTGTGTCTGCAGCGTGAATGTGTCTGCCGCGTGTTTGTGTCTGCCCCGTGTTTGTGTCTGCAGCGTGTTTGTGTCTGCAGCGTGTTTGTGTCTGCAGCGTGTTTGTGTCTGCCGCGTGTTTGTGTCTGCAGCGTGTTTGTGTCTGCCGCGTGTTTGTGTCTGCCGCGTGTTTGTGTCTGCAGCGTGTTTGTGTCTGCAGCGTGTTTGTGTCTGCAGCGTGTTTGTGTCTGCAGAGTGTTTGTCCCTGCCGCGTGTTTGTGTCTGCCGCGTGTTTGTGTCTGCCGCGTGTTTGTGTCTGCAGCGTGTTTGTGTCTGCAGCGTGTTTGTCCCTGCAGCGTATATGTCGGTGTAGTGTTTGTCCCTGCAGCGTGTTTGTCCCTGCAGCGTGTTTGTCCCTGCAGCGTGTTTGTCGGTGCAGCGTGTTTGTTCCTGCAGCGTGTTTGTCGGTGCAGCGTGTTTGTCTCTGCAGCGTGTTTGTCCCTGCAGCGTGTTTGTTCCTGCAGCGTGTTTGTTCCTGCAGCGTGTTTGTTCCTGCAGCGTTTTTGTCCCTGCAGCGTGTTTGTCCCTGCAGCGTGTTTGTCCCTGCAGCGTGTTTGTCGCTACAGCGTGTTTGTCCCTGCAGCATTTGTCCCTGCTGCGTGTTTGTCTCTGCAGCGTGTTTGTCCCTGCAGCGTGTTTGTCCCTGCAGCGTGTTTGTCGCTACAGCGTGTTTGTCCCTGCAGCATTTGTCCCTGCTGCGTGTTTGTCCCTGCAGCGTGTTTGTCGGTGCAGCATTTGTCCCTGCAGCGTGTTGTCCCTGCAGAATAGTGCTTTTGTCCACCTTGACACCAGGATGAACAGTGACAAATCACCGTTACCTGCTCGTTTACCGCTTAAGGCACCTGCGGTGTGCTTCGTGCTCCTCGCTCGAGATCATTCCAGGACGCGCACATTCCTACCATCGCCAATCGGTCCACAGCGACTCGATGCTGCAAGCAGGCAACCTGCCCAAAATGCTCACCTCAGAGGCCACGTGCCAATAATGTTCACATGTTTCGTCTTTCCTCCAACTCTCCCCTTCCCCTCCCAATTTCCTTACATTTCCATACATTTCCATCCCCTCTCGTTAATCCCACGAATTCCCGCATCTTCCTTTCCTTCCTCAACCTACTTCTCTATCCATCATTTTCGCCTTCAGTACGTAATATGTACACGGCGTGTGTATTTTGAAGGAAACCCGCTAACATCCCTTTTAAATAGTGAATGATCCTCAACGAGACAACTCGGTAATTTTCCTCTACAACGAGAGCGAATATAATGTGCACGTGAGTTGTCCGAAGGTGTCCCACTGTCATGCGCTCTCGTTACAGAGCAGGCAATGATCCCTTGTCCGTTAAAGCAGGCAATGATCCCTTGTCCGTTAAAGCAGGCAATGATCCCTTGTCCGTTAAAGCAGGCAATGATCCCTTGCCTTTGTTTGTTTGTTAGCGATGTCAAGGAACAGCAACTATTTTGGATAAAGCACAGTTTGGGATAAAGCGCAGTTTGGGATAAAGCACAGTTTGGGACAAAACACAGTTTGGGGAAAAGCACAGTTTGGGACAAAACACAGTTTGGGACAAAACACAATTTTGGATAAAGCACAGTTTGGGGAAAAGCACAGTTTGGGGAAAAGCACAGTTTGGGAAAAAACACAGTTTGGGACAAAACACAATTTTGGATAAAGCACAGTTTGGGATAAAGCACAGTTTGGGATAAAACACAGTTTGGGATAAAGTGCAGTTTGGGATAAAGCAAAGTTTGGGATAAAAGCACAGTTTGGGATAAAAGCGCAGTTTGGGATAAAGCACAGTTTGGGACAAAACACAGTTTGGGGAAAAGCACAGTTTGGGACAAAACACAATTTTGGATAAAGCACAGTTTGGGGAAAAGCACAGTTTGGGGAAAAGCACAGTTTGGGACAAAACACAGTTTGGGACAAAACACAATTTTGGATAAAGCACAATTTTGGATAAAGCACAGTTTGGGATAAAGCACAGTTTGGGATAAAACACAGTTTGGGATAAAGTGCAGTTTGGGATAAAGCAAAGTTTGGGATAAAAGCACAGTTTGGGATAAAAGCACAGTTTGGGATAAAGCACAGTTTGGGATAAAGCACAGTTTGGGATAAAGCACAGTTTGGGATATAGCACATGTTTTGATATAGCACCGTTTGGGATAAAGCACAATTTGGGATAAAACACAGTTTGGGATAAAACACAGTTTGGGATAAAACAAAATTTGAGATAAAACACAGTTTGGGATAAAGCACAGTTTGGGATAAAGCACAGTTTGGGATACAGCACAGTTTGGGATAAAGCACGGTTTGGGATAAAGCACAGTTTGGGATAAAGCACAGTTTGGGATAAAGCACAGTTTGGGATATAGCACATGTTTTGATATAGCACCGTTTGGGATAAAACACAGTTTGGGATAAAACACAGTTTGGGATGAAACACAGTTTGGGATAAAACACAGTTTGGGATAAAGCACAGTTTGGGATAAAGCACAGTTTGGGATAAAACACAGTTTGGGATAAAGCAAAGTTTGGGATAAAAGCACAGTTTGGGATAAAAGCACAGTTTTGGATAAAGCACAGTTTGGGATAAAGCACAGTTTGGGATAAAGCACAGTTTGGGATAAAGCACAGTTTGGGATATAGCACATGTTTTGATATAGCACCGTTTGGGATAAAGCACAGTTTGGGATATAGCACAGTTTGGGATGCAGCACAGTTTGGGATAAAGCACAGTTTGGGATAAAGCACAGTTTGGGATAAAGCACAGTTTGGGATATAGCACATGTTTTGATATAGCACCGTTTGGGATAAAGCACAATTTGGGATAAAACACAGTTTGGGATAAAACACAGTTTGGGATGAAACACAGTTTGGGATAAAACACAGTTTGGGATAAAGCACAGTTTGGGGAAAAGCACAGTTTGGGATAAAGCACAGTTTGGGATAAAACAAAATTTGAGATAAAACACAGTTTGGGATAAAGCACAGTTTGGGATAAAGCACAGTTTGGGATAAAGCACAGTTTGGGATACAGCACAGTTTGGGATATAGCACAGTTTGGGATAAAGCACAGTTTGGGATATAGCACATGTTTTGATATAGCACCGTTTGGGATAAAACACAGTTTGGGATAAAACACAGTTTGGGATGAAACACAGTTTGGGATAAAACACAGTTTGGGATAAAGCACAGTTTGGGATAAAGCACAGTTTGGGATAAAACACAGTTTGGGATAAAGCAAAGTTTGGGATAAAAGCACAGTTTGGGATAAAAGCACAGTTTTGGATAAAGCACAGTTTGGGATAAAGCACAGTTTGGGATAAAGCACAGTTTGGGATAAAGCACAGTTTGGGATATAGCACATGTTTTGATATAGCACCGTTTGGGATAAAGCACAGTTTGGGATATAGCACAGTTTGGGATGCAGCACAGTTTGGGATAAAGCACAGTTTGGGATAAAGCACAGTTTGGGATAAAGCACAGTTTGGGATATAGCACATGTTTTGATATAGCACCGTTTGGGATAAAGCACAATTTGGGATAAAACACAGTTTGGGATAAAACACAGTTTGGGATGAAACACAGTTTGGGATAAAACACAGTTTGGGATAAAGCACAGTTTGGGGAAAAGCACAGTTTGGGATAAAGCACAGTTTGGGATAAAACAAAATTTGAGATAAAACACAGTTTGGGATAAAGCACAGTTTGGGATAAAGCACAGTTTGGGATAAAGCACAGTTTGGGATACAGCACAGTTTGGGATATAGCACAGTTTGGGATAAAGCACAGTTTGGGATAAAGCACAGTTTGGGATAAAGCACAGTTTGGGATAAAGCACGGTTTGAGATAAAGCACGAGCAGCACAGTCGAATTGACGTTTCAATAAACGCGTCGCAAGGATTGCGCACGTGGCGCAGGGGGCTTCGACTCGAGTGGAGCTCGCGCGCGTTATACCCCCAATTATTATGCTGTTCGCTTCATTGCTTGTTAACTACAGCATCTCCTATTACAAGGTTTCTCCCGAAAACCTTCTGGGTCCCAATGCTCGGACTCGCGACGTCCGACGGCGTCGTTGGTACGAAAGGTGCAGGTTCGTGCATTTGAGGGTATGGGGGGCAGGAGGGAGGTCGAGTCGAGAGGACGGGGTTGAATGGGGGTGTTTCTATCCCTTACTTTCCCCCAATTGAAAGCTCAATCCGGACCATTGCAAAAGTGAATTTAATGCACCCGTTGGAATGTTTGGAAAACTGATAGAGTTGCTCAAGCGGAAATGAAGGATTTATTTTTAAATTTTGTACAATGCGCCATTTAATTTTGATCCCGCTCCTTCGCTAATTGTCCCACTCCAGACTTGCTTAATCTAAAAGTGAAACAAAAACCGACCACATTTGAAGCTAATCAATTGATTGCTTATAAAAGCTGCACTTCAACAAGGGTCTTGCCTGCTCGGCATTCCCACCTGAGCACACAATGGTCGGATTGGTGCTATCACAGGCTCAAGCTCCCTGTACTACATTGTTTTGTCCATTTTTATTCCAATGCCCTTGTATGTAATTCCTGTATATTGTATCCTGACGTCCTGGTACTACACGTGGTCCCAAAGCTCCTAAAAGAGCCTTAAAGCGGAACCCAAATGTAATTTTGTTTTCTCAAAACCATTGAAAATCATTAATCATAGTCTAATTTGAAGGGGAAAAAAACTTGGAATTTTTATTTTGCCAATCACAAAGTGCCGAAAAAAGCCCGAAAGTGTCATTTTTCGATTTCGCCAGTGACGTCACATTCTTATCGCCAGTGACGTCACATTCATGTCTCAGCTTGATCCAGTTACGTCACATTCATATCTCAGCTTGATCCAGTGACGTCACATTCATATCTCAGCTTGATCCAAATGGTGGTTTACATGGAGAAACAGCAGTGGATTTCGAGCTCGGATTCCGATCCTGATTCCACCATCATCAGCATCCCTGAAGGTTCTCAGTTTGTTCAAACTGATCAGTGGGATTTTGAAGAAACGATCAGAGACAAAATTAGTGACGGAAAAGCTTTCGGGGGAATTATGGAGCCATATCGTTTTAAGCTAATTCGAGCGATTCAGACGAACATGGTGACAATGGAGGTATTAGTGAAGATACAAACACTGGTCGGGCGCGTGTTCACTAGAGATTGTGGTAGGTTTTGTGTGTTTCTGTTCAAATGACAATTTATCAGGAATTTTGGATTAATTGATAAATCAGTTCTATTACTCCAGAAGAAACACAGCACGGACACAGAGCTTGGTCAAAACACAGCACGGACACAGAGAGTGGACACAACACAGCACGGACACAGAGCGTGGACACAACACAGCATGGACACAGAGCGTGGACACAACACGGCATGGATACAGAGCATTGACACAACACAGCACGGACACAGAGCGTGGACACAACACAGCACGGACATAGAGCGTGAACACAACATGGCACGGGCACAGAGCATGGACACAACACGGCACGGATACAGAGCGTGGAGACAACACGGCATGGACACAGAGCATGGACACAACACAGCATGGATACAGAGCGTGGACACAACACAGCACGGATACAGAGCGTGGACACAACAGGGCACGGACACAGAGCATGGACACAACACAGCACGGATACAGAGCGTGGACACAACACAGCATGGATACAGAGCGTGGACACAACAAAGCACGGATACAGAGCGTGGACACAACACAGCATGTACACAGAGCGTGGACACACCACGACATGGATACAGAGCATGGGCACAACACGGCACGGACATGGCACTTGGACACTACCCAGGCACATTCGGTCACCACTGACAAAATGGGCGACGGATGCTTTGTCCCACAATGTTCGGCCATTAGTGTAACATGAAACCATCTCGGTTTGCCTTACCAAAACACCAAGGTCACATCGATGAGGCATCTTTGTGGAAAATTGAAAATTATTGTCTGTTTGAGTTAAATCCAATCACAGTGGAACCCGGAGACAGTACGAATATGGCAGTCGACTTCTGAACTGATGTTATGGCAAAGCGTGAAGAAGAGGATTTCCATTGTTTTTATTACAAAATTACTGACTATAAATCACAAGTTGGAAAAGACACTTCATATCTATTTTTTCGGGTATCAAGGGATCGATGTGTTTATTGGTCTGGATCGTCCAGTTTGTTAGAGGATCATCCCGTTTCATATGTTCCCGGAACAGCATTCGTCTCTGTGGTTGTGCTGTGTCATGTCCCACAATCGTGTCCGTGCCTTGTCTGTGCTGGGTCCGTGCCCTGTCGATGCCCCACCCCAGTGGAGGGGGAGGGGTGTGGATGGTCATGAGGTGAGATTGGTCGCTGGCAGGCCAACCAACGCAGGTGTTTGAATAACCGTTCAAATCATGTGCTGGTAGTTGGGTAGAGATGGTCTCACAGTTTTGAGCGACGGCTGTTTCTTCTGCAGGATCATAGGGATGGCCTCCTCCCTCAATTGTGGTGGATAACCACAAGATGTAGCCATGTCTGTTGTTTCGTAACAGTGCTCTGTAAAATGTTCCGAGTACAAAGTGAACATTTTGTAGGCCCAAACCAGACTTGTATTTTTGACAAAGATCGTCAATTTCTGCAAACTAATGCCTAGGTCACACATAGGCGGATATTTTGGCGACTACCGGCGACTGCCGGCGATCAAGATTTTTCGGCGACTACTGGCGACTACTGGCGATGTCGGGTGGTAATGTGACCATAAAATATGGTCAGGCGGCAGTATGGCGACTGCAGGCGGCCACATTGACTCGTAACTCGGCCGCCACTAGTTGTACTGCTGTCGTCGTCAGTCTCCCATAGCCGCAGGGGAGACGTGACAGTTCTTCTGTAGTCGATATGCAGCCGCAACAGTGTCGGCCCGTAGTCGGGAAGATGCCGCAGGAAGGCCGTATGGCATTCGCATCCCTGCCGTGCTAGCTGGTGGGGGCGATTGCAGAAGACTATGAGCGACTGCGTTGCGGCCGCTTTACGCTCTTATTACGGATACCGACGACAGCATGGCGGTTCCATCACGACAGCATGGCGGATTTTTTTCCATTGCGACTGAGCGCGCCGTTTTTAAACATTTTAATAACTTTTTGGCCCCTTTGCGACTCTTGCCGACTGCAGGCGACCTGGGGAGGATAACCACGACTACAGGCGACCGTCCATTACGGTTTCATTACGATTGTCGGCGGATGGTGGCGATTTTTTCAGTCGCCAGGAGTCGCCGACAAATCCGCCTATGTGTGACCTAGGCATTAGGGTCTTAGGTTTCTGCAAACTTTTGCCCATTGGTGCAGCATGAAACCATTCTGTTTGTATTACCACGACCACCAAGGACACATCAACTCGGCATATTTGTGGAAAATTGAAAATTATTCGCCTTTTGAGTTAAATCATACTGTGACGTAACCCTAAGACAGACGAATATGGCGGTCAACTCCTGACGGTGACGTCATGGCAAAGCGTGAAGCAGAATAACATTTTGACTTTTAATGACAAAATTACCAACTTTATAAATCGCAAATTGGAAAAAGACACCTCATATGTACCTTGCAGGGTATCGAGGGATCGATTAGCGTCAATATGGCGAACGATTAACATTTGGTTAATATTCTATAGGATCAGCTATAAAATAAAAAATAAAAAAAATGCCCCAGGGGCATTTCTATAGGATCAGCTATAAACCCCTAAAAACAAAAACGGAAAAAACAAACATACAATTTACTTTTACTATTTAACATAATAACTCCCTCCTCTACCTACTCGATGTAAACATTTAAAAGAAACCGTTTTGCTTGTCATTAAATGAAGAGGATTTATATATGTATTTTTAAAAGCTAATATGGCACATATTTCTCACAAAATTATGTTGTAAATGTTATTGTAATTCCACAGGACAAGTACAGAATAGTTGAGACGAAATCAGCCCAAATGTTTTATTCACCATGCCGGTGTTTTCAAGCGGAGTCCGTGGGGTAAAGGTGTAAGAAAATTAACCTTTAATTACCAGCAGCTGTGTACCTATGATTGTTTGGTTTATTCTCTTTGTGCCCCAGGGGCATTTTTTTTTAATAAAAATAAAAACCATACAGAAGTGTACGTTCCGAAGCAATTAGTCATATTTGGTTCAGCAAATTTAAATACATTATAGCGTTGTGGATGGATTATACATTACAAACCTGGGGTTTACATCATGTTATCGTTTTATCAACACTTGTTAGAAGAACAAGAAGTTTGAATCAAAAGACATTTGAGATGAGGAATGACTTTCCACGTCACCATTCACACCACAGTTGAGTAATGATGCAAATCGACACCGAAGAGGTTTTACACCCAACCCTCATGACTTATTTACCCACAGAGGCATCGGCTGCTTAGCTTACGGGCGTGTATAAGTATATATATGTATGTATGTATGTAGATATGTGTATGTATGTAAATATGTGTATGTATGTAAATATGTGTATGTATGTAGATATGTGTATGTATGTAAATATGTGTATGTATGTAAATATGTGTATGTATGTAGATATGTGTATGTATGTAGATATGTGTATGTATGTAGATATGTGTATGTATGTAAATATGTGTATGTATGTAGATATGTGTATGTATGTAAATATGTGTATGTATGTAAATATGTGTATGTATGTAGATATGTGTATGTATGTAGATATTTGTATGTATGTAGATATGTGTATGTATGTAGATATGTGTATGTATGTAGATATGTGTATGTATGTGGATATGTGTATGTATGTAGATATGTGTATGTATGTAGATATGTGTATGTATGTAGATATTTGTATGTATGTAGATATGTGTATGTATGTAGATATGTGTATGTATGTAAATATGTGTATGTATGTAGATATGTGTATGTATGTAGATATGTGTATGTATGTAGATATGCGTATGTATGTAGATATGTGTATGTATGTAGATATGTGTATGTATGTAGATATGTGTATGTATGTAAATATGTGTATGTATGTAGATATGTGTATGTATGTAAATATGTGTATGTATGTAGATATGTGTATGTATGTAGATTTGTGTATGTATGTAGATATGTGTATGTATGTAGATATGTGTATGTATGTAGATATGTGTATGTATGTAGATATGTGTATGTATGTAGATATGTGTATGTATGTAGATATGTGTATGTATGTCGATATGTGTATGTATGTAGATATGTGTATGTATGTAGATATGTGTATGTATGTAGATTTGTGTATGTATGTAGATATGTGTATGTATGTAGATATGTGTATGTATGTAGATATGTGTATGTATGTAGATATGTGTATGTATGTAGATATGTGTATGTATGTAGATATGTGTATGTATGTACATATATACATATACACTACTCACAATAAGTTAGGGATATTGTGGGAGTGAGTTTATTTTTTTTATAGGGGTTAGGGTTAGGGTATGGAAATCAAGAATACTGTGTTTTTTCACACTCATTAATAACCATAGAATTAGAACCAACAACTTTTTTCAACATAATTAATACACAAAATCAACCACACCGAAGAACCTGCCAATATCCCTAACTTATTGTGAGTAGTGTACATATACATATACACATATACATATATACATAAACATATACATATGTATACATATATATTAGGGTGTCACTAAAATGTAAAGTTTGGATATTTCATACTCTCACCCCGGGAATCTATTCGATTAGTAGTAAAAACGTTGTGACTGAAAAATCATTTGGATTCAATAACTTTAAAAGGTCACCCCCGGGGTCCTAAGTTTTTTTTTTTGTTTTTTTTTTAAATCAGAT
This sequence comes from Myxine glutinosa, assembly GCF_964187855.1. Classification (NCBI taxonomy): domain Eukaryota; kingdom Metazoa; phylum Chordata; class Myxini; order Myxiniformes; family Myxinidae; genus Myxine; species Myxine glutinosa. The sequence continues at coordinate 4,095,565 of NC_136269.1, forward strand.
TTTTGCATTCCAATCTGATTTTTAAAATTTAAATAAAACGATTATTTGTTCATATTTTTTATAAATACGAATGAATGACCGCTGAACATAATATGTTCTACAATTCTACATACATAGAACATATAGATTCTACATTCTACACGTATAAAATTATCGACGTCTCTGCAGACTTCAGTTTTTCCGGTCATCCATTTCCCGAAGCCTTATCATTTTTCCTTATCCAGCGTCCGTTCCTCTTCTCTCAATTGTTCTCCTTTCAACTCCCTAAACCACATCAAAACGCGGTTATTTTAATATCATTCCTGCTTCCAAAGAAATATTGATATTTCTACGCACAAAATAAAAAATATATAGATAAATTGCAACACGTCAGTCATCTCCCAGATTTCGCAGTGATTGGTCTTACATAGAAATCATATTCTACTTAATCTTTCTACAGATGGATACCCGCAAACAGGTATACTTGCTACGAACAACGGTGGATAAGGTGAAGGGATGGAAGCTTCCCTCATTTAAGCAAGCATTCGGGAATTTCTTCTACCTTCACCATGAAACAAAACTGACAGTCCAGGACGCATTAAGGGAGTCTTGTCGAGCAGTGATGGCTTTCTGGGATAAAGCGCATATTCCAACCAGGCTCGAGCAACATTGCATGAGCAAACTAGAAAAAGTTTTCGAGGAGTGGAAAGGCCTCAAGAAACACGCTTCAAGGACAAGTGATTCACACAAGATGAAGGAAAAAGAATTCGTTGAACGTTTAGATCATCTCTTTGACATCGCCGACGCTGACGCTGAGAAACTGATCAAGTGCCGAGAGGATTGGGAGTTCCTCCAGCAGCAGCGTCATGGAGGACGTCCCGGCTCAATGACAGGTCTGGACAAGACCCATCAACGCCAAGCCGATCGTAATCGACAGCGGGAGGAAGAGGAGAAACGAAGAAAGCGATCACCAGATGAAATGAAGGCAGTATCTGAGGTAGCGGTTTTAGAGTCATCGTCTTCAAGCGCAGATGACAGCCAAGAAGAACAAGGAGCATGTGGTGGATCGTTCACGCCAAAACGAAAAATGACGAAGAACATCATGACACCAGAATTGGCGGCAGCGCTTGATCGTACACATCTCTCATCAAGGAAGGCCACGTATCTGCTGGCCGGGGCAGCTACCAGCTTTGGTCATGATGCCAGGGAGTACAATATCAATCGTGGGTCCATTCATCGTCAGCGTGAAAACTTCCGCGTCCAGATGGCTCAGCAGTTGAAGACGGAGTTACAAGTGGTGGGTCCGTTAAATGTTCACTGGGAAGGGAAACTCATGCAAGGTCTGATGTCACGGGAACATGTTGACCGGCTACCTATTCTTATATCTGGCTCCAGAACAGAACAGCTCCTCGGGGTGCCAAAGCTTTCGTCAGGTACTGCGCAGGCACAAGCAAATGCCATCACAGAATGCCTAAATGAATGGAGAGTGACTGATCGCGGCAAAGCCATGTGTTTCGACACCACTGCGACAAACACAGGTCACCGTGGGGGAACTCTTGTTCTTCCAGAGGAAAAACTTAAAGGAGACCTCATGTACTTTGCGTGCAGACACCACATCCTAGAATTGGTGCTCGGAACAGCGTTTGAAGCAACCATGAGGACAGCATCAACTGGTCCTGAGATTCTACTCTTCAAGCGCTTCCATAGTCAATGGCTCTTCATTGACCAGCGACAATTCCAAACGGCGGACACAGATGTGGTCACCAAAGCCGCAATTTCTGGATTCAGAACGGAACTCATTGAGTTTGCTAAGTCACAGGCTCATCAAGTGCGTGATGACTATCAGGAATTACTTAATCTTTCCGTCATCTTCCTCGGTGGAATTCCACGCAAGGGCATCAAGTTCCGTGCCCCTGGTGCCATGCACCGGGCTCGATGGATGGCTAAGGTGCGCTACGCCATCAAGATCTGGCTCTTCCGTAACCAGTTCCAAATGACAAACACTGAGGTACGCAGAATTCGAGATCTCACTCTCTTTTCCATTCTTGTGTACATGAAGGTGTGGACAACAGCTTCCCAATCCATCGAAGCACCGCTGAACGATTGGGAATTGATGAGGACGCTCATTCGATATTCGGACAATAAGATCTCTGATGCTACTACGAAGAAGCTCGCTGCGCACCGATGGTACCTTTCGGAAGAGGCAGTGGGTCTAGCATTTTTTGATGAGGATTTTGACGGAAATGAAGTACAACATGGTCAAAGCGTTGGACGAGGAAGCCCTTGACAGGCCACCAATATGTCCTCGTATTTTGGAAGCTACATTCCTCAACGATAGCAAGGGACTAGTACAATTGGTCACAAAGAACACCCGTGGATTCTTCTCAAAACTTAAATTGTCAAAAGACTTCCTACTCTACCATCCCAGTTCGTGGACGTCAAACCCTGCCGACGTGCAATCTCGGGCTCTGGCCTCCAAACTTGCGGTGGTGAACGACAGAGCCGAACGGGCTGTGGCTCTGGTACAGGAGCTGAATGGAAAGTTGACATTGAAAGAGGAACAGTTCTAGTTCCTCGTCCAAGTTGTCACCGAGCACAGAAAGCGACACCCAGCTCCGAATATATCAGCATTGATGAAGATGTGAAGGAAGTATCAGCGTATGAGCATCGATATTCGTATTATTTGCGTTTTTCTGCAAAGCGTGAAATTATTTTTTACATTTTTACAATAAATATTATATTCGTGCAATTTGCATTTTTTCAATGTCCTACTTACATTATGGTATTTGGTTAAAATATTATTATTCGATGGCAAAGCTTACTTGGTTGTTCGGGACGGCGGCATCCTCCCAACTCTAAAAGGGGGTAACGTCGAATGGAATACTAGGAAGCCTGCCTGCTCTTAAGCAAGAAAAACCCGAAATCATGAAATAAAGGAAAATGGTTATTTGGTTTATTTCCAAGAAGTACAAAGTGATGTGAACAAACTGACATTATTTAAAGTTGAATGGGCGACCTCCAAATGATGGCTAATCAGGACCACATTTCTTCGACTCAGTTTGTACACTAAGTGGAATAATATTACGGAGTGAGACTGAAAAAATCCATCTTTACATTTCCGCCTACTATTACTAGTGACACCCTAATATATATATATATATATATATATATATATATATATATATATATATATATATATATATATATATATATATATTGTTATGAATTTGGTAGAGCAATATCTAGAGCTAGGTAGATCTGAATAGGTAGGTATTCGGCTGTCGTGACAGGGACTCTACATGTAATAAGTTCTTGATGTTTAGGCGGTTGTCGGGGTAATATGTATGATTGTGGATCTACCTGGAGGTCCGAGTGTTAAATAGTGAGGGATTAAAGGTAACGCCCCTGTGAGTCTCACCTGGTAGTCAAACCTTTGTCCATTATGGCACTGCAAACCACATAAACATTAGTTAGGTCCTTAGCGCAACATTAAATAATTCCCTTTCCCTGACATTGACTTCGTAATAAATAGACAGGAAACCAGGCCAAAAACACCGCCGCGGTTGGCCGCCGCCGTTTACACCTCCAAGGCCTACAAACCTCGCCTGACACGTGTTGTAGCACAGGGACCGCGGGGGTCGGTGAGCGAGAGTGGAGCATGCCGCAGAGGGCGTGGCCGGGGCGAGCCGGCGAGTTGGGAGGCTGTGATTGGCTGAGGAGTGCGCCAATGTGACGTCATCGGCCACCAATATATGCGACGGTCGGACGCCATTTCAGAAAGTGGAGTTGAGTTCGTGGCAGTCCAGAGAGTACACAGGGAGTTCGTTGGAGCACACAGTCGACGCGGAGACACAGTTGGTGGAGAGTTCGTTAGAACACCAAGCACACAGAGCACGCGGCAGTTCGCAGCAGTTCGTTGCGAGTCGAGCCCTCCGTTGAACCATTGGTGCACGGGCCTTGTGGAGATCGTCCTCGTGTGAAGCTGCTGGCCACGCGTCGGACGCGTGGTGCTTGGAGCGGGGCCTCGTGGAGCTTGGAGCGAAGGACCTGGTGGTGTGCGATCGGGCCAAAAGGAGCGGTGTGGACGGCCGCCACCAAGACAACCAAAAGACAGATAAGCCGCATCCGCGTACATTTGAACGACGTAACGTGTTATTTTTGTATCCATAATCTCCCTCGTATCGTGTTTGCTGTCAGTCGTGTGGGGACGTCCCGATTTAGAGTTATTAGATTTACCGGCGCGGCTTTTTCACTGTATTACTATTCGATAATAAATCCTTATATTATTTTCTGTATATATATCTGAACGCAGTTTTCCTGGGTGTTTGATTTTTATAGGTAAGGTTGCGGAGCCTTCGCTGTGTCCCGCCATTCCGCGCGTTTGTGTTGAACTTGAGTCCGCCATTGAGTGTTCGCCTCGGGAGTTAAAGTCTCGCAAATCGGCCATCCGTAACTGTGGTGTTAATCACAGTTGCGTAACAATATATATATATACATACATATATATATATATATATATATATATATATATATATATATATATACTATACATATATATACATATATATACATATATACATATATACATATATATATATATATATATATATATATATATATATATATATATATATATATATACATATATACATATATATACATATATACATATATATACATATACGTATATATATATATACATATATACATATATATACATATATATATATATACATATATATATATATATATATATATATATATATATATTATATATATATATATATATATATATATATATATATATATATATATATATATCTGTGCAATGTCTGTGTTGTGTTGTCCTGTGTTGTCACTGAACTACTCCCTCAAACTTTTGTGAAATCCTACCAAACTTATGGTATGCACCTAACTCTCCCGTCGGTATGTCCTAAGGGTATTATTTTTGAAAAATTTTCCAATTTTTTTTTGTGGGGGGGGGGGGGGGGGGGGGTGGGGGGGGGATTTTTTTTCCCAACTTAAGTTTTCAACTTCATTTGTTTATAAAAGGTGATACCACGTATATTACAAATACATTTGTGCATTATGATTGTTTGAATTATGATTGGTGTAAACCATGGAAAAACAGCAACTCAAGTACAGTCATTTTTCTTTATCTATCTATAATCCACTAATCTCTGTGTGTATGTTTGTTTGTTTGTTTGTATGTCTGTGACCGCTGTTTCTCGACAACTACCAGTCCGATATACTTGAAACTTGCCAGGTATATTGCTGGGGACCCGAGTATGTGCCTTTTCAAGGTTTCATATTAATCGGACAATTACTTACCGAGCTATGTCCAAAAAACGATTCAACCAATCAGAGAGCAGCGAGCTATCGCGTGTGCCGAACGTGGCGAACACACTCTGCCTCGGACGGCACATTTGAGAGCGTATTCATTTATTTCACGTTGGCAAACTATGTTGCCGTTAAACTATGTTTTAAAACTAATTAAAACTACTATCTATAATTCCACGGGTCCGATAAAAAACACCGTACTGCAAGCCGTTCGCTTTGGACCAAACCATTTCATGTAAATAGAGGGGGGGATTGTCACCGTACTCGCAAGCCGTTCGCTTTGGACCAAACCATTTCATGTAAATAGAGGGGGGGGATATAATTTTAGATATAGATATAGTACGGGCATGCCCTAGTCTATCTATAATTCCACTAATCTCTGTCTGTGTGTGTGTATGCGACCGCTGTTTCTCGACAACTACCGGTCCGATATACTTGAAACTTGCCAGGTATATTGCTGGGGACCCGAGGATGTGCCTTTTCAAGGTTTCATATTAATCGGACAAGTAGTTACCGAGCTATGTCCAAAAAACGATTCAACCAATCAGAGAGCAGCGAGCTATCACGTGTGCCGAACGTGCCGAACAGACTCTGCCTCGGACGGCACATTTGAGAGCGTATTCATTTATTTCACGTTGGCAAACTATGTTGGCGTTAAACTATGTTTTAAAACTAATTAAAACTACTTTGCGATTCATCGTAACTGCGATTCGTAACTGCCGTTCGCTTTGGCTTTGTGAATGGACCAAACCATTTCATGTAAATAGAGGGGGGGGGGGGATTGTCACCGTACTCGCAAGCCGTTCGCTTTGGACCAAACCATTTCATGTAAATAGAGGGGGGGGATATAATTTTAGATATAGATATAGTACGGGCATGCCCTAGTCTATCTATAATTCCAGTAATCTCTGTGTGTGTGTACGTGACCGCTGTTTCTCGACAACCACGGGTCCGATATACTTGAAACTTGCCAGGTATATTGCTGGGGACCCGAGGATGTGCCTTTTCAAGGTTTCATATTAATCGGACAAGTAGTTACCGAGCTATGGCGATTTCTTTACCAAACTCCGCAAGCCGTTCGCTTTGGACCAAACCATTTCATGTAAATAGAGGGGGGGGATTGTCACCGTACTCGCAAGCCGTTCGCTTTGGACCAAACCATTTCATGTAAATAGAGGGGGGGGATTGTCACCGTACTCGCAAGCCGTCCGCTTTGGCTTTGCGAATGGACCAAACCATTTCATGTAAATAGAGGGGGGGGGATATAATTTTAGATATATATATAGTACGGGCATGCCCTAGTCTATCTATAATTCCAGTAATCTCTGTGTGTGTGTGTGTCTGTGTGTGTGTATGCGACCGCTGTTTCTCGACAACTACTGGTCCGATATACTTGAAACTTGCCAGGTATATTGCTGGGGACCCGAGGATGTGCCTTTTCAAGGTTTTAAATTAATCGGACAAGTAGTTACCGAGCTATGGCGATTTCTTTACCAAACTCCGCAAGCCGTTCGCTTTGGACCAAACCATTTCATGTAAATAGAGGGGGGGGGGGGGATTGTCACCGTACTCGCAAGCCGTTCGCTTTGGACCAAACCATTCCATGTAAATAGAGGGGGGGGGGGGATTGTCACCGTACTCGCAAGCCGTTCGCTTTGGACCAAACCATTTCATGTAAATAGAGGGGGGGGATTGTCACCGTACTCGCAAGCCGTCCGCTTTGGCTTTGCGAATGGACCAAACCATTTCATGTAAATAGAGGGGGGGGGGATATAATTTTAGATATATATATAGTACGGGCATGCCCTAGTATCTACATATCTGGGCAGTGTCTGTGTTGTCACTGAACTACTCCCTGAAACTTTTGTTTCCGTGGTTGTGAAGTGTTTTTAATAACGTGGTGGTGGTTTTGAATCATGTGGTGGTGAGGTGCTTTTGAATTACGTGGTGGTGAGGTGTTTTAAATTACTTGGTGGTGAGGTGTTTAAATTAGGTGAGGATGAGGTGTTTTAAATTACGTGGGGGTGAGGTGTTTTAAATTACATGGTGGTGAGGTGTTTTAAATTACTTGGTGGTGAGGTGTTTAAATTAGGTGAGGGTGAGGTGTGTTAAATTACGTGGGGGTGAGGTGTTTTAAATTATGTGGTGGTGAGCTCTTATAAATTACATGGTGGTGAGGTGTTTTAAATTACTTGGTGGTGAGGTGTTTAAATTAGGTGAGGGTGAGGTGTTTAAATTAGGTGAGGGTGAGGTGTTTTAAATTACGTGGGGGTGAGGTGTTTTAAATTACGTGGGGATGAGTTGTTTTGAATTACGTGGTGGTGAGGTGTTTTAAATTACTTGGTGATGAGGTGTTTAAATTAGGTGAGGGTGAGGTGTTTAAATTAGGTGAGGGTGAGGTGTTTTAAATTACGTGGGGGTGAGGTGTTTTAAATTATGTGGTGGTGAGGTGTTTTGAATTACGTGGTGGTGAGGTGTTTTAAATTACGTGGGGGTGAGGTTTTTTTAATTACGTGGCGGTGAGGTGTTTTAAATTACGTGGTGGTGAGGTGTTTTAAATTACTTGGTGGTGAGGTGTTTAAATTAGGTGAGGGTGAGGTGTTTAATTTAGGTGAGGGTGAGGTGTTTTAAATTACGTGGGGGTGAGGTGTTTTAAATTACGTGGGGGTGAGGTGTTTTAAATTATGTGGTGGTGAGGTGTTTTGAATTACGTGGTGGTGAGGTGTTTTAAATTACGTGGGGGTGAGGTTTTTTAAATTACGTGGGGGTGAGGTGTTTTAAATTACGTGGTGGTGAGGTGTTTTAAATTACTTGGTGGTGAGGTGTTTAAATTAGGTGAGGGTGAGGTGTTTAAATTAGGTGAGGGTGAGGTGTTTTAAATTACGTGGGGTGAGGTGTTTTAAATTATGTGGTGGTGAGGTGTTTTAAATTATGTGGTGGTGAGGTGTTTTGAATTACGTGGTGGTGAGGTGTAATCGTCCCAAACTTTCAGTCTGCACCTACCCCTCCCGTATGTATGTGCTGAGGGATTCGTTTTTTAATTTTTATAATTTTTCAACCTAAATTGCTTATAAAAATGTAATATCACAAACTACAAATAAATTTGTGCAAAACAATTGTTTGTATTATGATTGGTGTAAATCATAACAACACAAGAACTCAGGTACAGTCATTGTCCTCAGCTAAAATAAGCCCGCTCCTCAGTAACGATGCGTAGCGAGCCGAGCTAAGGTAGTATATACAGTGCGTATCAAAAAAAAAAGGTAATCCGAATTCAAGGGGTTAATATGCTAAGGTTATTTAGTTTCACAATTTACATGTGGTTTACCAATTATGAGGAGATTCTCAGCTTTCCATTGATGCCTTTCATGCATCATTGCTGTCATACATGACCGAGTACATGTTCATTGAAAATGTCAAGTTCAAATCGCATTTTTACAAGTTTGGCTAATCGGTGCAAGACAGTTTTAAATGGACGCATTACTTGTCGACTGCCAAGTTGATTATGTAAATTTGTTAAGCTGGTCTGGTAATCGTCGGTTGCGTCATCCTTTGTTTAAGATGGGTATTTAAGATGGGCCTACAGTGTATGGGTTTAGAGACACTCTGAGTCATTGAAAAGATGGTTCAACTTACGACTGAACAGTGGACCTTCATGGTTTCAACCTTGCACCAAACTGGAAGTTTGCAGCTAACTCGTGATGCGTTCAGGGAATGTTTCCCAGAACGGGAGCCTCCAGCAGCCAAAACCATCTGGGCGAATGTTAGAAAATACCAAGAGCATGGCACTAGCCTCAACCACAACAAGGAGAATTCTGGTAGGAGGCGCACTGGGCGATTGGAAATGAACATTGCAGCAGTAAGGCAGCACGTTTTGGAGCATCCCAGGGATACGAGCACAAGACGAAATGGGACGGGATTGCCTTCGGCAACATTCAACCGTTTCACAAGACTGGACCTCCACCAAAATCCATATCAGATTCACATCCGGCATCAACTTACACCAGGGGATTTTGCCAGGAGGCTGGTGCTTGCCAGATGGTTGATAGCACGTTGCGAAGCAGATGCCAATTTCCTGCGGTATATCGTTATCGGCGACGAAGCTGCTTTTGCCATGGACGGCAAGGTCAATAACCATAATATTCTTGAATATGCACCGACAGGACAACCCCCAGAATTTAATTTTGACACCAACATGAATCGACAAAAGTGGACTGTTTGGTTGGGACTTTGTGGAAGTGGTCAGGTGATCGGACCATTTGTCTTTCAAAGGAATGTCAATGGTAACAGGTATCTGCAGATGATCAATGATGAAGTTTTACCGCAGCTGGAGGAGAACTTTGAGCGACAGGTTCGTGGTGTCTTCAGATATCTCTGGTGGGCCCAAGACGGTGCCCCAACACATCGTCTTATCGCTGAGGGAAATCGATCGACTGAGGGAAATCTTTGGACACCGAGTCATCGCCCTCAACCATGCAGTGGAATGGCCGCCAAGTCACCTGACCTCACACCATGTGATTATTTCCTTTGGGGACATTTAATGAACAAGGTGTTCGTAACTGCTCCCCGTGATCTTGACGAATTGCTGGGCCGTTTTCGACATGAAGTGGATGCTTTGCGCAATGACCCGGCTATGGTGAGACGAGCAGTACAGGGCATGCTCCGCCGCTGTGAGCTTTGTGTTGAAAGGGGAGGTGGACATGTTGAAGGTGTGGGTGCATAAAGGCCAATCATTCCTGAGAAAAGTTCACATCTGACGTTCATTTTGCACCAATTTTCCTGACTTGCATCGATTAGCCAAACTTGTAAAAATGCGATTTGAACATGTCATTTGCAATGAACATGTACTCGGTCATGTGTGACAGCAATGATGCATGGAAGGTATCAATGGAAAGCTGAGGATCTCCTCTTAATTAGTAAACCACATGTAAATTGTCAACATAAATAACCTTTGCATATTAACGCCTTGAATTCGGATTACCTTTTTTTTGATACGCCCTGTATATATATATATATAAATATATATATATATATATATATACTAGCTTGGCTCGGCTCGCGCGTCGATACAGAGGCACAGGCTTATTTTAACTGAGGCTAATGACTGTACCTGAGTTGATGTGTTGTCATGATTTTCACCAATCATAATACAAACAATTACTTTGCACAAATGTATTTGTTGTGTTTGTGATATTACATTTTTATAGGCAATTTAGAATGAAGATTTAGGTTGAATGTTTTTTTTTCAAGAAAGAACCCCTCTGCACATACATAGGGGAGGGGAAGGTGCAGACTGGAAGTTTGGGACTATTACACCTCACCACCACGTAATTCAAAACACCTCACCACCACGTAATTCAAAACACCTCACCACCACGTAATTCAAAATACCTTACCACCAAGTAATTCAAAACACCTCACCACCAAGTAATTTAAAACACCTCACAGCCATAAAACACGTAATAAAAACACCTCACCACCACGAAATTAAAAATACCTCACCACCACGAAATTGAAAACACCTCACAGCCATCAAACACGTAATAAAAACACCTCACAGCCATAAAACACGTCATAAAAACACCCCACCACCACGAAATTAAAAACACCTCACAGCCATAAATCACGTAATAAAAACACCTCACAGCCATAAAACACATAATAAAAACACCTCACAGCCATAAAACACATAATAAAAACACCTCACAGCCATAAAACACGTAATAAAAACACCTCACCACCACAAAAATAAAAACACCTCACAGCCATAAAACACGTAATAAAAACACCTCACAGCCATAAAACACGTAATAAAAACACCTCACAGCCATAAAACACGTAATAAAAACACCTCACCACCACAAAAATAAAAACACCTCACAGCCATAAAACACGTAATAAAAACACCTCACAGCCATAAAACACGTAATAAAAACACCTCACCACCACAAAATTAAAAACACGTCACAGCCTTAAAACACGTAATAAAAACACCCCACAGCCATAAAACACGTAATAAAAACACCTCACCACCACGAAAGTAAAAACACCTCACAGCCATAAAACACGTAATAAAAACACCTCACAGCCAGGAAATTAAAAACACCTCACCACCACGTCATTTAAAAACACCTCACCACCAAGTAATTCAAAACACCTCAACACCACATAATTCAAAACACCTCATCACCACCTAATTCTAAACACCTCACCACCACATAATTAAAAACACCTCACCACCACGTAATTATAAATACCTCACCACCAATTAATTCAAAACACCTCGCCACCACGTGATTTAAAAACACCTCACCACCATGTGATTTAAAAACACCTCACCACCACATCATTTAAAAACACCTCACCACCACATAATTCAAAACACCTCACCACCACGTGATTCAAAACCACCACATCGTTATTAAAAACACTTCACAACCATGGAAACAAAAGCTTGAGGGAGTCGTTAAGTGAGAACACAGACACTGCCCAGATGTGTCGATATCTATCTATAATTCCAGTAATCTCTGTGTGTATGTTTGTATGTTTGTATGTTTGTATGTTTGTATGTATGTATGTATGTATGTATGTATGTTTGTCTGTGACCGCTGTTTCTCGACAACTACCGGTCCGATATACTTTAAACTTGCCAGGTATATTTCTGGGGACCCGAGGATGTGCCTTTTCAAGGTTTCATATTAATCGGAGAAGTAGTTACCGAGCTATGTCCAAAAAACGATTCAACCAATCAGAGAGCAGCGAGCTATCACGTGTGCCGAACGTGGCGAACAGACTCTGCCTCGGACGGCACATTTGAGAGCGTATTCATTTATTTCACGTTGGAAAACTATGTTGCCGTTAAACTATGTTTTAAAACTAATTAAAACTAATTTGCGATTCATCGTAACTGCGATTTGCGACCTTCCGGACAGTGAAGACTTCACTTCCGGCAGCCAATCACAGAACGCTTTGTTGCGTCGGCGTGGCCGATGTGAGAGCGAGCCGAGCGCGTGCGCCATTACGGTTCGTAATTCGATTTCTTCCGGAGAAAATAATAATTTCTCGATTTCTTATGCGCATTATTTCTCCCAATTCAGTCAGAGCGAAGGGCGGAAGCGAAGAGCGTTGTTTTTTTTGTTTACGGGCGTACGGGTGTATGGGCGGGGTAGAGCGTACGGGTAGCGTTTTTTTTTTTTTTGGCAAGGAACGGGCACCCACGTACGGGCGTGCCCTAGTATAGATAAATGACTGTACCCGAGTTGCCGTTTTGTCATTGTTTAAACCAATCATAATTCAAACAATTATTTTGCACAAATGTATTTGTAATATACGTGATATCACATTTTATAAACAATTGAAGTTGAAAAAAAAAAATTCCCCAAAAAATTCCAAAAATCAAAATCAAAATTGGAAAATTTTTCCAAAAAAATGCCCTTAGGACATACCGACGGGAGAGACATGTGCATTCCAGAAGTTTGGTACGATTTCACAATAGTTTGAGAAAGTAGTTCAGTGACAACACAGGACAACACAACACAACACAACACAACACAACATAACACAACACAAGACAACACAGGACAGACGCTGCACAGATATATATATATATATATATAATTATATACGTATGTCAGGCCTTAACCAAAATCTAATCAGCTTGTTCATGTCACCTCCCCAACTCATCCACCAAGTTTCGTCCGAATCTGTCCATAACTTTTTAGAGATTTCGTGCTGTATATAGTTTTAGCCCTATCGCTCAATAATGAAGTCACTTTAAAAAAATTTTATTATCGGAACCAGGATTCGGATCTTCACCAAAATCGAATCAGTTCACCCTTTTCATACACCCAACCTGTCCACCAAGTTTCATCCGATACCATCCACAATTTTTTTTTGAGATATACTGCTCGGCATACATACAAAATGGCAGACAGGCATACAGGCATACAAAAAAAAACAGAGGTGAATACATAACCTCCAACAACACACCTTGGGTGACGGTGTTATTAAATCACCCTCAAACATGAAATGATTTGTGGCTCTTTTCATATTTGGTAGAATTTTGCTGAACTGAACTGATGGTACCATTTCACTTACATTAGGTTTATTTTACTTTTTGCTCCGTTCAGGTCATCCTCATTATAACTCATTGAAGAGGAAGATCGTTGATAGACATATGACTAATGTAAAAAAAAGTTTAAAAAGACCTCACATATGCAGTAGTTTAAATGTTATCACGTTAGTCTGGTCTGTTAGGGGAAAAATTGTGCAGATTTGTCTACAAGCATGACATTTGGCACACTTGTACTTTTTGACATGCTGAATTCAAATCTGCCAGGAGCCAAAGCCAATTCTCAATGGGAGCGCCATATTTGACACTTCAAAATGGCCACCACTCAAAAACTGACTTTTCCGTTACTAGCCAACCAAAAGTCACATAATTACAATTAAAAGCACTTTTCTAGGGGTTTGGACCTCACTGATTCTAAATCTGATGTCTGTTTGACAGTAGCCTTGACAGGAAATTTTACATATTTTTTTTTTATGTTTGACAATTTTTTTTAATTTTATTTTATTTAATTTTTTTATTTTTATTTCAGGTGCCTGTCGTTCTGCTGTGGGAATAGAAGAATAGAATAGAAGAATAGAGAATAGAAGTCCTAGCTGTACTGGTGGTGGATGGCAAGGATGGATGCCATCAACTGGGAGCTTTGCTGTGTCTGCCAAGAAGAAAAGGATGAACGGTTGCAGACGCCAACGGAAGAGGGCCTTGCTTCAATTGAGAAAGATCTGAATGGTTTTAAAGCCATTGGTGTCATGCCTTCTTGTTTGAAAGTGTCATGGGCTCAGCTTGATGAGGGCCAGGGCATTGCTAAGACGCTTCAGACACACAATGCCAAATATCACAAAGTTTGCAGAACCTACTGCAGTAACTCTTGCCTGAGAAGGTTCACTGAAAAAGAGGATTCTAGTGACCAAAACTCACCTAAGAAACTACGGTCCAGTTTTGCAGTGTCTTCTGCTCCTCAGAAGTCTCCTTGTTGCATAATATGTGAGGGACAGGACCAAAATAATCTACGTAAAGTTGAAACATTTAATGTAGACACAAACTTAAAGACCTGGGCTCAGAGCACCAACAATTTCAATCTTCTGGGCAAACTGATTGCCCACGCAGCTGATGCCCACGCTGGTGACACTTACTATCATGTACAGTGTTACTTGCACCTGAGAGACTCAGCTCGTGCTGAGGATCGCAGATCATCTGCAGGTCCTCCTGCCCCTCACTTCAATTCAGTTGCCATTGCGCAAATTGTTGCTTTAGTCGAGGACTCTGACTCAGTCTTCAAACTGTCTGCTTTGCGACAGTAATATAGAACACTTGTGGAGCAACAGGGAATTCCCTGTTCTGATACCAGGGAACCACATGCCACACGGTTCAAGGAGTATCTTCTGAAGCTGCTTCCTGAGTCGACAGAGTTCTCCCAGGGCAAGGAAGTCTATATCTCTAGCAACCAGAACGTTGGAGATCTAATAGCTGAAGCCCATAAGTCCCAGATAGGTCAGGATGATGCTTTGCTGTTGATGCGAGCAGCAGTAATACTTAGGAAATGCTGTCTCCAGAGGCAAGAACCATTTACTGGTTCTTTTGCCTCTGATTCCCTGACATCTCCCATCCCTGGACAGCTGAGAAGCTTCCTCAACATCCTGCTCCAGGGCCCCTCAATCTTGCGTGAACAGAGCAATGAGGAGTTGCAGGCGCAGGTACAAGGCAGGGCAAGAGTTGCAAGTGCCATTGCCCAGCAGATTATTTATAATACCTGCAGTGGTTCACATCATGCCACAAAGTCCAGCAACATCCATCACAACAAAGAACATGAGACCCCTTTCCCTTTGTACCAGGGCCTCAAGCTGCATGGTGAGGGTAGGCGGAAGAAAGAGATCAATAATGCCAATGCCTTTGGGGTTTCTGTGTCTTACAGTAGTGTCTTGGAGATCAGGCGATCCATGGCACGAGCACACGTCAAACAGTTTGTCCAGGATGGAGTTGTGCTGCCCACAAACATCCGTAGTGGGGTCTTCGTGACCTTTGATGTAGACAACTTGGATAGCAGCAACCAAGGTAACTTCTCCCATGATGAGTTCCATGGGACAGCAATCAGCGTGACAAACCACCTGTCTTGGGACAACCAAGGAGTACAGCGACCCTCTATCGAGCTGGATCCTACAGACACTACTGTACCACAACTTCCTGAATCCTACACAGTGGTTCAGCCAGCTGAATTCTCAAGCAATGATTTGCATGTACCATGTACTCCAGATCTCAATTCTCGGCCATCTCATAATCTGCTACATGGAGCCAAATTCAAGGATGAGTCCTGGATGGCACATGTGTCCACAGTGCTGAAACAGGACACATTGCCAGAAGGTGAAGTCATCACCTGGTCAGGCTACAACTCCCGACTCATGAGTGATGACTCTGTGAAGCCTAAGGCATTGATAGGGGTTCTACCTCTGTTCCCTGACAAAGCAGCCACACCTTCTATGATGAAACATGCAATGCATCTCACAATGCAAGGCACAGAGGCCCTCAACCCTGGTCAAACTCCTGTGCTTGGTGGTGACCAGCCTCTGTATGCCATCGCTAAGCAGCTGCAGTGGTCATTCCCTGACACAATGGGGGAAGATAAGCTGGTCCTGATGATGGGCGCTCTACACATAGAGGACAAAATGCACCAGATGATTGGTAAGTTGCTGCGGGACTCTGGGTGGAGCAACATTCTTACTCAGGCCCAGTTCCTCACATCTGGCCGTGCCCAGTCTGTGCTTCATGAGCATCATATAAAGCGCACTCGCTATGCTCACCAGGTCTCTGTCATGGGTCTGTATCTCCTCAGACAGAAGTCATACTCCAATTACTGCTCTGGTGTTGAGGGACCACCTGAGTCTCTAGAGATCTGGGCTCAAAGGTCCAGAACTCACAATCCCATGTTCATGAAATAAAATAAATAAAATAAAATTTAAATAAAAAAATTAAAATTTAAAAAAATTGTCAAACATAAAAAAAAAAAATGTAAAATTTCCTGTCAAGGCTACTGTCAAACAGACATCAGATTTAGAATCAGTGAGGTCCAAAACCCTAGAAAAGTGCTTTTAATTGTAATTATGTGACTTTTGGTTGGCTAGTAACGGAAAAGTCAGTTTTTGAGTGGCGGCCATTTTGAAGTGTCAAATATGGCGCTCCCATTGAGAATTGGCTTTGGCTCCCGGCAGATTTGAATTCAGCAGGTCACAAACTACAAGTGTGCCAAGTTTCATGCTTGTAGACAAATTTGCACAATCCCCCCTTAAAATCCCCCTAACAGACCAGACTACGTGGGGTTCACTGAGATACGACATTACATTTGACTTGTGAAATAGTCTGCTGCAATCCCTCAACTGAAAAATCAAAGGAAAACACATACGATGCAAAAATTCGCAAATTAGTGTGAAGTGCGGCAAGATTCCCCCATCAGGAACGATGTAGTAAGACTGACCACCCCTCCCGTCCCGAATTTTTCACATCAGGATTCCTTCTGATTTCTCATATTAGTATTTGGTATTTCATTTGATTATGATTGTCCCATGTCTTGATGCTGTGTGGACTGTGCTTCCCCGCTGACGGACCTCGGGTAGCTTGTACCTGTTGCTGTGTTTGAACCTGCGCAGTAACTGCTGAAATCTATTTATCTGGGTTCTTCCCGACATCTTTGTTCTTTGTTCCTTTCCCTTTCACATCTCTGTTCAGTCTTTCACAATCCTTTGCACATGTACACATTTTAGTTTATTTATTCTAATTCTTGCTCTTTCTTTTATTTTTGTTCATTTTCCTCTCTTTTATCTCTCCTTTATTCTTAATTTCTCTCTATGTATCTGTTCACAGAGAATTAAATGCTTACAAAAATCTTTTTCTGTCAGACTCATTTGGCTGCTCCTGCATGTTTTGAGAGTCGAGCATTAGAGGCTGCAATCCGTATCCAATACAGGTTCCTCCTGATGACTCCATCTTTGCTCTTTCCATATTCAGGTTCCTCCTGGTGACTCCATCTTTGCTCTTTCCATATTCAGGTTCCTCCTGATGACTCCATCTTTGCTCTTTCCATATTCAGGTTCCTCCTGGTGACTCCATCTCTGCTCTTTCCATATTCAGGTTCCTCCTGATGACTCCATCGTTGCCCTTTCCATATTCAGGTTCCCCCTGATGACTCCATCTTTGCTCTTTCCATAATTGGGTTCCTCCTGATGACTCCATCTTTGCTCTTTCCATATTCAGGTTCCTCCTGGTGACTCCATCTCTGCTCTTTCCATATTCAGGTTCCTCCTGATGACTGCATCTTTGCTCTTTCCATAATTGGGTTCCTCCTGATGACTCCATCTTTCCTCTTTCCATATTCGGGTTCCTTCTGATGACTCCATCTTTCCTCTTTCCATATTCGGGTTCCTTCTGATGACTCCATCTTTGCTCTTTCCATATTCAGATTCCCCCTGATGACTCCATCTTTGCTCTTTCCATATTCGGGTTCCTCCTGATGACTCCATATTTGCTCTTTCCATAATTGGGTTCCTCCTGATGACTCCATCGTTGCCCTTTCCATATTCAGGTTCCTCTTGATGACTCCATATTTGCTCTTTCCATATTCAGGTTCCTCCTGATGACTCCATCTTTGCTCTTTCCATATTCGGGTTCCTTCTGATGACTCCATCTTTGCTCTTTCCATATTCAGGTTCCTTCTGATGACTCCATCTTTGCTCTTTCAATATTCGGGTTCCTTCTGATGACTCAATCTTTGCTCTTTCCATATTCGGGTTCCTTCTGATGACTCCAATGCAGTATTTGGTCTTTCATTTGATTATTTGGTTATTTCCTTCACTGACATTTTTTCATTTGATATTACTCTGCTACACCATCAGCCAGATAGTTCTGGTGGAGAGGGTCAGGATATACTGAACAAATAATGAGGGCCGAGAAGGTTTACCAAAGGTGGAAGAAGGGGAAACCTATCTGTACCCTGTTTGTTCACCTCTCTCCCACCTTTCCCTCTGACCTTTCTTATATATTTCTCTCAACATACCCAACACTTACCGTTCACGAACATAACATTTTAATGTTCTGTTTGGCGAATAATTCCAGAGAGCAAGTCTGCAATAATCAATGGCGCAGGGTTACTCAAATGGGATTTAAAAAATTGGGATCTACCCCAAATGACCCCATTACCAAGCACTCCTTTTTTTCTAGGTTATTGTGATTTTTTTCCACCTCTCCCTCACTTATTTCGTTTGTTACTTGTCATTTGCTTTGTTCCTGCTCTGTTTCATCGCCGTTTCTCCCTCCCTCTTCTTGCTGTGTTTCAGTCATCTTGTGTGCAGCTTCTTCACCCCATGTGTCCTTCTCCCCCTTCCTCTTGATCTCACTCTCACTTCTATTCTTCTGATGGTGTTTCCCCCTTTCCATTTTGTTCCCTTCCATTCTGCTCTCGCTATTCCATGAGCCTTAACCAAGTAGCCAAAAAAAGAAGTTACCCTAGGGGTCAAAAGTCTAATTTTAAAATAAATTGTTTGGCTCGCAGACTTTATCATCATAATTATCATAACTAGTCCCCAATAAGCCTTTTTAACATGTAATATTTTTCTGAAATAGAGTTTATAGACACATTAATCTCGTGTTTCGAAGGATTCCAACCAGCAGAAGGTTGATGGAGGTATGCGAACTGCCATGAAAAGCTGACGCTTTGGACGTTAATCCTTTGTCGGAACAAAAAATCTACATTTCAAAACTGAGAACTACCGATGATGTGGATGAGTTGGTTAGATGTCAAGACCAAGCCGATTCGATTTTGGTTCAGGTCTGGATCCAGATCTGGCCTATCGGGAGATTCCAAACGTAAACTGTTCAGCTTGGCGGAGGGATGCGCTCTACCGAGTGTCAGTCTAGTTACATTTGCAACTTGACAACTGCTTACAATATGATGTATTTTTGAACGCACTATTAGATTACCATCACTTGTGATACTAGTTTTGAAGACGTATGTTACTGGTATTTATTACCCTCGCCAGAGGAGAGGGTATTGCATTTGAGTCCGTTTGTTTGTCTGTTTGTCCACACAGAATAACAAGAAAAAGAGCAATCAGAGATTGCAAACCCTCGCCAGGATGTATTTTCAGTGGTTTTTAAGGCTTTTGTGTTAAAACAAATATGGCGGACGAACCACGTGACCGATGACGGCATCCTCATTTTTTTCTAAACTAATTTATTCCTAGATTATGCTCAAGAAATTTCATTTGATCGGATGAAGTTTTGTACTTGTCCAATTATGACGTCATAATGGAGGCACTTATGAAATCATCATTAACATATTTTATTTCCCATGGAGAGTTCTTTACAATGAGCCATGTCTCAATTTTTTCTATTCAGCACTTTCAGAGATATAGAGGTGCAAAGTTTTTCGGTTTTTCCAAGATGGCGGCCGTTTTTCCAAGATCTTTGCGATCAGGATGTATTCAGAGCCAAAGTACAGCTATATTATATGTTTATTTTCCGATTCGTGTTCAAAATATAACATTCAATTAAAATCAAGTTGTTCCTCCACTATAAACTGACGTTTGTAGACAAAGACAGACAGACAGACAGAAGTGAACCAATTGTTTAACCCCGCTTTTCGGTTTGCGTGCACGGGGCGACATTTGACAATAATTGTTTCTTTGACAAAATCCAAACTTGTGCTCTTACTGAGTTTCTGCCAGCTCCTTCAATGCCAACTTAACATATCTCCCACAATCTCAACATCCATCAGGAATCAAACCTCTGATCGTGTGACAATACATCCACGTAAAGCTTCAACGGCACACTCTTTTTACAGAGCATCCCTGACGTGTGCATTCTGCGCAATGAGCCTCATATCTCGGACTGTAGCTTCTCTTATGGATCTCATTAATCCTTCCGAAGCTACAGTTACCTCGACCATGGCAAACTTATTTTGTAAATCTGATGTTATTAGCAGATCAGATCAGGTCACGTGTTGGTTGTGATCATTTGTGGTGGTAAAACAATCATGGACTCCAAATCTGCTTGCACCTTCATTCTTCCGCAAACTCGAAGCCTGCTCTTGCACTCACTTAATGTTCACTTTGCCAAGTTTTTCACTTTCCGAAGCAACACAAATCCTCATAGGACGTGAACAGGCATATTGCTGCCTCGTCATTGCGCACACATTGGCACATACCATAAGACTTACATCAACTTGTCACAAAATATCACTTCCCCTTTGCGAACATCACTGAACAGATGCTTCATTGTTCCTCTTTTATCAAATCATAAACAATTTCTTTCATTTTCCACTGAAAAATTCACTTGCATACAGAATCGAGGCTCGTGGAAGAGCTAACATTTATCACAAAAAAACACTTGTGCCTGACGGAAAGGCCAACTTGTGCCAACACTGGTGTTGGCAAAACATCTTCTTTGTAAATGTTAACAATAATCCCATCTGTGCCTCCTCAATTTCCACTTATGAGCCCAAGACAAGTTTCTCCGAACAAGTCAGTTCAAGCATACCTGTGCTCCTCGCTGGCTTAGTTGACTTGCAGAAAACACTCTCTTCGCACGTTTTCTCACCTTAGCCTCGACAAATCCCCTTTTGATGCCTTTTTCAGTGAGATCAAAGTCTTTGGCCTATGCAGTATTCAGCAATAAATTCACTAAGGACATTTCAAACAGGATTTGCAGAATGTACGTATTTGGATGGAGTGGGTGGGATAGTGCTGAAAGGCCTCCGGTAGCTCTTAGCTGTGGAAGGAGGAATGTCTGCAGCAATTTACACCATTTCACCTGTCACTGTTGGTTCACAAAAAAGAACTGCTCAATGATGTGCCTCTATCAATGTGTACACTAACCATTCGTTCATTGAGGTGCAGCATGCGGCTGCTGGTTTGCATCATTACTGGAAGCATGGCTGTGCCACTGATGCGGTGCCCCCCAGTCGGTTAGACAGCAGGAATGTGTGATTTGTTCAGGGTTCCTCTTTGTGGCCAATTGGGATTTTTAATACCTTAACGTCCACAAACTCGTGCTGGCAGACAGGTGCTCCTGCACAAGTCCCTCCAATGGACGGTGTACACATTGATACGTCGTCGTCCATGAGAAAGTACATCAGGGAGACATTCCTGTAGCTCAGTGGAGATTCAAACTCGAGATAGACAGCTCGAAAAATTGAATGCAAATACCTCGAAAGTCTCCTGACAGGATGCCAACCACCGCCATTGTAGGAGTCACGCTTGTGCTTCTTTTTTACAAGATTCTCCTGCCACCAAATCCTGAAAAAATGATCGCTTACCTTTCCGTCAAGATGGAACACTGCTTCGTCGGAAAACAGGAGGTTACGTGTATCGATACATCTCGCTTCTTCGATCCCTCCGAGCAAGGAGCCACAACATGCAATATGTGTGATGTAAGCCTCTTCCTGCAACAGATCCACCACTTGTATCTGGTCGCGGTTGCCCCTGTGGAAAAAAAAAAAAATCAAAATGGTGTGGATGGTCGATTCCTGATCTTTGCTGATGTCCACACCTCAAATGACTTTCCGGGGCTGTTTTCCATGGCATGTGGAACCATGTCGATGAGTTTGAACATCTTCAGCCTCACTTTGGCCGCACACTGCCCATGACACAGAAGACTGTCCCATCCATTGCTGAATCGGATTCTCGTGAGATGCTTCACTCCTTAACTTACGCTTAAACCTCCTTTATGACTCCACAATCGGTGCATTTTCATGAAAACAAACAAAAAATTCTTACAGTTGCCTCTGCACGGGAAACATTTTTATCTATTAATGAGAATCGTTTGTGCATATAGAAGTTTTGTCATTTGTCCTCAGACATGTGATATGACCAAGTTAAGTGTGTGATAAAAACTGAGGTGAGCTGATCTCACAAGATTTGAAAAATTCTGTGCCTGGTATGTGCCATCTCAAAAAATTCACAAAATGTGCACCAACAATAAGGGGATATTTTGTATGTATATATGATTGTATGTATATATGATTGTATGATTATTTATATATGTATATATATATATATATATATATATATATATATATATATATATATATGATTGTATGTATATATGATTGTATGATTATTTATATATATATATATATATATATATATATATATATATATGATTGTATGAATATATATATATATATATATATATATATATATATATATATATGATTGTATGTATATATGACTGTAAGTATATATGTATGTGTATATATATATATATATATATATATATATATATATATATATATATATATATATATATATATATATATATATATATATATATATATATATATACATATATATATATGTATGTATGCATGAATGCATACATACCCACATACGTACATAAATACACATACTTGCATACACATAGTCACATGATAAGTGATATATATACATACAGTAACGTGAAAAAGTAAGTACACCCCATGTAAAGTTTTGACTTTTTCAACATATTTCAACATACAGCTATTTGATCTTCATTTCAACAATATTGATAGATAAAGGTGATATAATCTATCTATAATTCCAGTAATCTCTGTGTGTATGTATGTATGTATGTATGTATGTATGTCTGTAACCGCTGTTTCTCGACAACCACGGGTCCGATATACTTTAAACTTGCCAGGTATATTGCTGGGGACCCGAGGATGTGCCTTTTCAAGGTTTCATATTAATCGGACAAGTAGTTAGTGAGCTATGTCCAAAAAACGATTCAACCAATCAGAGAGCAGTGAGCTATCACGTGTGCCGAACGTGGCGAACAGATTCTGCCTCGGACGGCACATTTGAGAGCGTATTCATTTATTTCACGTTGGCAAACTATGTTGGCGTTAAACTATGTTTTAAAACTAATTAAAACTACTTTGCGACTGTGCACGCTATGGCGATTTCTTTACCGAACTCCGCAAGCCGTTCGCTTTGGACCAAACCATTTCATGTAAATAGAGGGGGGGGATTGTCACCGTACTCGCAAGCCGTTCGCTTTGGACCAAACCATTTCATGTAAATAGAGGGGGGGGGATTGTCACCGTACTCGCAAGCCGTTCGCTTTGGACCAAACCATTTCATGTAAATAGAGGGGGGGGATATAATTTTAGATATATATATAGTACGGGCATGCCCTAGTATAACAAATATCATGAAATATTTACATTTTGTCGTCCATTGTATAATTTAAATAAACATAAATGCAAATTTCGCATGTGGAAAAAGTAAGTACACCCTTGGCTCTAATAGGTGGTATTGCCCCCTTTGGCAGAAAGAACCTCAAGTAGGCGTTTCTTATAACTGTCTATCAGTCTCTGACCTCGACTGGGAGAAATTTTTGCCCACTCCTCCATGCAGAATTCTTTCAGCTGTGCGATGTTTGAGGGGTTTCTTGCATGCACAGCTCGTTTCAAATCCCCCCACAACATCTCGATGGGATTTATATCCGGGCTTTGACTTGGCTATTCCAGAACCCTCCATTTGTTTCTTTTCAGGCACCCCTTGGTGGATTTACTGGTATGTTTAGGGTCATTGTCATGTTGCAAGGTCCACCTTCGGTTGAGCTTCAACTTTCTGACAGATGGCCTCACATTATCCTCAAGCACCCTCTGGTACAATGAAGAATTCATAGTGGATTCTATGATGGTGAGCTGCCCAGGCCCTGATGCAGCAAAGCTGCCCCAAACCATAATATTTCCACCACCATGTTTTACAGTTGGTATCAGGTCCTTGTGGTCAAATGCTGTCTTTGGTTTTCGCCAAACATGTCTTCTGGTACTGTGGCCAAATAGCTCTACCTTTGACTCATCTGTCCAGAGCACATTGTTCCAGAAGTGCTGGTCTTTGCCTCGGTGTTCATTGGCAAACTTTAGTCCTGCCCTGATGTTCTTCCTGGACAGCAAAGGTTTCCTCCTGGCACACCTCCCATGTAGATCAAATTTGTGCAGCCTCTTTTCAATGGTGGACTCGTGCACTTTTACATCAGCAGTGGCAAGAGGTACCTGTAGGTCCCGTGATGACATTCTGGGGTTCTTAGAGATTTCTTTCAGCATCTTGCGGTCTGCTCTCGGGCTGAACTTGCTGGGGCGGCCTGACCTGAACAAGTTGGCAGTTGTTTGGAATCTTCTCCACTTGTAGATGATCTTCCGGACAGTCGAATGATTGATTTCAAATTGTTTGGAGATCTTTTTAAATCCCTTCCCAGACTCGTAGGCATCTATAACCTTCTTTCTGAAGGCCTCAGAGAGCTCTTTTGATCTAGGCATGGTGACACCGCACACTTCAATAACAAAGAGCAAACCAAACTAAATGTCTGAGGTTTAAATATGGCAGGACCCTCCAAGATCCTCTCTAACGATGTTCTAATCATTTGCACCTGAGCTGGTGCACCTGATTCAAATTTTAGGTATTTGAAGTAGTGATAAATATCGGGGTGTACTTACTTTTTCCACATGCAAAATTTGCATTTATGTTTATTTAAATTATACAATGGACTACAAAATGTAAATGTTTCATGATATTTGTTATATTATATCACCTTTATCTATCAATATTGTTGAAATGAAGATCAAATAGCTGTATGTTGAAATATGTTGAAAAAGTCAAAACTTTTCATGGGGTGTACTTACCTTTTCACGTGACTGTATATGCATACATACACACATACATACACACATACATACATTCATGCACACATAATATATACATTTAGCATTCTTCCTTTGTGGATTGCTACATACTTAATGCACCCGTTCCCTCAATAAAATGGTATCTTTTTCACAATCCATGTTCTACCTGCCCTTCCTCCCCCATAGGCGCACTCAGCGCTACCTGCCGTTAGCAGCTTTGTGTCTGCCTCCAGCCTCGGTTCTTACCCCGGGGCACCGAGCCAAGTGCAGTACGTGCAGTACGGAGCACCTGCTGGTCCTGGCTTCATAGCGGGTCCGGGAGGGGGCTGGCAAGCACAGCATGGGGGTCGGATGAGTCCACACGGAGTGGCAATCTCATCTGGAGATCTCCATTTCAAGGCCATGGCGGGGCGGACGCCTCGAGTCTCAGACATGTTACCGAGGAAGTCCTGATGGGCGCAGAAACACTGCAAGGCTGCTCGATGGAGGCAGGAATGCACACCTTACATGATGGAGGCAGGAATGCACACCTTACATGTTGTGTGCCCCACAGCTGATGCAGGCAATGCTCGCTGTACGGACTGGGTAGATTTGCATAGCGTGCAGCACGTCCTGGTTCATTCTAACGCCTGGACCATTCTGGAAGTGTATATATTGTAAATATATTTTTTTAATTTAATACCATTTACAAATTCACGCCAAATCACATTGCTGTTTTTTTGGTACAAGTACTGTTCAACGGGAATCCTGAAAGAGAGAACGGCTTTGTACAAAACTCCAAATCAGTGCTTGGCATATTGGAATGTTTGATACAAAAATAAAGTATTATATATTCACATCGCTCTCTTCATTTTCTCGAAGGCTCAATGAATGCTGAGCGTCCAAACAAATGTCAGATCAGATCATTAGAAGCTCAAATGTATGTTCACAATATATATATATATACTAGCAGAAGTACCCGGCATTGCCGGGCGGGGGAGGGGGGGGGAGGGGAACGGGGGGGGGGAGGGGAGGAGAGGGGGGAGGGGAGGGGGAAGGGGGAATGGGAGGGGAAGGGGGAGGGGGAAAAGGAGGGGGGAGGGGAGAGGGGAGGAGATGGGCAGGGGGGAAGGGGAACGGGTAGGGGGAGGGGAGAGGGGAGGGGAGAGGGAAGGGGAGGGGAAGGGGAGGGGAAGGGGGAGGGGGAAAAGGGAGGGGGAGGGGGAGTGGAGAAGGGGAGAGGGTTGGGTGGAGGGGAGGGGGAGGGGGAAGGGGGAGGGAAGGGGAGGGCCAGTCAACAATGACGTTGCAGTTCTCATGGTAGGAGAGCAGCACAACAATCGCGACATCGTCCTGCATCTTCGCAACAACAGCACAAAGTGGATTTTGGAGACTCACCGACCCTGTGACGCCCTCCAGTACCGGCGTTGCCGGGTGGGGGAAGGGAGACCCGTACATTCCCAACCCGTACATTTGCCCTCTCGACTCAAGCTCACTCGGACAAAAGCCTCGCACAAATTACACCGTGAAGGCCCAATGGCCATGTCTATGCCACAAATCAAGTACGTGAGCGAGTCGGGCGCACTGAATTGAAAATATATAGAACGCTCATACTACGTGAAAAGTGAAGCTGCCGTGTCGTCATCTTGGTTAGCACGACTCGACCGACTCGCTTCGCGGATCTCGTTTGTTTTGAACGTGTCCCAGATTTTAAAAGCCAGACAACTGTTAAAATGCCATTTTGTGCGGCAATAAACTGCTCCAATCGGTTACGGAAGGGTTGTGGAAAGACGTTTCACAGCTGTTTCAAAGACGTTTAATTCATATCGCACAAAATCGACACAAAACACGATCACACAAAAGGTGAAAAAACGCAATAGCTTTTCGCTCTGAATTACGTGCAAACGTGTGACGGAAATCACCATCACCCAGCATCGAGTGCCAACCAAGATGGCGCCCGGTAGCTGCATCTCCATCTATGTGGTGTGAATGGCAATGGTCATTCTATATATTTTCAGTTCAGTGGTCTGGCGGCGGGGATGGAACATCACGTGATCGCTCTGAGCGAATCAGCGAGCTGCTCTGGCACCGGCTGAGATTCCATGTATAATGTTCCTCGCTGAAATGTGCTGAGGTAAATATGAATAAAAAATATGGATCTCGTCAAATATTTTGAGGTAGGCCATGTTCGTCCCAGGCTCAATGGCCATGTCTATGCCAAATATCAAGCACGTGAGCCTCTCCGTTTAGGAGTCTATCGGTAACATTACATACACACAAACTGTGTTTTATATATATAGATATATACGTATATATATACATATATATATATATATATATATATATATATATATATATATATATATATATATACGTATATATATATATATATATATATATATATATATATATATATATATATATATATATATATATATATATATATATATACATACATATATATATAAAAGCTTTTTGTAACCACTGACTGATATAATGTTCAGTACCTTATCTCCCAGAACCATCCAAAAGCATCTATAAATGAAAATTTACGTTAAAAAAATGTAAATGCAAATCCTCAATCCTCAAAATCCTCCAAAAGAATCCCCAATCAATATCCAACATTTTGAAAATTGTAATTTCTATAACTGTGAGCTGTAAAATAATAATCTCAATGAAAACATACGTAAAACCAATATATGTGCCCGTAAAATAAATAAATAAACCTAAATCGATATCTAGCAGCAGGTCCGTGATGCCTCAAATCATAAAGCTTCTATTTATTATGTACCTACATACGGAGCACGGTTTGTTCTTGCTTACACAATGTGAGCATACCCCACTAGTGTATAATATACACGGTTAAACCTACCTTAACCCTTAGATGCAGGCATCAAAAATCCTACATAAATGCAGCCATTGGGCCTCGGAGGCCCAACCGAGGTATTCGTGTAAAGTTTTGTTTTTTTAATTATAGATTTTTTGCTTTCATATCCTTTTTCAATCCAAGTCGATGCTCATGGATGTGTATTTGCTCAGAAAATGTGAATCATTGATCCTATTAGTTGGAAAAATCCCATACAAGTAATGAATGCTTTTATTTATTTATTAATTTTGTTCTTGGTTTTTCAACCATTTTTTTTCTCGAAAAAGTTGAGGCTCATGGAGGAGTATTTGCTCAAAAAATATGATTCAGTAATCCTTTTATTTAGAATGTATATGTCCACAACTGTCAAAAATCCTACACCTATGCAGCCATTGGGCCTTGGAGGCCCCACAAATGTATTTGTGTAAAGTTTTTCAATTTTCATATTTTTGTCACTGAATTATTTGTAACCAAGTTATAGGAGCATATAATGAGGCTCATAACCAAGAAAATAATGATATAACATTGTAGTACAACATTTATGCGGGGCCTCAAAGGCCCCAGGCCTGCATTCGTGTCGGATTTTCTGGTTATAAATGAAGAATGAAGATTTTCCCAGGAGCCTGAATGAAATTTTTATTTATTTATGTCACTGAATTTTGTGTAACAACATGAAAATCAGTGAAAATGAGGCTCATAAAAAAAAAAAATTGTACAGCATAGTTTTTGCAACAAAAGAAAAGCTTCTTTTTTTTTTCTTGCAAAGCCCAATCACTGCATCCAAGGGTTAACGACCACCTTTACAGATTGAGCACCTGTTCATAGCGGCCATTTAAATTTGCCCCACAGAGAATACCTGTGTCAAATAATCTGTACAGAACAATCACCTCTGTGGTGCAACCAGCGGCCACCTGATTGCTCCTCCATGAGCGCAAGTTTGTACACAATGGTCATTGATTCCATTTTAAGTTGGTAAATTCAGTCAGATTTCCAAGCATAAAACAGTTTCCACACAAACACAGACTCGGTGGTGGTGGAGAGTCTGGTCGTTCTGGTCCCGAACGGGTCATACCAAAGACTTTAAAAATGGCACGTGCTACTCCCTTGCTGGGGAGAACAAGATGAAGAGCATCTACGAGTTTGCCTCAAGCCTTGCCGACACGAAGGACTTTGCAGTGAGCAAATGAGGCTCAGGTTGAGGCCTAATTATTCAAACTGCATCGCACGTGTAAACAGCCGACACTACTGAACTTCAAGAAAGTATAACGTTATTGACTGTCAACATGACATTGAGTGACATGAAACTTTCGAAAATCATTAAAAGAGCAAACTAGAAAGCATCTGAAAATACAAAGCCTGTCCGCGTCCATTTGTATTCAGACATCTTCTTCTGCCTCTTCTTCCTCTTCTTCCTCTTCCTCTTCCATATACTCAAAATAAGGAAAACAGTTTTTAAAAATACAAAATGAAAATTGATGATTTTATGCAGCCTTGACCATTGACCTTTTGATCTGAAAAAACAATTGGCTCCTACCTTTTGATTGGTGAACCAATTCAGTGACCCGATATTCAAATTCTTTAAACTAGTGACATACCCGTGCTTCGCACGGGTGGGAGGCTGGAAGCAAACAGGCAATGCAGAAACGGCGAATGCTAAAGCATGAAACCTATAAATTCCACATTCCTGTAGCACCTTCAGTCACACATCAGATATTGACAGCAAGTTCGTGAAGGACTTCCATGAAAAACGTATAGAAACATCGATTGAGGGTCTGTGGCGAATCTGCATATGGCAATCCACGAAGTTCACGTTCAGAAAGTAGAAACCATCACGGCATGTCGTCATTCACTTGAACTCGATATCTCTTTTTTCATTCCAAGCAACATAACTCCAATCACAAATTAATCACAAAATAAACTTTTAACAACATTGTTAATGTTTCCTTCATTGTAAAAACTACCAAATCAACAGTTAAAAGGATTTTGACCCGATAGGTATTACAGCCTTGGCAAGATTGATGGAGACAGCGATCTGTTAGCTTATACACCGTCCAAATAGCTATGTGGAATTCTCTCATGTGGAGATTAAACTCACGTCGTTTGAACTTTGGCCGAAGTTCTTATTTACTTTTAATAATGTTTATATACGACGAATCAAAAAGATGATAATTGGTTTTGGGTCATCCTTTAAGCATATCTCGTGGGATTGTGAGTTGGAGAGACGACCGTGATGGCGGGGAGGGGGTTGGTATTATCTCAAGCAGGGATTCAACCCATGTCCTTATAAAAGGTCTTTGTCACCATATTGGTCATAAAAAGGTCACCGAGTCCAATCGGTGCAGCCGATTGGTGCAGCTGTGCAGCGATCGGTGCAGCCGTTTGTGCGGTATGGTCCGGGACAATAACGTTAGGCTGGAGACCAAAGCCGAAATTGGAAAAACAATATACCCTATTTTACTCCAGGGGTTCCCAGGATTACCCCCCCACCCCCCCCAAAAAAAAATATCGTTGCGATCGGTTCAGCCGTTTTTGCGGTACCTTCGAACGGACGGACGGACAGACAGACAGATGGACATTTGGTGAATTATAGTATGATTTCAGGTCAATTAGATGAAAACTGACCATTTTATGTGACGTTGACCTTTGACCTTTTGACCAAATTCTTAATTTGTCTCCTCCATATTCTCATAATAAAGCTTTGTTGAAAATTTGATGACAAAATTCAAATGATAAATTAAAATTTCAGGTGAATTCGATGAAAATTGACGATTTTAGGTGATTTTAAGTGGTCAAGGGTTGTTAGCAATTTGTTTTGAAGAGCAATATCTAAAATGATCCCTCAATGTTTGAATCGTAGTTGCTTGGGCTCATATGATATTTCAGATGTAACACATTCACTTTTCACCTGCGTCCAGGTTCGATTCCTGACGAAGCATAAGACGACAAGCTGCCAACCTGAGACGTCACAGGCAGGACATCATATGAACGAAATTCTCTCCTTTAAGCCGGCTGTCCCATCTGCGAATACTTGCTCATGGATGAGAAATATCCCACGGTGCCTTTTGAAATGAGTAGGCCACTGTGTGTCGGTATCCCAGCCAAATCTCAAATACGTCCCAAGTTTAGGGTAGCTTTGGCAGCAATATTGTGGTCTTTCCTTTGCTTGGACAAAAACTTCAGCTTTCATCCCGTATGGTCTCATGGATGGAATTCCTGGCTTTCACCCAGGTGGCCCAGGTTCGATTCCCGCCATGGAAAGTTATAGTTTCCTTCACCAGCCCAGGTGATATAATGCTGAGAGTGTTGGTTCTGAGTCTGGGCGATTCGAACGCTGCTTCCTTGACACTCAGCATTTTAAAAGGATAGAGCAGGGACAAACAACCATAGGTTGGCAACCGTTGCACACGCTTGATGGGTCTAATGGCCATATCTTGTGTGGAAATGTGACGGAACACCTCGTTCCTCGAACTTGACACCAATCCTACCTGCATGTTGTCTTCTTCTATCCAAAGCACCAACAACTCTTCAATCTCAGCCAAGGTGGTGCTTTTACTATGTCTGACATTTTGTCTTCCTGAATGTTACACTGCGTCGGCATATCAACGAAGGAGGTTTTTTTGTATCGAGGCTCATATAAGGCAGGACATCATAGGCTCATATAAGTCGAGGCTCATATAAGAGACTAGCCAAAAGCACCCGAAGTTGCCCGGGTTCTTTTTGAATGAATTTACTACTATAATTCAGCTTTTACTCTTGGCCGGAGAAGATTGACGACTATAATTCAGCTTTTACTCGTGGCCATAGAAGATTGACTACTATAATTCAGCTTTTACTCGCGGCCGTATAAGATTTACGACTATACTTCAGCTTTTACTCACGGCCGTAGAAGATTTACTGCTATAATTCAGCTTTTACTCGCGGCCATAGAAGATTGACTACTATAATTCAGCTTTTACTCGTGGCCGTCGAAGATTGACTACTATAATTCAGCTTTTACTCGTGGCCATAGAAGATTGACTACTATAATTCCGCTCAGCTTTAAATTATGAAATGGGCCCAGCCCGGCCGAAGCCGCCTCGACCGGCCTTGCCACCAAGGCTAAAACCTTCCCGGGGCCCATCCCGACATTTTTAGTTCTTTTTGAATGAATTTACTACTATAATTCAGCTTTTACTCGTGGCCGTAGAAGATTGACTACTCTATAATTCAGCTCAGCTTTTAATTGCGAAATGGGCCCAGCCCGGCGGGAGCGGCCTCGACCGGCCTCGCCACCTTGCCACCTAGCCTATAACCTTCCCGGGGCACGTCCCGACATTTTTAGTTCTTTTTGAGTACTACTATAATTCAGCTTTTACTCACGGCCGTAGAAGATTGACTACTATAATTCAGCTCAGCTTTTAATTGCGAAATGGGCCCAGCCCGGACGAGGTGGGCCTCGACCGGCCTCGCCACCTTGCCTATAACCTTCCTGAGGCCCGTCCCGACATTTTTGGTTTCA
The DNA here is from genome assembly GCF_964187855.1 of Myxine glutinosa. NCBI lineage: Eukaryota > Metazoa > Chordata > Myxini > Myxiniformes > Myxinidae > Myxine > Myxine glutinosa. The sequence continues at coordinate 4,127,945 of NC_136269.1, forward strand.
GAGGTTTCCTCCTATCTTTCACCGTTCAGGAGATTAGTGCGTGCAGACAAACAAACAAACAAAAACTTTCTTTTATATATATATATACAGTCACGTGAAAAAGTAAGAACACCCCATGTAAAGTTTTGACTTTTTCAACATATTTCAACATACAGCTATTTGATTTTCATTTCAACAACATTGATAGATAAAGGTGATATAATATAACAAATATCATGAAACATTTACATTTTGTAGTGCATTGTATAATTTAAATAAACATAAATGCAAATTTCGCATGTGGAAAAAGTAAGTACACCCCTTACATTTATCACTACTTCAAATACCTAAAATTAGAATCAGGTGCACCAGCTCAGGTGCAAATGATTAGAACATCGTTAGAGAGGATCTTGGAGGAACCTGTCTTATTTAAACCGTAGACATTTAGCTTGGTTTGCTCTTTGTTGTTGAAGTGTGCAGCGTCACCATGCCTAGATCAAAAGAGCTCTCTGAGGCCTTCAGAAAGGTTATCGATGCCTACGAGTCCGGGAAGGGATTTAAAAAGATATCCAAACAATTTGAAATCAATCATTCGACTGTCTGGAAGATCATCTGCAAGTGGAGAAGATTCCAAACAACTGCCAACTTGTTCAGGCCAGGCCGCCCCAGCAAGTTCAGCCTGAGAGCAGACCACAAGATGCTGAAATAAGTCTCTAAGGAACCCAGAATGTCATCACGCGACCTTCAGGTAGCTCTTGCCACTGTTGATGTCAAAGTGCACGAGTCTACCATGAGAAAGAGGCTGCACAAATTTGATCTACATGGGAGGTGTGCCAGGAGGAAACCTTTGCTGTCCAGAAAGAAAAGCAGGGCAAGACTAAAGTTTGCCAATGAACACCTAGGCAAAGACCAGCACTTCTGAAACAATGTGCTCTGGACAGATGGGTCAAAGGTAGTGCTATTTGGCTACATTACCAGAAGACATGTTTGGTGAAAACCAAAGACAGCATTTGACCACAAGAACCTGATACCAACTGTAAAGCATGGTGGTGGAAATATTATGGTTTGGGGCAGCTTTGCTGCATCAGGGCCTGGGCAGCTCACAATCATAGAATCCACTATGAATTCTTCATTGTACCAGAGGGTGCTTGAGGATAATGTGAGCCCATCTGTCGGAAAGTTGAAGCTCAATCGAAGTGGACCTTGCAACATGACAATGACCCTAAACATACCAGTAAATCCACCAAGGAATGGCTGAAAAGAAAGAAATGGAGGGTTCTGGAGTGGCCAAGTCAAAGCCCAGATCTAAATCCCATCGAGATGTTGTGGGGGGATTTGAAACAAGCTGTGCATGCAAGAAACCCCTCAAACATCGCACAGCTGAAAGAATTCTGCATGGCGGAGTGGGCAAAAAATTCTCCCAGTCGATGTCAGAGACGAGTAGACAGTTATAAGAAACGCCTACTTGAGGTTGTTCCTGTCAAATGGGGCAATACCACCTATTAGAGCCAAGGGTGTACTTACTTTTTCCACATGCGAAATTTGCATTTATGTTTATTTAAATCATACAATGGACTACGAAATGTAAATGTTTCATGATATTTGTTGTATTATATCACCTTTATCTATCAATATTGTTGAAATGAAGATCAAATAGCTGCATGTTGAAATATGTTGAAAAAGTCACAACTTTACATGGGGTGTACTTACTTTTTCACGTGACTGTAGAAGAAGATAAATAATAACACATAGAAAATATAATAAACTGACTGGGAGACAAGAGGGGGAGAGAGAGAGGGAAGCACAACAACAGTGGAGAACAGGGACATCTGGAGATATGTGGAAGGGAGAGGGCTGGGGCGGGGTACACAAGATAAATAAGATGGACACAAACATGGATTTTTTTTATTTAAAATACTGAATCGAGGCTCGTGAAGGAGCTGACAACCGCGAGGGAAAGACAGCACAGGGGGACCACGAGGGAAAGACAGCACAGGGGGACCGCGAGGGAAAGACAGCACAGAGGGACCGCGAGGGAAAGACAGCACAGAGGGACCGTGAGGGAAAGACAGCACAGAGGGACCGCGAGGGAAAGACAGCACAGTGGGACCACGACGGAAAGACAACACAGAGGGACCGCGAGGGAAAGACAGCACAGAGGGACCGCGAGGGAAAGACAGCACAGGGGGACCCCGAGGGAAAGACAGCACAGGGGGACCGCGAGGGAAAGACAGCACAGGGGGACCGCGAGGGAAAGACAGCACAGGGGGACCGCGAGGGAAAGACAGCACAGAGGGACCACGAGGGAAAGACAGCACAGAGGGACCGCAAGGGTAAGACAGCACAGGGGGACCCCGAGGGAAAGACAGCACAGAGGGACCGCAAGAGAAAGACAGCACAGAGGGACCATGAGGGAAAGACAGCACAGGGGGACCGCAAGGGAAAGACAGCACAGAGGGACCGTGAGGGAAAGACAGCACAGGGGGACCGCGAGGGAAAGACAGCACAGAGGGACCGCGAGGGAAAGACAGCACAGAGGGACCGTGAGGGAAAGACAGCACAGGGGGACCGCGAGGGAAAGACAGCACAGAGGGACCGCGAGGGAAAGACAGCACAGAGGGACCGCAAGGGAAAGACAGCACAGGGGGACCGTGAGGGAAAGACAGCACAGGGGGACCGCGAGGGAAAGACAGCACAGGGGGACCGCGAGGGAAAGACAGCACAGGGGGACCGCGAGGGAAAGACAGCACAGAGGGACCACGAGGGAAAGACAGCACAGAGGGACCGCGAGGGAAAGACAGCACAGAGGGACCACGAGGGAAAGACAGTACAGTGGGACCACGAGGGAAAGACAGCACAGAGGGACCGCGAGGGCAAGACAGCACAGGGGGACCGCGAGGGAAAGACAGCACAGGGGGACCGCGAGGGAAAGACAGCACAGGGGGACCGCGAGGGAAAGACAGCACAGGGGGACCGCGAGGGAAACACAGCACAGAGGGACCGCGAGGGAAAGACAGCACAGAGGGACCACGAGGGAAAGACAGCACAGGGGGACCGCGAGGGAAAGACAGCACAGAGGGACCGCGAGGGAAAGACAGCACAGAGGGACCATGAGGGAAAGACAGCACAGGGGGACCGCGAGGGAAAGACAGCACAGAGGGACCGCGAGGGAAAGACAGCACAGAGGGACCGCAAGGGAAAGACAGCACAGGGGGACCGCGAGGGAAAGACAGCACAGGGGGACCGCGAGGGAAAGACAGCACAGGGGGACCGCGAGGGAAAGACAGCACAGGGGGACCGCGAGGGAAAGACAGCACAGGGGGACCGCGAGGGAAAGACAGCACAGAGGGACCACGAGGGAAAGACAGCACAGAGGGACCGCGAGGGAAAGACAGCACAGAGGGACCATGAGGGAAAGACAGCACAGAGGGACCGCGAGGGAAAGACAGCACAGAGGGACCGTGAGGGAAAGACAGTACAGAGGGACCGCGAGAGAATGACAGCACAGAGGGACCGCGAGGGAAAGACAGCACAGAGGGGCCGTGAGGGAAAGACAGCACAGAGGGACCATGAGAGAAAGACAGCACAGAGGGACCACGAGAGAACGACAGCACAGAGGGACCACGAGGGAAAGACAGCACAGAGGGACCACGAGGGAAAGACAGCACAGAGGGACCACGAGGGAAAGACAGCACAGGGGGACCACGAGGGAAAGACAGCACAGAGGGACCACGAGGGAAAGACAGCACAGTGGAAAACCTGACTTTCAGGAAGTCAGTGGACTTTCAGGAAAGAAACCGGAATTTGAAGGAGGTAGATTTTGGGTGGATTAACGATGGTAGAAAATATATTTTGGAAGTTTCACCAGAAGAGGGTTTCTGGCAGTATTGTGTGTCCTGAATGAATATTTGGGGAACAGAGCACAAACAGGAGAGGAGTCGGTAGAAGACAGAAAGACCACCAACCTGCCTGCGGTGAGGCATTCAATGCATTTTCCCAGCGCTTTACTATGGCCTGGATTCCTCCAGGAAAAAAGTATTTCGGCTGCTTGTGTAGCCATTCGTGCACTGCCTCCTGGACCTCTTTGTAGGATCGGAAAGTGGTTCCACAAAGCACCTCTTTAAGTGGCCCAAAGATGCGGTAATCTGAAGTGGCGAGGTCTGGAGAGTAGGATGGATGAGGAATACACTCAAAATGCAGGTCCTCGATTGTTGCAGCTGTAGGGCAGTATGGGGCCGAGCATTGTCATGCTGAAGCAAAACACCGGTAGTGAGTAGTGTTACGTGCTCCTCCCCGACCCCCTGGTCACGGTGTACCTCCGAGCACCGAGAGGAGTCACGGCAGAAAAAATGTGTTATTCTGTATGTCAAAGATCAATGGGGAAGCCATACCAATTGTTACTCACACACAAATATTGTATTAAGATCACACAAGAATAACAGTACAACAATAATATGAATCAAAAGTACAATCAATATCCTATGACGGTACCATCAGTTTTATAATATATAACTCACTGTGCTCCAAGTGAGTGAAACAAGAACATCCCCAATGTCTCTAATCCCCGGCTTCAAGCCAGAGTCGATCCGCTCCAGCGATCGACAGATCAATGTCCAATCGAGACCAGAATCCCGTTGGGTTGGCAGGTACATTCCGGCTGCCAAAGCTGTGCAAAGGCGCCCTCCAGGCGACTGGGAAATCCAAAGGCGCCCTCCAGGCGACTGGGAAATCACACCCTCCGGTATTGACGTTTCACGGCTCACAGTCGGCGAACCACAAATTAACCTTCAAAAGCCACGTCACACACACACGCCAGATCCACGTCTAAATGCGGTGCCAGTGACTAAAACGAGGCGAAAAACCTTGAGCGCTGCAAAGCGCGCGAGTCAAAATGGCCGACGGCCCGGTCTCGTGGTGCAACGGCACGACGATGATGACGATGATTCTCTTCAGAATCCACCACAAATCCTGACACGCAGGTTGATCTGTCACAGCGATAACAACTCTGTCGCAGGAATCCCTTTCCCAGGAAACCCAAAAGTTCACTTACTCGTGACTCTTGCTCGCCAACATTCGCTCCAGACCGCAAGTAGCTCGGCTCCTTCTTGTCCGACTCACTCGCTCCGCCTTCTTTTTCTTCTTCCTCTTCGTCGTCATCCGGTTCCCGATCCGGTTTCCGATTTCTTTTAACACTAACTTTTTCACCTTTTGAAAACAGTTCATAAACAATACACCTTTTGAAAACAATAATAGTACATGGAATCAGAGAGGTTTACAGTGGATGAAAACCACCACAACGGAAGTGACGAATCCGTAACAGTAGTCCACGACGTTTTGATCTGATTGCTGGTTTCAGATTATTTCTATGGAGGTCGCAGTATAATGCACTGGTGACTGTGGTCCCTGTGGGCATGTAGTGCTCTACAAGTGGGCCGCGGCTATCCCAGAAGAGCGTCAGCCTCACTTTTCCAGCGGACGGCTGTGTGTGGAATTGTTTGGGCTTCTGTGAAGTTGAATGGCACCACTCTTTGCTTGGGTCTTCTTGGTTTTCTTCCCTCTTCGTTTCTAGCTGAAAGTAGTGGACCCAGCTTTCATCCCCAGTCGCTACGCACTGTAAGAAAGCATTGCCTTCTGTTTCGTAACGTCGTAGAAGTTCTTCATATGCGTCCACTTGCCGTTCTTTCAGTTCGGGTGTGAGTTGTCTAGGTACCCACCTAGCAGAACCCCAGCACGTTGTGAATGATATGATGTGCTGAACCATGGCTAATATTCAATGCGGAGACCACTTCATCCAGCGCAATGCGACGGTTTTCCCTCAGCATGTGCTCAAATCCTGCAACCATTTCTGGTGTGTCGGCTGTGTTTTGCCGGCCCGGGTGAGCAGCGTCTGCCACCCTGGACACTCCACTTTTAAATTACCTGTCCCAGTCGTACACCTGCTGCAACGATAAACATGCGTCACCATATTGCATCTTCATTCTGTGATGGATTTCACTGGGATTCACACCCTCACTTCCCAATAAATGGATGACAGAACGTTGCTCCTCCCTGGTGCATGCTTCGAAGGGAGCCGCCATCTTGGAACTGTTTTGCTGACGTCATACGCTCAATGTTGCCAGATCTAAAACAGGCAAAACATGACTCTTACCCATAGATATAACATATGTCGTCTACAACTACACACATTATATTCTGGAATTTATATCGCCATTTTAAGGTTACTTATTGACTGACCCACGGAAATATATATATATATATATATATATATATATATATAAATATATATATATATATATATATATATATATATATATAATGTGTGTTTGTGTGTGTGTCGTTGGTTGATATCTCCATTTGCGGGTTTCAGGAGGTGGAACAGAGTCCTCCCATGACCCAAAGTATCCACGTCCACTTCGGTAAGGGACCAAGTTGTTCAACTTTTTCAGAGTTTTGCTCCAAGGACTTTTTTCAGAAACCAGGATCATTACCGAACCCAGGACTGCCTCCAGGTGTTGTGGTTCACTTGTGGTAATTTACCCGGGATGGTTTTTGAAACCTCAGTGAGGTTCTTTTTCATCATTCCTGTGACTCCAATTTATCACTGGTACAATTTCGATGCTCTTCAGCTTCCAAGATCTCTTAACCTAATTTTGGCGGTCCGGGTATTTGGTCTTTTTCTTGATTTTTGCGTTGTTTTGCTCAAAATCGCAGGTACTGATATATCAATCACCCTTTTTGTTCCTGAGTACAATGTCCGGACGCAATGCTTTGTTTTCTATGTTCACGCTCGATGGAATCATCATGTCATACGTGAGCATGACGTCCTCATTTTCAATGATTACCCTTGGTTCGTGTTTCCATGAGTTTTCTGGGCCTGGGATGTTGACATTTTTGTAGATATGCCAATGGATCACTTTGCATACTTTGTTGTGCCGTTATGGATAAAGTTGTTCTGATAATAGTTTTTTGCATCCCGAGAGCAGGTGACGAGTACTTCTTGTTTCTGTCTTGCAGAATCTCCACTTGTCCGTCTGGCTCAGTCCTACCATCTTTTTAAATCAATTGGTGTAGTGTCCTTGATCTTGAGCATTTATTATGATTCGTTCCCATTCCAGTTGAGCTGACCTCTTCTTCGCCATTCCAATGAGCCTTCTTTGTATATCCCCACTCTGTCCATTTTTTTTTTGTATTTCCCTGCCCTTTTCTCATTCTCTCAGTTGTTGATGGATATTTCTTGATATTTATTTGTTCTTTTTTGAAATTGTTGGGGCTGTATTTGGGGGGGGGGGGGGGGGGGGGGACTGTATATATGAAATTGTTTTACTAATATATGGGTGTGTCTGTGTGTGTGTGTGTGTGTATATATATATATATATATATATATATATATATATATATATATATATATATATATATATATACAGTCACGTGAAAAAGTAAGTACACCCCTTGTAAAGCTTTGACTTTTTCAACATACAGCTATTTGATCTTCATTTAAACAATATTGACAGATAAAGGTGATATCATATAACAAATATCATGAAACATTTACATTTTGTAGTCCATTGTATAATTTAAATAAACATAAATGCAAATTTCGCATGTGGAAAAAGTAAGTACACCTCTAATAGGTGGTATTGCCCCCTTTGGCAGAAACAACCTCAAGTAGGCGTTTCTTATAACTGTCTACCAGTCTCTGACATCGACTGGGAGAAATTTTTGCCCACTCCTCCATGCAGAATTCTTTCAGCTGTGCGATGTTTGAGGGGTTTCATGCATGCACAGCTCGTTTCAAATCCCCCCACAACATCTCGATGGGATTTAGATCCGGGCTTTGACTCAGCCATTCCAGAACCTTCCATTTCTTTCTTTTCAGCCATTCCTTGGTGGATTTACTGGTATGTTTAGGGTCATTGTCATGTTGCAAGGTCCACTTTCGGTTGAGCTTCAACTTTCCAACAGATGGCCTCACATTATCCTCGAGCACCCTCTGGTACAATGAAGAATTCATAGTGGATTCTATGATGGTGAGCTGCCCAGCCGCCCTGATGCAGCAAAGCTGCCCCAAACCATAATATTTCCACCACCATGCTTTACCGTTGGTATCAGGTTCTTGTGGTCAAATGCTGTCTTTGGTTTTTGACAAACATGTCTTCTGGTACTGTGACCAAATAGCTCTACCTTTAACTCATCTGTCCAGACCACATTGTTCCAGAAGTGCTGTTCTTTGCCGAGGTGTTCATTGGCAAACATTAGTCTTGCCCTGATGTTCTTTCTGGACAGCAAAGGTTTCCTCCTGGCACACCTCCCATGTAGATCAAATTTGTGCAGCCTCTTTCTAATGGTAGACTGATGCACTTTGACATCAACAGTGGCAAGAGCTACCTGTAGGCCCCGTGATGACATTCTGGGGTTCTCAGAGGCTTCTTTCATCATCTTGCGGTCTGCTCTCGGGCTGAACCTGCTGGGGCGGCCTGGCCTGAACAGGTTGGCAGTTGTTTGGAATCTTCTCCACTAGTAGATGATCTTCCCGACAGTCGAATGATTGATTTCAAATTGTTTGGCGATCTTTTTAGATCCCTTCCCAGACTCGTAGGCATCTATAACCTTCTTTCTGAAGGCCTCAGAAGCTCTTTTGACCTAGGCATGGTGACGCCGCACACTTCAACAACAAAGAGCAAACCAAACTAAATGTCTGAGGTTTAAATAAGACAGGTTCCTCCAAGATCCTCTCTAACGATGTTCTAATCATTTGCACCTGAGCTGGTGCACCTGATTCTAATTTTAGGTATTTGAAGTAGTGATAAATGTAGGGGTGCACTGATTTTTTCCACATGCGAAATTTGCATTTATGTTTATTTAAATTATACAATGGACTATAAAATGGAAATGTTTCATGATATTTGTTATGTTATTTCACCTTTATCAATCAATATTGTTGAAATGAAGATCAAATAGCTGTATGTTGAAAAAGTCAAAATTTTACATGGGGTGTACTTACTTTTTCACGTGACTGTATATATATATATATATATATATATATATATATATATATATATATATATATATATATATATATATATATATATATATATATATATATATATATATATATATATATGTGTATATATGTATATATGTATATATATATATATATACACAAAGAATTAAGTTAAGCACCCCCCCCGTTTTTTTACAACCTCGCACATTACAAGTTTGTTGTCGTCAAAACAGTGTAATATACCCATGATATTGCTATATTTTCTGGAGAAGTGATATTATGGTCACATAAAAACATAACAATCATGCCGTTTTCAATATTTTATTCTGAATAATTTAAGGTGAAATTTTTTGGGAATTTTAGGCATATTTTCACCTCAATTTAAGTATGGAGCTATAGGTCCATCACGGACAGTGTGGATGACGTTTATGTTTTCTAACGTACAGTCATTGTTCTGAGAAGACCTCTAGCGATCTTTGCGTCAATAACGTGTGTAGGACCCACGTGATCGGATCACTGACTCAGCCCTACGTCTCATAGACCCTGTAAGCCGTCGTATGCGTTGCTGTGGCAGGTTGAACCCCCTCGAGCACGTTTGGGACATGTTGGGACGACAAATTGCGAAGATGGTCCCTCCAATAGCCAATCTGGATGAATTGGAACGTGCATTACATCGGGAATGGAACAACCTGCCACAGCAACGCATACGACGGCTTACAGGGTCTATGAGGCGTAGGGCTGAGTCAGTGATCCGATCACGTGGGTCCTACACACGTTATTGACGCAAAGATCGCTAGAGGTCTTCTCAGAACAATGACTGTACGTTAGAAAACATAAACGTCATCCACACTGTCCGTGATGGACCTATAGCTCCATACTTAAATTGAGGTGAAAATATGCCTAAAATTCCCAAAAAATTTCACCTTAAATTATTCAGAATAAAATATTGAAAACGGCATGATTGTTATGTTTTTATGTGACCATAATATCACTTCTCCAGAAATATAGCAATATCATGGGTATATTACACTGTTTTGACGACAACAAACTTGTAATGTGTGAGGTTGTAAAAAAACGGGGGGGGTGCTTAACTTAATTCTTTGTGTATATATATATATATATATATATATATATATATATATATATATATATATATATATATATATATATATATATATATATATTGTTGCGGTTTTGAGAACCCCTCACTTGTAAATAATAATTCTTGTAAATAATTCCCTGTAAATATTCCCATCTCCCAAAGGTCAAAGGTCGCACCCTAGCTAGTCCATTTTGCAACACATAGGACACCATAGGACCTTCTTAAGTTATTTCATTAGTATGTGTTTCAGGTAAGGCTCTGTTTCCAATAGTTTGACTCTGCGTTGCATTAATCAAATAACCTAGGCCCCTTTTCAAATCCCCTTCATTTTGCGGCGTAGCCTCCCTCCAAATTGGATTGCGCGTCTCTGCCAGCCGCAGCGCTGGCACCAAACGCCATTAACCACGCGGTCAAGCTGGAGAAAAAGGGGGAGGAGTTGTCGGAGCGAGGCGTGGCCCCATCAACGTGTCACGAAGGGAGGTGCCTGTGAACCCTCGCGACCAATCAGGGCTGAGGCGTGTTCACCGTAAGGCGGACCTAAAAGGCATGCGGCTTGATACGCGAGCGCGTGATAAAAGAGCTCGTGTGGGACTACTTCGAGAGAGAGGGAGAGACGGTGAGAGTCGAGTTGAGAGAGTTGAAAGTTGGGTCAAGAACGAGACCAGACACGAAGTTGAGTGAGAGAGTCGGTCCGCTACCACGACAATACCAACCGCGCTGCCTGCCGGGTTTCGCCGCGAACTAAAGCGTGGACCGAACTGAAGCGTGGGCCGGAGTGGAGCGTGAACCTGGAGCCGGACCTCACTGCCTGAACCATCTGCCCAGACCTTCCTCCCCTGCCATCTGCCTGGACCTTCTCCTCCTTCCTGCTATTCCCCTTTCGTGTAAGTCTGTCTGTATTGTCCTGGGCATGATATTTAAGACTGTGTAAGCTTGCCATGTGTCCTTTTGTTCTTATTCTAATGCCCTTCTTTCGTTTCCTCTTTCTTTGGGTTTTGTTGTAAATAGTTAATAAACCATATTTGTTCTTCCTTACCTTTTGGTTTCCTCTCCATCCGATCGCTTTCGTGATTTCCTCAATTGAGTACCGGTGGTACGATTTCAGAACCGCTCAGAATCAGGTTAGTCTTTTTGCTAACGGCTCGAGTCGCGGATTGCTAAACTGCTCGGCAATTTCCATCTGTCCGTGGTTCGAGCGGAAATTATCTCACTGCTTTGTGGAGAGATTGGCACGCAGGTATTTGGGAATCCATCTTGACCAATCACCCTGGCCAATCTCGACCGCAAAGGAGCGTATAATTTCCAGGGCTGGGGGGATCGGCCAGTGTAAAAGACAAGGGGATTAACCCCTCCCCTTGGTAAGGGGAGTGCCGACCCCCGGATCCGTAACAATATATTCTGAGCGCGGAAGAGAAATGGAGATGTGTGAATGGTGTGTGTGTGTGTTTCAGGAGTGGGTGTGGTTTTGCATGAATGTGTTTTTGTTTGAGTGGTGCATGTTGTTCGGGTGGTGGTCGGTTTTTTTTTTTTTGGTGTGTGAGTGAGTGGATGAGGGGCTGTGGATTCTGGGAGTGGAGGCGGTTTTGTTGTTGTAGTATGTGTTCTCACTGGCTGGGGGTGGGGGTATGTACGCATTTAGGTGTAGCTGCTGCATATGGAGGCTTATGTGCCCCTGCTGGCTCACCTTAGCTGACCGTATCGAGGTTGAAGGGCCGAAACGGGATGATGCTGAGGACCTTGACTGAGGACCCGGTCATTGAGGCACACTTGTGACCAGGTGTGTTTTGAAATTGTGTGTGTGTGTGTGTGTGTGTGTGTGTTTGTGTGTGTGTGTGTGTGTGTGTGTCAAAACAACGCAAGTTCACTATTTACTTGTGCTTCAGAATTTTCTTTATTACATTGTTTGTAAAAGATTTCTTTCACAACGTATGAAATTTTCAAACATGCATATTCTTTATTACAATATTCAATCTTCATGATAATTTTATATTGCTACAATTTTCTAATCTCTCTGTAGATATTTGCAGTAAGATAGGATAAAAGATGACAACACGTCACGGTCTCTGTTAAGTCAAAAGTAGACATTCATTATGCACAAGTGGAGTTTGAAACAATCATCAATTTCATAAAAGTGTTGATAACCCCATTCCAAGAGTGTGCTTATTATAATATTGTATTCGGAGGTGAAATATAAAAGGCTAATAAGGTTGAATTATAATTTTGGACAAACTTGACAATCCCCCTATAATATTCGCTTGATTATTTGTCCGTCACTCATAAGAAATGGTGGTGTCCGTGTTTAGGACAGCACTCTAAATTTGTGCTGATTGGCAGGATTTCCATGAGGTGTGCACACTCGACTCTGAGCTGTCTATCTTGGGTTCGAATCCGGACGCAGCTCTAAACTCTCATCCTGGTGTTCCGTCGGCAGGACGAAGCATCAATGTCGGCGACCATCCCTCGGATGTTAAAATGTACATCCCTTCTGACAGTATTAGTTGGTGGATGTTAAAGATCCCACGGTGTCCTTTGCGAAGAGTAGGCGAGCTATCACCAGCACCTGGGACAAATTCCAAATGAGTCGAGTATCCTGTATCGGAGTGGCAACCCATCCGGGATTGTAACACTATGGCCAAGAAACTGCCTCCACTGAACTGACGCTTTGTATAGAGTATGGTGGACAGAGAGACAAACAGGCATGTTGCACAGACAAACAGGCATGGTGTGCAGACAGACGAACAGGTATGGTGCATAGACAGATAAACAAGCATGGTCCATAGACAGACAAACAAGCATGGTCCATAGACAGACAAACTAGCATGGTCCATAGACAGACGAACAGGCATGGTGCAATGGTGCATAGACAGACGAACAAGCATGGTGCATAGACAGACGAACAAGCATGGTGCACAGACAAACAGGCATGGTGCACAGACGAACAGGCATGGTGCACAGACAAACAGGCATGGTGCGCAGACAGACAAACAGGCATGGTGCACAGACAAACAGGCATGGTGCACAGACGAACAGGCATGGTGCACAGACAAACAGGCATGGTGCACAGACAAACAGGCGTGGTGCACAGACAAACAGGCATGTTGCACAGACAAACAGGCATGGTGCACAGACAAACAGGCATGCTGCACAGACAAACAGGCATGGTGCACAGACAAACAGGCATGGTGCACAGACAAACAGGCATGGTGCACAGACAAACAGGCATGGTGCACAGACAAACAGGCATGGTGCACAGACAGACAAACAGGCATGTTGCACAGACAAACAGGCATGGTGCACAGACAAACAGGCATGGTGCACAGACAAACAGGCATGGTGCACAGACAAACAGGCATGGTGCACAGACAGACAAACAGGCATGTTGCACAGACAAACAGGCATGGTGCACAGACAAACAGGCATGGTGCACAGACAAACAGGCATGGTGCACAGACAGACAAACATGCATGCAAAACTTGAATCGAACACCCGCAACGAGCAGGTGCAAATTTAGTCAGGTGCTTTTCAAGTGGACCCTTTGGACAATTCTTTACCAATGGCTTTGATGGAGTACCACAACGAGGGGTCCTCAGGTCTTCCATCATGGAAGTGCACGCTTCCATACTACGGTGTATGCCAGGAATTTGCTCAAAGTCAACAACATTGGAAATGTGAAGTGAGCAGCACAGACACCTGATTTAAATAAAATGGAACCACTTTGACGGGGCTGAGAGAGGGGGTGTGAGGTCTTGCAAAGGTGGCTCAGAGCCAGAGGGGAGGGGGGGGGGGGTGTGAGGTCTTGCAAAGGTGGCTCAGAGCCAGAGGGGGGAGGGGGAGGTGAGGTCTTGCAAAGGTGGATCAGAGCCAGAGGGGGTGTGAGGGCTTGCATAGGTGGATCAGAGCCAGAGGGGGGTGTGAGGTCTTGCAAATGTGGATCAGAGCCAGAGGGGGGTGTGAGGTCTTGCAAATGTGGATCAGAGACAGAGGGGGGTGTGAGGTCTTGCAAATGTGGATCAGAGCCAGAGGGGGGTGTGAGATCTTGCAAATGTGGATCAGAGCCAGAGGGGGGGGGGGGGTGTGAGGGCTTGCATAGGTGGATCAGAGCCAGAGGGGGGGTGTGAGATCTTGCAAATGTGGATCAGAGCCAGAGGGGGGTGTGAGATCTTGCAAATGTGGATCAGAGCCAGAGGGGGGTGTGAGGTCTTGCAAATGTGGATCAGAGCCAGAGGGGGGTGTGAGGTCTTGCAAATGTGGATCAGAGACAGAGGGGGGTGTGAGGTCTTGCAAATGTGGATCAGAGCCAGAGGGGGGTGTGAGATCTTGCAAATGTGGATCAGAGCCAGAGGGGGGGTGTGAGGGCTTGCATAGGTGGATCAGAGCCAGAGGGGGGTGTGAGATCTTGCAAATGTGGATCAGAGCCAGAGGGGGGTGTGAGATCTTGCAAATGTGGATCAGAGCCAGAGGGGGGTGTGAGATCTTGCAAATGTGGATCAGAGCCAGAGGGGGGTGTAAGATCTTGCAAATGTGGATCAGAGCCAGAGGGGGGTGTGAGATCTTGCAAATGTGGATCAGAGCCAGAGGGGGGTGTGAGGTCTTGCAAATGTGGATCAGAGACAGAGGGGGGGGGTGTGAGGTCTTGCAAATGTGGATCAGAGCCAGAGGGGGGTGTGAGATCTTGCAAATGTGGATCAGAGCCAGAGGGGGGTGTGAGATCTTGCAAATGTGGATCAGAGCCAGAGGGGGGTGTGAGATCTTGCAAATGTGGATCAGAGCCAGAGGGGGGTGTGAGGTCTTGCAAATGTGGATCAGAGACAGAGGGGGGTGTGAGGTCTTGCAAATGTGGATCAGAGCCAGAGGGGGGGTGTGAGATCTTGCAAATGTGGATCAGAGCCAGAGGGGGGGGGGGGGTGTGAGGGCTTGCATAGGTGGATCAGAGCCAGAGGGGGGTGTGAGATCTTGCAAATGTGGATCAGAAACAGAGGGGGGGTGTGAGATCTTGCAAATGTGGATCAGAGACAGAGGGTAGGGGGTGTGAGGTCTTGCAAAGGTGGATCAGAGCCAGAGGGGGTGTGAGGGCTTGCAAATGTGGATCAGAGCCAGAGGGGGGTGTGAGATCTTGCAAATGTGGATCAGAGACAGAGGGTAGGGGGGTGTGAGGTCTTGCAAAGGTGGATCAGAGCCAGAGGGGGGGTGTGAGGTCTTGCAAAGGTGGATCAGAGCCAGAGGGGGGTGTGAGGTCTTTCAAAGGTGGATCAGAGCCAGAGGGGGGTGTGAGATCTTGCAAAGGTGGATCAGAGCCAGAGGGGGGTGTGAGGTCTTGCAAATGTGGATCAGAGACAGAGGGTAGGGGGGGGGGGGTGACGTTTTGCAAAGGTGGATGAGAGCCAGAACACGATTCGCTCCTGAAGGGTTGGTTTGATACAAGAGCTTTCATAAACTTTCCGCAACCACATACTCATAATTGTCCAAGAAACGCCTTTTTGTTTTTCAAAAGACAAGTACAAATAATTAGGAAGGACAAATTTTTTCGGACCAATTCTGGAAACTTGCAAACGAAATGAGTTTGTTGTTTTTTGGACCATCGAGAGTATCCCATTCCGAGAACTCTTTTAACGGCCTCATGTCCACCAACATTAGGTAAAAGGTGTTTGTGACGGGAGAACAAGGTGTGCGCTTCATGCCGAAGGTGGAGCAACACACCCGGCGAGGATTTAATCGAATATAAACAGGTGCAAATTAGTAACGGTCCTTCCTATCCCAAAACTTTAGCTTAAGTCGTGTTTGTGATGCCGAATTAATAGACGAGGTGGACGTGATCACTATGGGTTTCACAGACATACTTTTGGCATTCCTAAGAGATGATAGACAAGGTGCGCGGATTCACCAGTTTGTCTGCAGCCAAGCGAATGCATATTCGTACACGAGAAGCATCACAGCACCACCTGCAAGACAAATCCGACATATCAGGCTCATGCAACACGACTTCGATCAAACTTTGCATCATCTATTACTCGAAGGAGAAGCGTCCGTCCGAGTGTCCGAGTGTCCGCACTTTATCCTGAAGTGTTCCTGCTGGCGTAGAATAATAAAAATGATCCCGTTTGAGAGGTAATAATTATCGATTTTCTTGCAACAAAAAGTTGTGTCCGTTGAATCACAGGAATGCCGGTTTCAAAAGTCTGTATTACTGAGATTGAAGAAGAAGAAGCAGGAGATAGAACTTTCATGTCGCAATTGCAATGGCACCATTTTTTATTATCCTTCGACATCAGGAACCATTCAAAATAATGTGTGATGACCATGGAAGGTACACACAAAATAATATCCATATAATAATAGCGTAAGGACTCGACTTTGTTATCCCTTTTACGCCGCACTCAGTGACCCGATGCCCACGGCACTAATGGATTTACGATCTACGAACCGCGCTCTTTGTTTATCACGTATAGACATTCTCAAAAAAATCTGAATTAGCCGACGTTGGGGCCCAAAAGCATCCGATTAACGGCCGATACGACGCCATCTTACGACGCCATCGTATTGGCGTCTGCTGGGCGAAGGCGAAGCGAGCCGTCCGCTGATTGGACAGTCGAGTGGTGTGAACATGCGTGGTGTGAACCAAATGGTCTTTTTATTCCCTTGAACATTTTAAATTAGGACATATAAGGAAACGTCTTTATCGTCATTTTAATAAAGTTAAATGGAGTGACGTTGCGATACTCGGGGTGCGTTGCATAAATCCTCGTAACTCAGAGAGGTGTAGCAGGTGGCGAGACGTAAGGAAGCTTAAAGATAACGAGCTGAAAACAGACGAACGATATGTCAATCGCTTTCTACACCGAACGGCAATAAAAGTATGGGAGCGGGAAGGCATGGCCTGAGCACTTCGAGCAGAGAGGACTGATTGGACTTAACTTAAAGAGAAAAAATTGGAGCTTAACGGAAGAAGAAGATCCCATGAGCGCTCCCCTATGCCATCCATAATGGTACACTCTATCCATACACCACATCCTCCCTTCCGTGGATGTTCCACGGGTTTCGGCTAGTATAGTAATACTTCTTGAAGCAATGTCAAATTTATACATGGAAAGAACTGACAAACAACAACAACAACAACAACAACAACAATAAAAACAACAACTACATGTAATAGCATGTCCTCTTTTGCATTTCACTTCATTTTACATCCGCATCGTGATGCATAGATAGACATCTAATATGTTTGTGAAGTACAACATGTTGTCTTTTGATTAAATCCGTTAGCGAAGCGATGGGTAGGTACACCTCGTAACTTCAATACGCACCTGCAGTGGCCAAACGCGCACTGAACGAAGGGTGATGGACACGGATCTTAAAAATGACAGAAAACTCTTATCCTGGTTCCACATATCGATGTCATTGTCCATGATTGATCACTTCAAAACACCTTTTTAACCTCGTGTGTTAATAAAAAATACTCAAAACTGGTCTGATTTGATTTCGGTAAAATATGATAAAGTAAAACTTTGGTGAAGTTCTCCTTTGGGAAGACAGTTAGTGCAGAGGTAACAACTCAGTGTGTCATGTGGGTAAGCCATGGTTATCTCTCAAATATTTCACCTCTTTTTCCCGCCAGGGAGTAATGCATTCGATCGTGTCCGTCCGTGTCCGTCCGTGTGTGTGTGTGTGTGTGTGTGTGTGTGTGTGTGTGTGTGTGTGTGTGCGCGTATGTGTGTTCCTATGTTCGTGTGTTTGTGAACAAGATATCTGGAAAAGTTCTGAACGGATTTGGATGAAAGTTGGTGGGATGATTTGCCCTTGGAATAGGGAAGAATTGATTAGTTTTTGGTGAAGCTCAGGATATTATTCCAGATCCAGGAATTTTTTGGGAAATTTTTCTATTCTGTTTTTCTGCATCAAAGCTTTTATTCTTATTCTTAAATGATGTTTTTCTCCTCCAATTCCGAGATATATCAAAATAAATTCTCTGACAGTTCGGGCCTACTTTCTTTTTCATTTATTGTTTTGGGGAGAGGGGATGTTAAACAAAACGTATTATTCCAACTAAACCCACGGCGGGAGTATGCGCCCTACTGAGTGGCGTTCTAGTTTGTAATTGGCTCAGGTCAAGGTACTAGGTCTTCTACGCTGTCATCCACTGATCATGACTCATCCACTGATCATGACTCATCCACTGATCATGACTCATCCACTGATCATGACTCATCCACTGATCATGACTCATCCACTGATCATGACTCATCCACTGATCATGACTCATCCACTGATCATGACTCATCCACTGATCATGACTCATCCACTGATCATGACTCATCCACTGATCATGACTCATCCACTGATCATGAATCATCCACTGATCATGACTCATCCACTGATCATGACTCATCCACTGATCATGACTCATCCACTGATCATGACTCATCCACTGATCATGACTCATCCACTGATCATGACTCATCCACTGATCATGACTCCTGAGGGCTCTTTATGATCACAGAAATGATCCTCTCAGCTTTGTCTTTCAGCACAGACAGAGAAACGTTCTCTACGTATAGGGCGACCTCATCGATTTACTTTCAATGTGTTACGAGGTACAAGTTCACTTCACACTGATCGTATCCTGTGTTATGGGGCCCAGGTTCACGCTGATTACCCTGTGCTCGCGAAGCGAAAAGCCGAGTTAAGCATTCATGTGCGTGCATGTCCCCGTGTGCCGTGTCTGCATTTTAAAAACTCATTTTCTCGGCAACCGTTCGACCGATTGACATTAAATTTTAACCATAGGAGGGCCCCCTCCTGTAGGATATTTTTATGATTATTATGACGTCATCTGTAAAGCGGTACAGGCGCCATCTTGGAAAAACGTCACACCTCTACATCTCTGAAACCACTCCATGGAAGAAATTGCGACCTGGCTCATTGTCAATTACTCCCCGTGGGGAATAAGATATGTTAATAATGATGTCATCTGTGCCTTCGTTATGACGTCATAATTCGACAAATACAACACTTATCCATCCGATCATTATTTTAAAAAATTCAGCAACTGTTGGTCTGATGGACACGAAATTTTCACCATTGGAGCGCCTCCTCCTTTCGAATATTTTAATAATAATCATGACGTCATAGGTCATGTGGTACAGGCGCCATCTTGGAAAAACCGAAAAATGTTGCACCTCTATATCTCCAAAACCGCTGCATGGAAAAAATTGAAACATGGCTCATTGTAAACAACTCCATATGGGGAATAGGTGTTGTTAACGATGACGTCATTGGTGCCATAATTATGATGTCATAATTCGACAGGGACAACGCTTAGTCTGATCAGTTTGAAATGTATTGAGCGTGATCTATGCAACAATTATATTAGAGAATATAAATTTATGATGGCATAGCTCACGTGGTTTGGCAGCCATATTGTATCAAAGAAAAAAATGTTCAAAAACAGAAGAGTTGGCTCACAATACGTTGACTGCGCAGGGTAAATATTCTATGAATACCATCTAGTTATAATATGTGTTACGAGGTGCAAGTTCACTTCACACTGATCGTATCCTGTGTTATGGGGCCCAGGTTCGCCCCGATTATATACTGTGATATTCTGTACTGTCATCCACTTAATTTCGTTAACTTTAATTTCACCCTTGTTAAAGATTTCTTCTCTTCATCAGGTAATCTATTTCCCTGGAAATGCACAAAATGCCATTTATTGCGTATTCATGTTTTACACCGATGCGTACATAAATCTCTCAACAATTGTGTCGTCTGGACATACAGTGTCTAAAAGAGATCCATACCATTTGACATGAGTGCAGTGTAATTAAAAATAAATAATGTAATAAAGGAAATACAGCACAGTAAATCAATATTCAACAGACACAGTGGAAACATGAAAAAGTGGAGAAACTGAATCCATTGCATTGCAGATGAAAGCCCTGAATGCTCTGAAGAGTTGAAGAGTGTGAAGAAGATCTTGGCATTCCAGACCGCGGGTTGTAGACGGGATGACCGTCGGAGGCGGAATGAAAAAAAATTGTGTTTGACAGTGAATCCAAAAGGCTTCACAATAAGATTATCAATTGGTAACTGCTCAGAGAAGCAGATGCTGGGGTTTGTGACTGTTTTCCTGAAGTATCGGGTGAGCACAAAAGAGATTCCTGGATTGAAGATCATGTTTCAAGTGGGTACCCAGTTGTTGATCCTCTCCAGGACAGAAGAGAAAGAGAAAGAAAGACAATCGGTTGCAAATCGTCTCACTGAAAGATACGAGATTGTTTGACATGGAAACTGATTTTCGCTAAATAGAGGTACGGTGCTTTACCGAGAAGGTGAACGTGGTGTTCATGTAGATTAAGAACAAGATAGAAGATACCTGATAATGTTTTCTGCAATGATACTTAAAATAAGAATGAGCGTTTTTATAAAAAATACACTTGCCATTTTTTTTTTATTCCTTTTTAAAAATCTTTTGCTCAATGACAAAGTGATTGGTATTTCTTGGTTTCTTACAAAATATCAAAATTCAAGAATCCCGTCTTTGAGACGTCTCTCCCCATTGTGTTGTTTCCTTCATTGTTGCATCCTTCAGTCCTTTCATTGTTACATATATATATATATATATAATATATTTGGATATGATCCAAACGAAACGACTGAAGACCTGAGCAGGGGCTGCGAGTGGCCTGGCGGTGGGTGGGCCAACCGGAGACTTACCCGACGGGGGACAGTCCTGCCGTGGGGTTGAGCCGACCGAGGGGGCTGGACAAGGCCTTGGGGGAGGCTGTTGAGGTTTCTCACGGGCCTCGGGGGAGGCTGCTGAGGTTCCTCACGGGCCTCGGGGGAGGCTGCTGAGGTTCCTCATGGGCCTCGGGGGAGGCTGCTGAGGTTCCTCACGGGCCTCCGGAGGCTGCAGAGTAGGAGTAGGAGTTGTAGTTGTAGTTGTGCGAGTTGTAGTTGTCTACACGTGAGTTGTAGTTGTAGTTGTAGAGTTTTCGCGAGTTGTAGTTGTAGTATGTAGTTGCGCGAAGGTGACAGGGCAGCAGTGCTGCCCGGTTCAGTGCGCGCGAAGTTTACGAGCAGCAGCGCACGTTGGAGAAGGCTCACCACTCTGGTCGCAGAGGAGGTGCTTGGCCGTAGTGCGCGCGAAGGTTACGAGCAGCAGCGCAAGTTGGAGAAGGCTCACCACTCTGGTCGCAGAGGAGGTGCTTGGCCATAGTGCGCGCGAAGGTTACGAGCAGCAGTGCTCGGCCTGTGTGCGTGAAGGTTACGAGCAGCAGTGCTCGGCCTGTGTGCGCGAAGGTTACGAGCAGCAGTGCTCGGCCTGTGTGCGCGAAGGTTACGAGCAGCAGTGCTCGGCCTGTGTGCGCGAAGGTTACGAGCAGCAGTGCTCGGCCTGTGTGCGTGAAGGTTACGAGCAGCAGTGCTCGGCCTGTGTGCGCGAAGCAAACGGCCGCCCGTCGTTCCCAAAACTTCGGCAGGTCGATCGAAACTGCGCTTGCCATATTCGTTTGGAGCCCCCGAAAACGTTTGGGAGCAGCCAGGGTCACCAGTGTAGGAGTTGCAGGCAACATGAAGGCGAGACACTTCTTAGCTTGTTCAAAGCTCCTTTATTCCAACAAAAAAACTCCTCACGCGAACGGAGCTCATACAGCTTTAGTAACGCCAAAACCCTCTTCGGAAGGCGTGGCTCCAACAACCGCGCGCACGTCACGCCCACATCATCAAAAGCCCCACTAGCCTGTGCCCGTGGATTATGTCCCAATAAGGTAACCGCTACATACACACACATATATATATATATATATATATATATATATATATATATATATATATATATATATATATATATATATATATATATATGATATTGTTACATTTATAGGGGGTAAGCAATGAAATACCTTAGTCCAGGTAGAAGTGTATAGATTGCCATGTTCCGAGTGTCGTGTAAGAACACCTTGATGAAAATAAGTCAGCTCCGTGTGTTCGGATTAAGTGTGACGTGTGGCCATATGGAGGGTGGCTCTTGTGCTATGTAGCTAAGGGAATAAGAATAAATCCCCCTGTCTGTCCTACCTCTTGTGACCTGACCTTTGTGGTTATAATAAATCGGTCTGCAATAAGACGAGCGCTGTCAGGAAATGAAGTCAGGCACATTACAACACCGACAAGCCCGACAGAAACACATCACATTTGCCGATCGGAAAGGGAGCCCCGCCCCCAAATGTTCTCGATGGGCATACAGAAGGGCCGCAAGGCCCTGCCCCGAAGGGAATGATTGGTCATGGTCATGGACTGAAGTGGTGGGGCACGAGGATTGGTTGGAGTGTGACGTTAGCGAAAAGAGGGGAGGGTGCATTTCCCTCCCCTCTTTCTTTCTCTCTCTCTTGGTCCTGGCTTTGGTTGTGGGTGGTCACGTTTTGCCTGTGTGACCCACCACCCCCACCCCTGTGTGGGACCCACCCCCCCCCGTGTGTGACCCACGCCCCCTCCTCTGTGTGTGACCCACCCTGCCCATGTGTGACCCACCCCAATCCGTGTGTGACCCTCCCCCCCATGTGTGACACACCCCTCTGGTGTGTGATGTGTGACCCACCCCCCGTGTGTGACCCACCCCCCGTGTGTGACCCACCCCTCGTGTGTGACCCACTCCACCGTGTGTGACCCACTCCACCATGTGTGACCCACTCCACCGTGTGTGACCCACTCCACCGTGTGTGACCCACTCCACCGTGTGACCCACTCCCCCGTGTGACCCACTCCCCCGTGTGACCCACTCCCCCGTGTGTGACCCACTCCCCCGTGTGTGACCCACTCCCCCGTGTGTGACCCACTCACCCGTGTGTGACCCACTCCCCAGTGTGTGACCCACTCCCCCATGTGTAACCCACCGCCCCATGTGTGACCCGCCCCCTCGTGTGTGACCCACGCCCCCGTGTGTGACCCACGCCCCCGTGTGACCCACGCCCCCGTGTGTGACCCACGCCCCCGTGTGTGACCCACGCCCCCGTGTGTGACCCACGCCCCCGTGTGTGACCCACGCCCCCGTGTGTGACCCACCCCCTCCGTGTGTGACCCAGTGGATCTGATAAATTGCCAGTAACCATTTTGTAAAACTGAATGTGCAGCATCTAAATGAAGATGTCCAAATGTCATACACGTCCATGCCCATGGGATTCCCACAGGTGACCCCACTCGTTAATATATCATTCTCCACCTTTTTATATTCCTTCACCTAATCGCTCTTGTGTAAGCTATTGGCTCTTGAAAACACTACTTTATGGCCCAAACCCACATTTTTCACTTTCATAGAAGAGCTCCCCTTGGGAAGAAGAGTTCTTCCTTCTTACCTTTCACCCACTCCCACTTCTCCTATTCCGTCAACCTTTCCTGGTCTTTCTTTTCCCATATATACTCCATGTCATCCTTTAACCTCGGTGTCGATCCTCCTGGAGTTATTTAAACTGCCCTTCGTGCTCTTCTTCTTTAGCAATTCTTCGGCCTGGCATTTCCCCCATTCTCATGTACTCCCTGACATTTGCCTGTACAATTTGTACAGATCTGGCTGACGCTCATTGCATGATGTTGCTGTTTATATTCATAACTCCTTCATCAACCATGTCTGAACCTAATCCTAGATGATAGGCCCCTAGAATAGCTCTGGCTTCTCCTCTCCCTCCCCCATCCCTCAACCCCTCCCTCACTTCCCCACAACACCTGTCATTTGCATGTATGTTGTCCTTTGTCTCAAAAGCTTGGGTCCCCAACCAATCTCTTTTGATGCCCACTCCATCTGCACTCAGTCTGAAGTGAGCTCTTCACCAGAGAAGGTGCAGCTTTGACATTTACAGAGGTGGCATAGCTCCTTCGCACACGTGACATTTTTGCACCAGGGCTTGTCTATATGACCACTCACATGCTGATGACATTCATCTGAGATGTTTTCCTCTTGTATCCGACCCCTCTCCAGATCCTCAATTTTACAGGACGTTAACGACTGGATGAAGCTGGTTTTCTGTCCACAAGTCGTGATGTTTAAGTAAATAGAACCAAACACTGTGCAGTAAAAGAAGCGACAAGACTGTTACAATGAGATTCACATCCTGCGGCATAAATCTTGAGATGGCAACGACGTCGTTCTGTAACATGGACGAAAGCTTCATCTGCCGACATTGACGGAAGTGAAATCAAAATGTGCCGAGTTGCAACAAGCTACCTTTTTACAGCACAGGTGTCCTGGACTTTGAAATTCCACCATTTTTCACAAGCGACAGCAGCAAGCTTCCCCTCGATTGCCGAACCAATTATGGCACACTTACTCTCATCTTTCAAATGGGTGTTAAAAACACAACATGAAGCAAAACTGCTGCAAACGGGCATGATGGCACAAAACAAAGCGTGTTCACAACAGTGTCAAACTGGAGCCAAGCCGATGGCACCATCTCAAATCCCGACGCTTCTCACCGAAAGGAAAGATGAAACTTGGCAAAAGTTCCACTACGAATGACCCAAGATCAAATTTAGAGTTAAACTTTGCTTTCCTATTTCAACCCCTGTGACCCGAAGCCCCAACCCCAAGGGCATGAACCACTGAACCAGGGTCAAATCAAACAAATCGTTACATATGCCAGGAGTGCCCCAATGTTGACTGCATATACATACACAGTTTTATTTTAAAAAGTGTTTAAAAATATGCCCGTAATTGTATTTTGGGGCATTTTACCCCCGAGAGCCAAAAATGCCACTGCTCGTGTAGCTTCGTGTCATGTGATGATCATAGCAGCCAAGTTTGGTCAATTTCTGCCAACCGTTTAGGAAGAGATTGCGTGACGGACAGACAGACAGAAGGAGACGATTACAATATCACCATCCACCCCACCCAACCCCACCGTGTTCTTTTCTTCCAAAAAGTGTGGGGATAATGGGGAACGGTGGGAATTTGTTCTTCCACTACTTTTATAGTAAATGGTTCTCCGTCAACTTTAGAGGATTTATAAAATATCGAAATAATTAAAACCTCCCCGTTGTCTTTTAAAAATAAAAGTTATCTTGAAAGTATACTAAACAAGGCCAAGGAAAGTATACTGGACTTAGTCCGAAACGGGGGCTTAAGGATTGGGTCTCGTCCGTCCGTGCATTTGAGCGTCCATCCGCAACCCTATCTTGGAGATGTATGGACCGATCCTGTTCAAACTTGTGACAAAGACAATATATGAGAGTGTACACATGCAGAAGATTTTGTTTTGTAATCTAACCAAAGATGGCCGACTGACGGCCTTTAACTTCGTACAGCAAAATTACTAAAACCCACAGCGGCTGTGACATTTTATGTCTTTTTCTTCTTGATGATGTAATTAATAATGGCAGCAGAATAATGAATTCGGAAGTGTACAAACACATTTTGTCTGCCCACGTACAAGAAAATGCCCCCAAACTCATTGGCCGGTGCTTCACCATGCAGCAAGACAATGATCCAAAAATACCAACACAACACAACCAAAGAGTTCATCAGGGGGAAAAGTGGAAGATTTTAGACTGAACAAGTCAGGAGACGACTATGGTTCACGAGCGAGCGGTATTCAAGGACGGACTATAACCGAAACAGGCCCGGACTGGGGGGTTGGGGGCCCACGTGGCAGGTATCGGCCCCCGACATGCGGTGTACATGCCTATTTACAAAGGGCCCCAATACCCTGCGTGCTAATACACAATACCGAAAATTCGGTTCGATTCCGACAACTTTGAAAATTTGACCTTTGTGACCTTGAAATGTCAAAACGAAGGTTACTGGCCTTGAAATGAGATAGAAAATAATGTATAATCAGTTATGAGGTTAGTTAGCTACACAATACCGAAAATTCGGTTAGATTCCGACAACTTTGAAACTTTGACCTTTGTGACCTTCAAAGGTCAAAGGTCGAAGATTCTGAAATTTTTTGGAAAACTTGTAATTTCATGATGTATGTGATAATATAAGATCATGTCCGACATTTCACCCCATCAGGAAGCGAACAATGTAATAAAACCATCAAAAATCGACTTTTCTACATTTCGTGACCTTGTGACCTTGACCTTGGGGCGAAAATGAAAAATCGAGCTCCGTGGGGCTAGATACATGACATTGACCTAACCAAATATCGAAACCCCCTGTCAGATTCCACCAAACCCCTCGGAGAAGTGTTACGGATCCGTCACTTCCGGTGTTGTGGTTTTCATCCACTTGAAACATTTCTGGTTCTATGTATTATTATTATTATTATTATTATTATTGCTTGAAGGAAATAGCCATTATTATTGTCAAAAGGTAAAAAGGTTAATGTTAAATGAAACAGGAAACCGGGTCAGGAACCGGAGGACGAAGAAGAAGAGGAGGTGAGAGAAAATAAAGGAGCGAAAAGTCGGACAAGAAGCTGGTTGCTTTGCGTTCTGGATCGAACGTTGTCGAGCAAGAGTCACGAGTGAACTTTGAATTTCCTGGATAGGAATTCCTGCGATAGGGGTTATCGCTGTGACTGATCAACCTGGCGATGGGATGCTGAAGAATCAGCGCCGGGTCATTGCGACTCGAGAATGAGCCGTCGGCCATTTTGATTCGTGCGCTTTGCGCGTCAAGCAAGGTATTTGTTTCATCAGCCATTTCCACCGCTTTCAGACGTATCTGATGTGTGTGTGTGCACCGTGGCTTTTGGAAGATTAATTTGCGGTTCGCCGACTGAGCCGTGAAAGTTCAGACCTGGAGGGCGCCTTTGGATTTCCCATTCGCCTTGAGTTTGCTTTATGCAGTTTTGGACCACGTGACTCTTTGCGCCGCTTCGGCCGCATACGCCTTTCTGCTGTTTTGGCGGTGTGACCGGGCCCGTCATCTGAACGGGGTTCGGGTTTCGATTCGACATCGCTCTAATGATCACTGGAGGGGATCAACTTTGAGCTATAGAGACATTGGGGAATGTTCTTTTTTCACTCACTTGGAGCACAGTGAGTTATCCTATACTAGCTGATGGTACCATCATAAGTTGTGTTGATTGTACTTTTGATTGCTATTATTATTGTACCGTTATTCTTGTGTGATTTTTAATACAATATTTGTTTGTTGATAACCATTGGTGTGGTTTCCCTATTGATTTTTGACACAATAACATATTTTTCTGCCGTGGCTCCTCTCGGGGCTCGGAGGTACACCGTGACCAGGGGGTCGGGGAGGAGCACATAACAGAAGATGTAGCTTGAACTCGATTACCCCCTAAAAAGACATCTTTTTCGGGCGTTGCTCCACCCACAATGGGCGCAATAAGCCCACTCTAGGCAGGACACAACTAGATCATGATATCAACCTTCCACCCAGGTTTCATCAAGATCGGATATCATCGAGTAGTTATACTGCGGACAGACAGACAGACAGACAGACAGACAGACACCCATGACGAATATAGTGGTCACTCTGTTTGATAACTCATGAACCAACAAGTCAACCTCCTGATTTACATCCAATGGAGCATGAATTACACTTGCTGAAGAGGAGACTAAAGTCAGAAACCTCCTAAAAACCAAACAACTGAAAATAGCTGCAGTAAAGGCTTCGCAAGGTATCTCAAAGGAAGACACCAGGAGTTTGGTGATGGTGATGGGTCACATGCTCGATACAGTTATTACATGCAAAGAATATGCAACCAAATATTGTTATACAAATGTAATTATATCCATCGCCGAAGATGGATGGAGGTTATGTTTTCACCTCTGTCTGTTTTTGAAGCCCAAAATGTTCTATTTTCGTCATATGTCGATCTGTCTGGTTTGTTTGCTTGGCTGCGAGTGCGATAACTCCCGAATGCTTTTATTTCAGTTGTCTTCAGTTGGCCGCAGAGTGCTAGAATGGGCCCCGGGACAATACCAAGTGTCGGGTCCCCTTCATCCGGGCCCCTTCATCTGGGCCCCCCTCATTTTTTTTTAAATCAACTTATAATTAAGGTGGTTTCCGTATTTGCGTCAGACCAAACATGCCATGGTTAAGGGAAATCAATTTGTTTTGGTTTTTTTACCTTCGCAAAAGCGGAAGGTTATGTTTTGATCGCTGTGTATTTATTTGTATGTCTGTGTGTGTTTGTGTGTGTGTGTATGTTATTCGCATAACTCAAAAAGTATTCAACCGAATTGCATGAAATTTGGTGGGATGATTGGTTATTATACGGGACACATTTGATTAGATTTTGGGAGCAATCGGGTCAAAGGTCAAGGTCAAGGTCACGAAAAGGTCAAAATCGTATTTTTACCATAGCGCGGTCAATTTTTATCCAATTGGCATGAAATCAGCACCAAACTGTTCACTGTTCTGTTCCCTACACTCCCATGCCAAGTACAGAACAGTAGCTGCGGCGAAGGTATGCGCTCTACCGAGTGCCCGTTCTAGTTCTATTTCTTTGTCGGTGCCGAAAACACTCCCCGACTTACATCCAAAAAGGAAAATCTATATTTAATATTAAACACACACAAACACACACACGCACACACACGCACACACATACATGCACACACGTGCACACACACACACACACACACACACACGCACACACACACACACACACATACATGCACACACGTGCACACACACACACACACACACACACACACACACACACACACACACACTACATACAACACACATACACGCACGCACACGCACATTCACACACATTCACACACACACACACACACCACACACACACCACACACACCACACACACCACACACACACACACACACACACACACACACACACACACACACACACACACACACACACACACACACACACACACACAAACATACACACACGTGCACACACACACACACACACATACATGCACACACGTGCACACACACACACACACACACACACACACACACACACACACACACACACACACACACACACTACATACAACACACATACACGCACGCACACGCACATTCACACACACACACACACACACCACACACACACCACACACACCACACCCACACACACACACACACACACACACACACACACACACACACACACACACACACACACAAACATACACATACACACACAGCTCTCTTATGGTAGAGATGAAAGGATTCGTTTATTAACTCATTTCATGAGGATGGGGTTTGGCTAACATTCCTGTGTTCATTTACGTCATTACGTCATCACCGCAATTATCATAATGTAAGTTGTTCCCACAGTAGTTTATTTCACGAGGGAGGGTGTTTACTGCCCATGGCAATAGTATGCAAGTCACAATAGTAGCATGGAGGGGGGCACAAAATAAAACTGTACACGGTGTTTCATCATCACAAACAATGATGATATGAAACAAAAAAAATTGTAGGGATAATTACTGCACTTATTACGGTATCGGTATTAGGGCCGGGTCACGGGGTGGTCACCCCGTCTCCTCCCCGCCCCCCTCACACCTATCGGCGGCCCTCTTAGTCTTCGTCAAACTTTACCAGAGGATTTTGAAGAAAAAAAGTGAGGCTGTCAATGTTATGTGACTATATATGTCAAAGGTCAAGATGACAGTGATGTCAAAGGTCAAGATAACTGATTGACTGCCTGGCTGTGGTGCAGAAGAGCCCATGCTAATCCCCTCACACTGATTGACTGCACTGGTGGCTGTGGCAAAGAAGAGCCCATGCTAAGCCCCTCCCACTGATTGACTACGCTGCTGGCTGTGGCGTAGAAGAGCCCATGCTAATCCCCTCACAATGATTGACTGCACTGGTGGCTGTGGCAAAGAAGAGCCCATGCTAAGCCCCTCCCACTGATTGACTGCGCTGGTGGCTGTGGCGTCAAAGAGCCCATGCTTAGCCCCGCCCACTGATTGACTGAGCTGGTGGCTGTGGCGTAAAAGAGCCCATACTAAGCCCTGCCCACTGATTGACTGCCCTGCCTGTGGCGCAGAAAAGCCCATGCAAAGCCCCGCCCACTGATTGACTGCGCTGGTAGCTGTGGCGTAGAAGAGCCCATGCTAAGCCCCGCCCACTGATTGACTGCGCTGGTGGCTGTGGCGCAGAAGAGCCCATGCTAATCCCCTCACACTGATTGACTGCACTGGTGGCTGTGGCAAAGAAGAGCCCATGCTAAGCCCCTCCCACTGATTGACTATGCTGCTGGCTGTGGCGTAAAAGAGCCCATGCTAAGCCCTGCCCACTGATTGACTGCGTTGGTAGCTGTGGCATAGCAGAGCCCATGCTAAGCCCCGCCCACTGATTGACTGCGCTGGTGGCTGTGGCGTAAAAGAGCCCATACTAATCCCCGCCTACTGATTGACTGCCCTGGCTATGGTGCAGAAGAGCCCATACTAAGCCCCGCCCACTGATTGACTGCCCTGACTATGGTGCAGAAGAGCCCATGCTAAGCCCCGCCCACTGATTGACTGCCTTGGCTATGGCGCAGAAGAGCCCATGCTAAGCCCCGCCCACTGATTGACTGCCCTGGCTATGGTGCAGAAGAGCCCATACTTAGCCCCGCCCACTGATTGACTGCCCTGACTATGGTGCAGAAGAGCCCATGCTAAGCCCCGCCCACTGATTGACTGCCCTGGCTGTGGCGCAGAAGAGCCCATGCTTAGCCCCGCCCACTGATTGAGTGAGCTGGTGGCTGTGGCGTAGAAGAGCCCATTCTTAACCCTGCCCACGGATTGACTGAGCTTGTGGCTGTGGTGTAGAAGAGCCCATGCTTAGCCCTGCCCACTGATTGACTGCGCTGGTGGCTGTGGTGTCAAAGAGCCCATGCTTAGCCCCGCCCACTGATTGACTGCGCTGGTGGCTGTGGCGCAGAAGAGCCCATGCTAATCCCCTCACACTGATTGACTGCACTGGTGGCTGTGGCAAAGAAGAGCCCATGCTAAGCCCCTCCCACTGATTGACTATGCTGCTGGCTGTGGCGTAAAAGAGCCCATGCTAAGCCCCGCCCACTGATTGACTGCGCTGGTGGCTGTGGCATAAGAGAGCCCATACTAAGCCCCGCCTACTGATTGACTGCCCTGGCTATGGTGCAGAAGAGCCCATGCTAAGCCCCGCCCACTGATTGAGCTGGTGGCTGTGGCATGGAAGAGCTTATGCTAAGCCCCGCCCACTGATTGATGAAGCTGGCTACGGCACAGAAGAGCCCACACTAAGCTCCGCCCACTGATTGACTGCACTGGCGGAAGAGCCCAAAGTAAGCCCCGCCCACTGATTGACTGCGCTGGATATGGCTAGCATTATTAGTCCACTACCAGTGTACACCAGAGGGGTCTATAGGTTTGCACGTCGTCCCTCCGTCAGTCCGTCAGTCCATCAGTCCATCAGTCCATCAGTCCATCAGTCCATCAGTCCATCAGTCCATCAGTCCATCAGTCCATCAGTCCATCAGTCCGTCAGTCCGTCAGTCCGTCAGTCCGTCCGTCACGAAAAGAACAGTTTTCCGGACTTTTTTTTTCTAAACTCTCATTGCTAATGATTTCAAACTTGGCACATGGTTTCCTCATGATAAGTTACAGATCAAGTTCGAACCTCACGACGTTTAGATCATTTTTAACAAAGTTATGGCAATTTGAACTTTGGGAATTCTGATAATTCTGATGATCCTTAAATCAGTGCCATTATAGGTTTTAATTTCCTTTAAAAAAACATTTTCTCTGCAATAATAACACCGATTGAGATCAAATTTTCACCATAGGAGGGACTCGGTCTGTAGAATATTTTAATGGTAATTATGACATCACAGGTCACGTGGTTCGGCCGCCATATTGTTTTTCGTGAAAACACGAAAACCCCTTTTTCTCTGCAACGGCTGAACAGATCGAGGCCAAACTTTGCAGGCAGAATCGCATACCCATGACGAACAAAAAAGTCAACGAGCATGACGTCATGTGTCACATGGTTTCAGAGTTATGACGTTTTAAAGCATGAACCTTTAAAACCGAGCTCCTCTCTCATTTTTGATCCAATCGAGGGGAAACTTCACTGATCTGTTCAGCACGTCAATCTACTACAATTACCTTTTGGAATTTGCGATAGGGCACGTGGTTTGGCAGATGTCGTTAATTAAACAAAAAATATTCAAAAAAATGGATATCTCTTGTTTATTCTATAGTTCTCCTCAAGCCGCACCGCGCGCCCTCAGCCTCGTCTCGCGAACGTCGAAAGCGCGACACAGCGCGCGCTTTCATGAGGGGCAGAGCCAAGCCGAGCAACACATATATATATATACATCGATCATTGATTGTGAACCGGAAAATATAATAAATTACTGATATTTAGCGACTCGAAAGGTTCTTTATCAACAACTTATTTTCTCGTGCTTCTGCTGACCTGTCCACAAA
The DNA here is from genome assembly GCF_964187855.1 of Myxine glutinosa. Taxonomy (NCBI): domain Eukaryota; kingdom Metazoa; phylum Chordata; class Myxini; order Myxiniformes; family Myxinidae; genus Myxine; species Myxine glutinosa. Next base: position 4,160,376 of record NC_136269.1, read on the forward strand.
GTGTATAAATCGAAGTCCCGAGTGCGAATCACAGGTGATCCTGTCCTGAGGTAATTTGCGATTGGGAACGATTCAGAACCTGTGGGTAAATATCCCTTGGTAATTTCCCCAACAGTTTTCCGGACGACAGACTGCCGGTAGGGCACATGTATTGCAGCGCAATACTCAGAATGCTTGTTAATGTT